>NC_141538.1:57955000-58268750 GCF_021556685.1 Rattus norvegicus | reverse complement strand
ATCACTTTCCACAGTAGAGCTTCAATTGCAATTTCATGGAGCTTAGGGTTCTGTGAGAGTTGAGAGTGGGAACTGAACATGAAACTGGAAATCCTAACAAGAACATAACAGAACACTTTTACAGAAGAGTAATGTAAATTTGGACATATATATTTGAAATACTACTGGAACAAAAATCAAGAAATAAAGCATGGCAGCATAATTTATTATGTGTAATTTATGCATGTAATTGAGGAAATTAAATGAGGTTAAACTGAATTGGAATAGAAAGATGGGACCTATTTAGGGAACATAAGAAAACAGATATAATCCTCACTCTCAAGCATAGTGGACTTTGTCAGCAGCAAAGCAAGAATTCCAGCATTGAAGTTTGCTAGACCCTGCTGGTTAGCCAATATGGGAGCCACAACAGGGCGAATAAGGAGGATTATAGGAAAGGCAGAAAGGAGGAGCAAGAGACAGAGATGGGAAGGCTGCTGGTTAACCATGCCAGCAAGCAAGTGCATTTTTCAGTGACTTTTAAAGGCAAGCAACCTAAAGCATGAAAAATTCCAGGAATATAAACAATCACCATAAAACCTTCTGTGCAGGTTTATGGCACACAGTACTATCTGTGACTAAGGACATTTCCCTCAGGCTAGCACAGTCTCTGAAGGATGTGTGCAGGAGAGAGGAACTTGTCAGGTTATAATGCATATCTTAATTAAAAACAAAGATAGATGTCAGCAGATTCATTCATAATGAATCACAAGCAGGAAGTCAGTCAAAATTATCTCTGGATGTGCTCCCCAAAGAACCTTTTTCCCCACCCCAGCTGTAGACAATTTTCAAGACTCTCCACCCAAGACAAAATTCACAGGGATGTGCAATGTCCCCTAGTTATAACTTATGACATGGTAATATGATAGAGGTATCTTCCGAGGCACTCCACTTATCTCCTGTCTAATAGACAGAGAGAGATAGAGGGTGATGGAGGAAGGGAGGGGGAGAGAGAGAGAGAAACATTTCTTTTGTTTTTTCCACACCCTTTGGTTGAACCTTGACCTAGCAGAGATGTGATTCCCCCACATTCATATTATTTTAATTTTTTATTAGATATATTTCTTTACTTACATTTCAAAAGTTATTCTCCTCCTTGGTTTCCTTTTTCATAAGGCCCCGTAACCTCCCCTCCCCCTCCCCCATAGGTTATTTCCCCCTATACATCTTCCTTATTTAACCCCCCCCCCACATTCACCTGCACTGGGGGTCCAACCTTGGCAGGACCAAGGTCTTCCCCTCCCACTGGTGGTCAACAAGGCTATTCTCTGCTACATATGCAGTTGGAGCTCTGGGTCAGTCCATGTATAGTCTTTCCGTAGTGGTTTAGTCCGTGGAAGCTCTGGTTGGTAGGCATTGCTGTTTTTATTGGTTGCAAGCTCCTTCAATTCTTCCAATACTTCCTCTAATAAGGAGCTCCTATTCTCCATTCGGTGGTTTGCTGCTAGCATTGACCTCTGTATTGCACATGTTCTGGATGTGTTTCTCAGGAAAGATTTAAATCCAGTCCTTTTCAGCATGCATTTTCTAGCTTTATCAATCTTATCTAGTTTTGGTGACTGCATGTATATATATATGGGCCATATGTGGGTCAGGCTCTGAATGGCCATTCCTTGAGGCACTGATCTAAACTTTGCTTCCATATACCCTCCTATGGATATTTTCCCCCCATTTTAAGAAGGAGTGGGAGCATCCACATTTTGATCATCCTCCTTGAGCTTCCTGTGGTCTGTGGATTACACCTTGGGTAATTAGAGCTTTTTGGCTAATATTCACTTATCAATGGGTGCATACCAAGTGTGTTTTTTCTGTGATTGAGTAACCTCACTCAGGATGATATTCTCTTGTTCATTCCATTTGCCTATGAATTTCATGAAGTCATTGTTTTTATAGCTGAGTAGTACTCCACTGTGTTGATGTACCACATTTTTTTGAACCCATTCCTCTGCTGTAGGGCATCTATGTTCATTCCATCTTCTGGCTATTATATTTTGATTTCTTCCCTTCCAATTTTTAACCATTTGACCTCCCTTCACTGTCTGATTGCTCTGGCTAGGACTTCGATTACTATATTGAGTAAGTAGGGAGACAGTAGGCAGCCTTGTCTACTCCCTGATTTTAGTGGGATTGCTTCCAGTTTTTCTCCATTTAGTTTGATGTTAGGTACTGGTTTGCTGTATATTGCTTTAACTATGTTTTGATATGGGCCTTGAATTCCTGATCTTTTTGGGACTTTTATGATGAAGGGGTCTTGAATTTTGTCAAATGCTTTCTCAGCATCTAATGAAATAATCCTGTGGTTTTTATCTTTGAGTTTGTTTATATGGTGGATTACATTGATGTATTTTCATATATTAAACCATCCCTGCATCCCTGGGATGAAGCCTACTTGATCATGATGGATGATCACTTTGATGTGTTCTTGGACTTGGTTTGCAAGAATTTTTTGAGTATTTTTGCACTGATATTCATAAGGGAAATTGGTCTGAAGTCTTCTTTCTTTGTTGGGTCTTTGTGTGGTTTCAATATAAGAGTAATTGGGATTTACAAGAGTATACAGGAATTTGGTAGTGCTCTGTCTGTTTCTATTTTGTGGAATAGTTTGGACAGTATTGATATGAGGTATTCTTTGAAGGTCTGATAGAATTCTGCACTGAACTTATCTGAACCTGGGCTCTTTTTGGTTGGGAGACGTTTAATAAATGCTTCTATTTCTTTAGGAGTTATGGGGTTGTTTAGATCGTTTATTTGTTCCTGATTTAACTTTGGTACCTGGTGTCTGTCTAGAAAACTGTCTATATCCTCCAGATTTTCAAGTTTGTTGAATATAGGCTGTTGTAATAGGATTTGATGATTTTTTTTTTTAAATTTCTTCAGATTCTGTTGTTTTGTCTCCCTTTTCATTTCTGATTTTCTTAATTTGGATACACTCTCTGTGACCTCTGGTTAGACTGACTAAGGATTTATCTATCTTGTTGATTTTCTCAAAGAACCCGCTCCTGGTTTTGTTGATTCTCTGAACAGTCGTTTTCGTTTGTACTTGGTTGATTTCAGCTCTGAGTTTGATTGTTTCCTGACTTCTACTCCTCTTGATTTTATTTATTTCTTTTTGTTCTAGAGCTTTAAGGTGTTTTGTCAAACTGTTGACATATGCTCTCTTCTGTTTCTTTTTGCAGGCATTCAGAGCTCTGAGTTTTCCTCTTAGTACTGCTTTCATTGTCTCCCATAAATTTGGGAGTGTTGTATCTTCATTTTCATTAAATTCTAAGAAATCTTTAATTTATTTCTTTATTTATTCCTTGACCAAGTTGTCATTGAGTAGAGCATTGTTCAACTTCCATGTATATGTGGGCTATTTGTTATCATTTTTGTTATTGAAGACCAGTCTTAGTGCATGGTGATCTGATATGATGCATGAGATTATTTCTCTCTTCCTGTATCTGTTGAGGCCTGCTTTGTGACTGAATATATTGTCAATTTTGGAGAAGGTTCCATGAAGTGGTGAGAAGAAGGTATACTTCTGTTTTAGGGTGGAATGTTCTATAAATATCTGTTAAATCCATTTGGTTCATAAAATCTGGTATATTCTCTATGTCTTTGTTTAACTTCTGTTTCCATGTGATGAGAGTGGGGTGTTGAAATCTACTATTATCATGTGAGGTAAAATATGTGCTTTGAGGTTTAGTAAGGTCTCGTTTATGAATGTAGGTGCCCTTTCCTATGGAGCATAGTTATTTAGGATTGAGAGTTCATCTTGGTGGACTTTTCCTTGGAGCAATACGAAGTGTCCTTCCTTATTGTTTTTAATGACTTTTGACTGAAAGTCAGTTTTATTTGATATTAGAATGCCAACTCCAGTTTGATTCTTCAGACAATTTGCTTGGAAAGTTGTTTTCCAGCCATTTACTCTGAGGTAATGTCTGTCTTTGTCTCTGAGGTGTGTTTTCTGCATGCAGCAAAATGCTGGGTCCTCTTTACATATCCATGTCTTTTTATTGGGGAATTGAATCTGTTGATGTTGAGAGATATTAAGGAATAGTGATTGTTGTTTCCTGTTATTTTTGTTGGTAGAGGTGGAATTATGTTTTTCTCTCTTTTGGTTCCATTGCAAGGATATTATATTCTTGCTTTCTGTACGGTGTAGTTTCTCTCCTTGTGTTGGAGCTTTCCATCTATTATCCTTTGTATGGCTTGATTTGTAGAAAGATATTGCGTATATTTGGTTTTGTCATGGAATATCTTGGTTTCTCCATCTGTTTTAATTTTAAAGTTTTGCTGGATACAGTAATTTGGGCTGGCATTTGTGTTCTCTGAGGGTCTGTATGACATGTGTCCAGGATCTTCTGGCTTTCATAGACTCTGGTGAAAAGTCTGGTGTGATTCTTATAAGTCTGCCTTTGTATGTCACTTGACCTTTTTCCCTTACTGCTTTTAATATTCTTTCTTTGTTTTGTGCATTTGGTGCTTTAACTATTATGTGATGGGAGGAATTTCTCTTCTGGTACAATCTATTGGAGTTCTGTAGGCTTCTTGTATGTTTATGGCCATGTCTTTTTTAGGTTAGGGAAGTTTTCTTTTATATATATATATTTTTTTTATTAACTTGAGTATTTCTTATATACATTTCGAGTGTTATTCCCTTTCCCGGTTTCCGGGCAAACATTCCCCTCCCCCCTCCCCTTCCTTATGGGTGTTCCCCTCCCAACCCTCCCCCCATTGCCGCCCTCCCCCCATAGACTAGTTCACTGGGGGTTCAGTCTTAGCAGGACCCAGGGCTTCCCCTTCCACTGGTGCTCTTACTAGGATATTCATTGCTACCTATGGGGTCAGAGTCCAGGGTCAGTCCATGTATAGTCTTTAGGTAGTGGCTTAGTCCCTGGCAGCTCTGGTTGCTTGGCATTGTTGTACTTTTGGGGTCTCGAGCCCCTTCAAGCTCTTCCAGTTCTTTCTCTGATTCCTTCAATAGAGGACCTATTCTCAGTTCAGTGGTTTGCTGCTGGCATTCGCCTCTGTATTTGCTGTATTCTGGCTGGGTCTCTCAGGAGCGATCTACATCCGGCTCCTGTCGGTCTGCACTTCTTTGCTTCATCCATCTTGTTTAATTGGGTGGCTGTATATGTATGGGCCACATGTGGGGCAGGCTCTGAATGGGTGTTCCTTCAGTCTCTGTTTTAATCTTTGCCTCTCCCTTCCCTGCCAAGGGTATTCTTTTTCCTCATTTAAAGAAGGAGTGAAGCATTCACATTTTGATCATCCGTCTTGAGTTTCGTTTGTTCTAGGGATCTAGGGTAATTCAAGCATTTGGGCTAATAGCCACTTATCAATGAGTGCATACCATGTATGTCTTTCTGTGATTGGGTTAGCTCACTCAGGATGATCTTTTCCAGTTCCAACCATTTGCCTACGAATTTCATAAACTCGTTGTTTTTGATAGCTGAGTAATATTCCATTGTGTAGATGTACCACATTTTCTGTATCCATTCCTCTGTTGAAGGGCATCTGGGTTCTTTCCATTTTCTGGCTATTATAAATAAGGCTGCGATGAACATAGTGGAGCACGTGTCTCTTTTATATGTTGAGGCATCTTTTGGGTATATGCCCAAGAGAGGTATAGCTGGATCCTCAGGCAGTTCAATGTCCAATTTTCTGAGGAACCTCCAGACTGATTTCCAGAATGGTTTTACCAGTCTGCAATCCCACCAACAATGGAGGAGTGTTCCTCTTTCTCCACATCCTCGCCAGCATCTGCTGTCACCTGAGTTTTTGATCTTAGCCAATCGCACTGGTGTGAGGTGAAATCTCAGGGTTGTTTTGATTTGCATTTCCCTTATGACTAAAGATGTTGAACATTTCTTTAGGTGTTTCTCAGCCATTCGGCATTCCTCAGCTGTGAATTCTTTGTTTAGCTCTGAACCCCATCTTTTAATAGGGTTATTTGTTTCCCTGCGGTCTAACTTCTTGAGTTCTTTGTATATTTTGGATATAAGGCCTCTATCTGTTGTAGGATTGGTAAAGATCTTTTCCCAATCTGTTGGTTGCCGTTTTGTCCTAACCACAGTGTCCTTTGCCTTAGAGAAGCTTTGCAGTTTTATGAGATCCCATTTGTCGATTCTTGATCTTAGAGCATAGCCATTGGTGTTTTGTTCAGGAAATTTTTTCCAGTGCCCACGTGTTCCAGATGCTTCCCTAGTTTTTCTTCTATTAGTTTGAGTGTGTCTGGTTTGATGTGGAGGTCCTTGATCCACTTGGACTTAAGCTTTGTACAGGGTGATAAGCATGGATCGATCTGCATTCTTCTACATGTTGCCCTCCAGTTGAACCAGCACCATTTGCTGAAAATGCTATCTTTGTTCCATTGGATGGTTTTGGCTCCTTTGTCAAAAATCAAGTGACCATAGGTGTGTGGGTTCATTTCTGGGTCTTCAATTCTATTCCATTGGTCTATCTGTCTGTCTCTGTACCAATACCATGCAGTTTTTATCACTATTGCTCTGTAATACTGCTTGAGTTCAGGGATAGTGATTCCCCCTGAAGTCCTTTTATTGTTGAGGATAGCTTTAGCTATCCTGGGTTTTTTGTTATTCCAGATGAATTTGCAAATTGTTCTGTCTAACTCTTTGAAGAATTGGATTGGTATTTTGATGGGGATTGCATTGAATCTGTAGATTGCTTTTGGTAAAATGGCCATTTTTACTATATTAATCCTGCCAATCCATGAGCATGGGAGATCTTTCCATCTTCTGAGGTCTTCTTCAATTTCTTTCCTCAGTGTCTTGAAGTTCTTATTGTACAGATCTTTTACTTGCTTGGTTAAAGTCACACCGAGGTACTTTATATTATTTGGGTCTATTATGAAGGGTGTCGTTTCCCTAATTTCTTTCTCGGCTTGTTTCTCTTTTGTATAGAGGAAGGCAACTGATTTATTTGAGTTAATTTTATACCCAGCCACTTTGCTGACATTGTTTATCAGCTTTAGTAGTTCTCTGGTGGAACTTTTGGGATCACTTAAATATACTATCATGTCATCTGCAAATAGTGATAGTTTGACCTCTTCTTTTCCGATCTGTATCCCTTTGATCTCCTTTTGTTGTCTGATTGCTCTGCCTAGAACTTCAATAACTATATTGAATAAGTAGGGAGAGAGTGGGCAGCCTTGTCTAGTCCCTGATTTTAGTGGGATTGCTTCAAGTTTCTCTCCATTTAGTTTAATGTTAGCAACTGGTTTGCTGTATATGGCTTTTACTATGTTTAGGTATGGGCCTTGAATTCCTATTCTTTCCAGGACTTTTATCATAAAGGGGTGTTGAATTTTGTCAAATGCTTTCTCAGCATCTAATGAAATGATCATGTGGTTCTGTTCTTTCAGTTTGTTTATATAATGGATCACGTTGATGGTTTTCCGTATATTAAACCATCCCTGCATGCCTGGGATGAAGCCTACTTGATCATGGTGGATGATTGTTTTGATGTGCTCTTGAATTCGGTTTGCCAGAATTTTATTGAGTATTTTTGCGTCGATATTCATAAGGGAAATTGGTCTGAAGTTCTCTTTCTTTGTTGTGTTTTTGTGTGGTTTAGGTATAAGGGTAATTGTGGCTTCGTAGAAGGAATTCGGTAGGGCTCCATCTGTTTCAATTTTGTGGAATAGTTTGGATAATATTGGTATGAGGTCTTCTATGAAGGTTTGATAGAATTCTACACTAAACCCGTCTGGACCTGGGCTCTTTTTGGTTGGGAGAACTTTAATGACTGATTCTATTTCCTTAGGAGTTATGGGGTTGTTTAACTGGTTTATGTGTTCCTGATTTAATTTCGATACCTGGTATCTGTCTAGGAAATTGTCCATTTCCTGAAGATTTTCAAATTTTGTTGAATATAGGTTTTTATAGTAAGATCTGATGATTTTTTGAATTTCCTCTGAATCTGTAGTTATGTCTCCCTTTTCATTTCTGATTTTGTTAATTTGGACGCACTCTCTGTGTCCTCTCTTTAGTCTGGCTAAGGGTTTATCTATCCTGTTGATTTTCTCAAAGAACCAACTTTTGGTTCTGTTGATTCTTTCTATGGTCCTTTTTGTTTCTACTTGGTTGATTTCAGCTCTGAGTTTGATTAGTTCCTGCCTTCTACTCCTCCTGGGTGTATTTGCTTCTTTTTGTTCTAGAGCTTTTAGGTGTGCTGTCAAGCTGCTGACATATGCTCTTTCCTGTTTCTTTCTGCAGGCACTCAGCGCTATGAGTTTTCCTCTTAGCACAGCTTTCATTGTGTCCCATAAGTTTGAGTATGTTGTATCTTCATTTTCATTAAATTCTAAAAAGTTTTTAATTTCTTTCTTTATTTCTTCCTTGACCAGTTTATCATTGAGTAGAGCATTGTTCAATTTCCACGTATATGTGGGCATTCTTCCCTTATTGTTATTGAAGACCAGTTTTAGTCCGTGGTGGTCCGATAGCACGCATGGGATTATTTCTATCTTTCTGTACCTGTTGAGGCCCGTTTTTTGACCAATTATATGGTCAATTTTGGAGAAAGTACCATGAGGAGCTGAGAAGAAGGTATATCCTTTTGCTTTAGGATAGAATGTTCTATAAATTTCCGTTAAGTCCATTTGGCTCATGACTTCTCTTAGTCTGTCGACATCACTGTTTAATTTCTGTTTCCATGATCTGTCCATTGATGAGAGTGGTGTGTTGAAATCTCCCACTATTATTGTGTGAGGTGCAATGTGTGTTTTGAGCTTTAGTAAGGTTTCTTTTACGTATGTAGGTGCCCTTGTATTTGGGGCATAGATATTTAGAATTGAGAGTTCATCTTGGTGGATTTTTCCTTTGATGAATATGAAGTGTCCTTCCTTATCTTTTTTGATGACTTTTAGTTGGAAATTGATTTTATTTGATATTAGAATGGCTACTCCAGCTTGCTTCTTCTGACCATTTGCTTGGAAAGTTGTTTTCCAGCCTTTCACTCTGAGGTAGTGTCTGTCTTTGTCTCTGAGGTGTGTTTCCTGTAGGCAGCAGAATGCAGGGTCCTCGTTGCGTATCCAGTTTGTTAATCTATGTCTTTTTATTGGAGAGTTGAGGCCATTGATATTGAGAGATATTAAGGAATAGTGATTATTGTTTCCCTTTATATTCATATTTGGATGTGAGGTTATGTTTGTGTGCTTTCATTCTCTTTGTTTTGTTGCCAAGACGATTAGTTTCTTGCTTCTTCTAGGGTATAGCTTGCCTCCTTATGTTGGGCTTTACCATTTATTATCCTTTGTAGTGCTGGATTTGTAGAAAGATATTGTGTAAATTTGGTTTTGTCATGGAATATCTTGGTTTCTCCATCAATGTTAATTGAGAGTTTTGCTGGATACAGTAACCTGGGCTGGCATTTGTGTTCTCTTAGGGTCTGTATGACATCAGTCCAGGATCTTCTGGCCTTCATAGTTTCTTGCGAGAAGTCTGGTGTGATTCTGATAGGTCTCCCTTTATATGTTACTTGACCTTTTTCCCTTACTGCTTTTAATATTCTTTCTTTATTTTGTGCGTTTGGTGTTTTGACAATTATGTGACGGGAGGTGTTTCTTTTCTGTTCCAATCTATTTGGAGTTCTGTAGGCTTCTTGTATGTCTATGGGTATCTCTTTTTTTAGGTTAGGGAAGTTTTCTTCTATGATTTTGTTGAAGATATTTACTGGTCCTTTGAGCTGGGAGTCTTCACTCTCTTCTATACCTATTATCCTTAGGTTTGATCTTCTCATTGAGTCCTGGATTTCCTGTATGTTTTGGACCAGTAGCTTTTTCCGCTTTACATTATCTTTGACAGTTGAGTCAATGATTTCTATGGAATCTTCTGCTCCTGAGATTCTCTCTTCCATCTCTTGTATTCTGTTGGTGAAGCTTGTATCTACAGCTCCTTGTCTCTTCTTTTGGTTTTCTATATCCAGGGTTGTTTCCATGTGTTCTTTCTTGATTGCTTCTATTTCCATTTTTAATTCCTTCAACTGTTTGATTGTGTTTTCCTGGAATTCTTTCAGGGATTTTTGCGATTCCTCTCTGTAAGCTTCTACTTGTTTATTAATGTTTTCCTGTGTTTCCCTAAGTGTGTTCATGTCTTTCTTGAAGTCCTCCAGCATCATGATCAAATATGATTTTGAAACTAGGTCTCGCTTTTCTGGTGTGTTTGGATATTCCATGTTTGTTTTGGTGGGAGAATTGGGCTCCGATGATGGCATGTAGTCTTGGTTTCTGTTGCTTGGGTTCCTGCGCTTGCCTCTCGCCATCAGATTATCTCTAGTGTTACTTTGTTCTGCTATTTCTGACAGTGGCTAGACTGTCCTATAAGCCTGTGTGTCAGGAGTGCTGTAGACCTGTTTTCCTCTCTTTCAGTCAGTTATGGGGACAGAGTGTTCTGCTTTCGGGCGTGTAGTTTTTCCTCTCTACAGGTCTTCAGCTGTTCCTGTGGGCCTGTGTCTTGAGTTCACCAGGCAGCTTTCTTGCAGCAGAAAATTTGGTCTTACCTGTGGTCCCGAGGCTCAAGTTCGCTCATGGTTTGCTGCCCGGGGCTCTCTGCAGCGGCAGCAACCAGGAAGACCTGTGCCGCCCCTTCCGGGAGCTTCAGTGCACCAGGGTTCCAGATGGTCTTTGGCTTTTTCCTCTGGCGTCAGAGCTGTGTGTGCAGGGAGCAGTCTCTTCTGGTTTCCCAGGCTTGTCTGCCTCTCTGAAGGTTTAGCTCTCCCTCCCACGGGATTTGGGTGCAGAGAACTGTTTATCCGGTCTGTTTCTTTCAGGTTCCTGTGGTGTCTCAGGCAGGTGTCCTGCCGCTCCTGGGCCCTCCCCCACGGGAGCCCAGAGGCCTTATACAGTTTCCTCTTGGGCCAGGGATGTGGGCAGGGGTGAGCAGTGTTGGTGGTCTCTTCCGCTCTGCAGCCTCAGGAGTGCCCACCTGACCAGGCGGTTGGGTCTCTCTCTCACCGGGTCTGGGAGCAGAGAGCTGCTGCGGGCCGGGCTCTTTTATATATATTTTTTTAATATATTTACTGGTCCTTTAAGTTGGGAGTCTTCACTTTCTTCTATACCTCTTATCCTTAGGTTTGATTTTCTCATTGTGCCCTGGATTTCCTGTATGTTTTGTGCTAGGATCTTTTTGCATTTTACATTATCTTTGTCAGTTGTGTCAATGTTTTCTATGGTATCTTCTGCCCTTGAGATTCTCTCTTCTATGTCTTTTATTCTCTTGGTGATGTACGGCTCTTTGTCTCTTCCTTTGGTTTTCTATATCCAGGGTTTTCTCCCTTTGTGCTTTCTTTATTGTTTCTATTACCATTTTCAATTCCTTCACTTGTTTGTTTCTATTTTTCTGTAATTCTTTCAGGGATTTTTGTGTTTCCTCTCTAAAAGCTTCTACTTTTTTTACTTGTGTTTTCCTGCATTTCTCTAAGGGAGTTCTTTATGTCTTTCTTAAAGTCCTCCATCATTATCAAAAAAATGTGATTTTAAATCTAAATCTTGCTTTTCTGGTTTGTTTGGATATCCAGTATTTTCTTTGGTGGGGAAACTGGGCTCTGATGATGCTAAGTAGTCTTGTTTTCTATTGCTTAGGTTCTTGCACGTGCCTCTAGCCATTGGGTTGTCTCTGTTGGTTGCTTGTCTTGCTGTTTCTGATAGTGACTTCACCCTGCTATAGGCCTCTTTGTCAGTCCTCTTGTATAACTGTTTTCCTGTTTTTTCAGCCATTTTGAGAACAGGTGCTCTGAGTTCAGGTGAGTTGGTGCTCCTGGAGATTCTCTTCTAATTCTAGGTGCAGGCAGGAATCAAAGGGTCCTGCCCCTGACTGCTCCTAGGTCCTTACACCCAGCAGGCACAGTTGGCACTATGCGATTGTCTCCTGGGTCTTGACTGTGGGCAAAATGTAGTCTCCTCTCATTTCTCAGGAGTATCCACACTTGTGTGGGTCCAGCACTCTTCCCCATAGGATTTGGAAGAAGAGAGCTGTCTGGCTGGTTCACTTTGGTCCTGGGCGCAGACTGGAACCCCAGGTACTGGTGGCTGTCTGTTCCTATATCCCTGTGTCCAAAGACACTGTGCAGTTTCCCCTTGGACTAGGGATGTCTGTCCTGAGGCCTCAGGATGTCTGTACTCCTGGGTGGTCCACTCTCTTCCCCACGGGATCTAAAGAAATATTTCTAAGCAGGTGTTTGGAGATAAAACAAGAGATTCACCAATATGTTATATAATTAACTAGTGCCATACATATTTAACTAATTAGTAATAATTACTCACTTTCTATTGATCAATTTCTACTGTACACAGTAATATCTCTCCTGATTTTTCTTTTGAGAGACACATATTCCACTTTAATGCATATCTCTTCTGAATGCTTCTCTTTACCACACCTTTTTTGCTTAAACTTTACTATAATGTATTTAAGGCTGTCACCAACTTTCCTTCATAAAATGGATCATTCTGAAGTCCTTTGCAAAATCAAAGGGAAAGACATTGCTTTTGCTTGAATTGGGGTCCCTAAATCTCTAGAGAAACTTCCAAGGTTGTTGAGGCTGACAGTGCCCCTTTTCTCTCATTGCTGATAATAAAATGGTTTAAAATGCCTTCAGCAATGGCTTACATTTGATCTTGTTCCAGCAAGTTCAAAGTGATTTTCTAACACTGAAATGTAATCTCCCAAGATGCAATGGTTTCCTTCATCGAATAAGCCCTCTAATTTTTCCTTTTAAGCACTTAGGAACCTCTACAAGTTGTACTAAATTAATGTAATTTAAGTTTGACCTATCTGATCAGTGTTTATTCCTATGTAGTTATGAAAATTGACAAAATTTTGCAAAATATTTCTTCTACTTTTTGTGCTGTAACTTTTAAGCATTTACTTGTTAGAAAAAAAATGGCTGACAGACACCAACACTGAGTACTTTAAAAAAAACTCTCTTTAATATAATAACATTATTTTCCAATGTTCAAAGGATACATAGAACTACAAAATTCCCAACTCGTTCTTCCTATCTATTGGCTTTGCCCTGTAAATAGAAAATCCCTTCTGTCTTAGAAAGTGTGCTGAAGTTCAGTCTCTGCCATTTCCATTCTGTATCACAGCAAGATTATCACATCATATCTCTTCTCAAAGTTAATGTACCATCCTTTACAACATGTCTCTAGACTAACATTGCCAAATGTTAAATGGTACTCATACAGAAGTCCATGACTGCATAATGCAGTTTATAATCCTGAAGATACTATAACAGCAACAACCATTTTTCTTGTATCTTGCTCATCTTACAGATATAAAATGGCTCTCGTGGAAAATTATCATTCTCCAATTGTATAGGTATTAGTGACAGGGCTCCATGAGTCAAAGGATATATTATATCTTCTGTGGGAATCAAAATAGTGGATAGAGAAAACTACTTTACGGACACTTCAGTTCACTTGATTTTATAGCATTCCATTTTCCCTAATATAGCATGTGGAACATTCATTGCCTTTGTACTTTGTGTAGTCCTGTGTTTGAGCATGTTTCTCTAAGGAAAAAAAACTTTTTTTTGGATGGGGGTGTTCTTACATTGTCAGTAACTCTGTAAAGTGATCTGGTCATTTCAGGTAGTGGTATGATGGTCCCTCAGTGCTTCATTGAGTTGACCTGGAAGGTTTTTTTATTGGATATTTTTATTTACATTTCAAATATTATTCAATTTCCCTGTTTCCCATCCATAGGACCCCTATCCTATTGTCATCCCTTTCTTCTATAAATGTGTTACCCTTCCCCAACCACTCCCCTTCCTGCCTTCTCACCCTGACATTACACTACACTGGGTGGGGGAGGGGGGTCCAGCCTTTATCTTCTCTAATTATCCCACTACTGATTGCAGATAGTTTCCTGTACATGGTCCGAGATATTGGGAATTGTTTCATTACTATAACACTTGTAAACATTTAAGTGCATGTCTAATTTTATAAATAAAATTTGACATTTTGGGGTTTTAAAAAAGCTTTGTAGCTTTATAGTTTTGTAGCATTGTTCATAAAATTCTACATTCTAGTCCTTAAGATTAGACCTTTGTCTCCATTAGAGTATATATTTTTCTCAAATCAGTAACAGAAGAGGAAAAAACCCACAAAGAGTTCTGCTTACAAGCCTATAATTATTTAATTCTTCATTGTAATAGCTTTGTATTTGAAAATACTGAGCCTAAAATTTTTTCTATCATTACAAAATTTCAGATTTTGAAATGCAGCCATAGATCCCTATTTGGAAATCATCTGGCTACAATGTTCATTTTCATAAATGAACTGATATGGTACCCAAATCATACAAATATCAATGATTATACCCAACCAGACTTGAGTAAGTCACATAAATAAAACTTAAGAAAAAAACTTTAAAACAAACTTAAGTATATTTTTATTTTACAAATCTTTTCTTTTAATGACAGTATACTGACACACACATTCAAAGCTGTGTTGTATGTCATCGTCGCCTTAGGAACTTCTTAGAAACATTGCTACTTTGATATGGAATTCTGTGATCAAATTTCTTCAAGAAAGTATTGATTAGACCTTGGGATATTTAACAAACTGTACATGGAACTTTGATACAGTCCCCTATTTAAGGTGCAGTTGAACCTATTTTTCATCGTTTTGAACCATGCATATTAATTTACCTGTAATTAACACTTTGAAGAAAACAGTTTGTCTAAATTTCTTTTTTGAGTTTAAAAGGCAGGGGAGTTTTCCCTTTACTTCACTGTCTTAAATCCCTTGCCTTCATGGACTGAAGCTGGCATGTCAAAATGACTCCTAATGAGGCTGTTGAGTCTGCATGGAAATTCCCAGTGTCTTTCAGCATATGGCTTCCACAGACCTCCACAATGACTAGCTGATCACGCATGAAGATGACAGTGCCAGTTTTGTTTAGAATACTTCACGTTTCAACCAGTATCCAGACTGTGTTCATGAGACTGAGCTAGAAAACTCTTAATAAACTACTGCCTTTTTTCATGATCAAGAGAACCCTTCAGAGATATGAATTTAATTTCGCGATTTAGAGAACCTACAGAATGTTTATGTTCCTTTTACATGATAAAAATTCTGTACTTGTATGGAATAAACTAAAAAGGAATATATTTTATATATATTCCAATATAATGGTGTGGTTAGATTTTAAAACACTTTCAGACTTTGTGCATCACAAGTGTCTATTTTAAAGTACAATTCTGAAATAATAGCTATAAACAATAAACCAAATAGTAAATGAAAAAAAGACTAGTATTATACTGATAATATCTATTATTGCATAGAACCTAAATCAGTGGTTAGATATAATGTGAGGTAATGCCATATATGATATGCAAGCCAGTTTCTCGACACATTTTTTACAGTTGTTATCTGGATCCTGTTTTTCTGGACATAGATAGCAGTAAAGCAGAAGACACTAGCCTTCTTTTACTTTGGTATTTCTAAAGCTAGCTCACATTTTTTATCAACCACCTTTTCTTCATCATTTTACAATTAATATGTCTTCTCCATCAATACCTGGCAGAGCAAGGAAATTTCCAAAAGTGAGTTACAGGTATTGAGATTGAACGCCTGATTTCAAATTACTCATATTTTAAGTGAGGAATTTGATATGAAAAAGCTATTAGTTAAGTTAAAATTGCTCTTTAAGACAAGGAATATGGAGAGAGAAATCTAGGCAAGTGAAGATGAACAGTATTGTCAATATGCAAGACTAATACTCTCAGCAATTTTCAAGAATGTTAAATGAGAGCAATTCCCAGAAGAAATGGACTACCATGGATTATCAAATGGCAAAGTACATTTTCTAATGTTCCTAAGGATGATCTATCGATCTATGTTAATATAATAAGCTGATATATCTATATAAGCATGTCTGTGAATGTTTTATTCATATATATATACATATATATATGTGTGTGTGTGTGTGTATTCAGGTTTATTCATTCATACATACATATAAAAATGAATAAATTAACTTGTACTTTTTATTATTGGAAGACTGGCTTTATTTCACTTGATTTAAATTGGTAAAAATTGACTTTATTTTGGATAATAAACCATAACAAAGTTTATGGTAATTTTATAAATTTATTTTCTCAAATTTTTGTTCTTCAGTTTATGAACTGTCCCCAAAGTCCTCAAACACACCTATAAGGCGGGTTTATCTACATGCCCAATTCTTTTCAGATCCATTTGTTTCATTGTGAAACAGCTGTGATGGGAAACATCAGATTGCTGCCATACTGCAAAGGTTCCCGTAGACTTGGTATTGTCATTATCTACAAGGACAGGTGGTTTGAAAGCCATCTGATGTGCTCCTGTACTCCAAGAAGAATATACGTGAATGCTCCACCATGTAACAAGTGGGACATGCACCAGAAATCTTTGACAAACTCAGAGAGTGGCTGCAGTTGCTATTAGAAACGCAATTATAAATTTCTTCCTTTGCATGATAGAAATGATGCTTAAAATGAGTGCATCTAATGGAAAGTCACATATTGTATGCATTTATCTTGAAAAATAATATATTTTATGGCCTTGAGAGTCCTAAACGTGAGGGGATTTTTGTGGAGGATGGCTGGGGTTAGAGTGTGAGTGCACTGGAATGCCATTTGCAGACATTAAATTAGCTTTATTCCCAGTAGAAAAGTCTGGAGATTACTTTCAGTCTGTTAGCTTCTGTCTCTGTTGAATACTTGGACTCACTAGGAATACCTAGAAATATTATTTATATTAAGTTAGTTGAGGGGGAAATAGAATTTATTTCGGGGAATTAAGAATACATGGTGTATCAAGGGAAATGAAACTGTGGGTAACTGTCAGAGTTTAGACGATTTTGAGAGGAAGACAAACCCACCATGAAGGTAGCAGGCTTCTCTTGGACTGGGACCTAAAACAATAAAGTGAAATAACTGGAAGAAGGAGAAATTTATCTGAACCTTAGCATTTATTTCCCTCTGTTGCCTGACCAGTCTCTGGGAAAAGTCACCTTATGATCCTGCTGCTGGAACCAGCATTCCTGCTACCTTCAATCCATATCCATGATGCATTGCTGTACAAAACTACCTATTCTTTGCTTAAACAGGTTTTTAGTGTGTGCTTTGTCATAACAATGGGGAAAGGTAACTAATGCATATGCTATGAACTACACATAACTTCGTGTTCCAAATTAAAATGATATATGCATGAGCCCACTTAAATGTAATTAGTGGTTGCAATCTGCTTTTTTCCCAAGCCTTCTTACATTTTATTCCTTTGATATTCACAGAGGAAACAAACACGTGATATATATTTTAATAACATAATATACAAATATATAAATGCTGTTAGAATCTAAATTTTGGACGACACAAGATAATGGAATTATTAAAATCCTTGCAAATTCAGCATATTTTAATGATTTGGTTTGTGGAAAGTTCATGTACAATGAGTTATTCTGTACAGTGTAAAAGGGAATCACTGCATCTGAGAAACTTGCAGTATTTATTTTCTTATAGATTATGATAGTAAAAGCAGAATCAACTCAGATATATTCTCACTGGAGGTTCCAGAAGGTTCCCCCAAAATCCATGTCCTAAAATCATGCTCCCATTTTAGCAATCAATATATCCCCCATGAAAATAGAAAAACTAGAAATAAAACGGATTAGCATGCATATTCATTAAGAAGTGAGTTTACAGGATTGGGCACGAGTGAGGTGGAAGAATGTTGAGGGAGTGGTTCAATTGTAGATGCAAAGGAACTTTTATACAACCCTTGTTTCTGATTAGTTGACTTCCAACACCAAGGACAGGGTAAAGAGACTGCTCTTCTCACTATGATTAAAAAAAATATTTTACTTGAAGGAAATTGTTGTTGATCAAGCAATATGTGCTTAAACTTATTGATGGGTTAAAATCAAAGAGGCTTTTACTAAGAAGATGGAAACACGGTTTCTCAAGAAAATAGTAAATTTATATGGGTCTGTCAATTTAAGCTGGTGGCTAAGTCATGTTTCCCTTTACACCTTTTCCTTTTTTAAAAACTTTTTAAAAACATATATATTTAGACTAATTTTACCACTATCATTTTACTTTTATTAAAGTGAATTTAAATATATGTTTGTAATTATTTCATTATAGTTTTGTTATACTAAAATTCAAGATCATTTAATATATAATATTAGATATATAAATTGCAAGTTACTAACATTGTTGGTTCAGTTTTACTCATAAAAATTTAACTGGCAATATGATGAAGAGTATATTCTCAATATATATGTGATACATATCACATATAATATACAATCATGTATATTACATATTATCAAATATCTTACATTAATAAGTGTTTAATACACCCTCAAATACTTTTAATATAGTTATGTTTAAATATATATTGTGATTTCACCAATCTACTACAGCAAATTGGTTCAAGCATCCAACAGTTATCATATTTGAATATATGCTAGTTGTGTTTGATTTTCTATCTACCCATGTCTACTTCAGTCTTAAACTATGTTCATTGTTCTGCATGGGTACTCTTTTGGTTTCAAAAGACAGAGTTTAGATCATGTTCAATTTAAGTTTCATAGTAAATATTTAACTTTCAAGTTGAGATTCTTGAAAGACAATATTTCACTGAGAGACATTAAATATTAAGCCTCTTGATAGCCTCTTTACTGAAGACATTTTAGCTTTATAATTATAATTCTCTTTCCTGAAGGAAAACAAAATGACATAAATTTCTAGACTTTCAAACATACCTTGAATATGGTTATATGAAAATTTTCTAGACATACATAAACCCAGTATTAAGTTAATAAGAACTAGCATAAAATAATTAATCATGATGAAACTGTTTCAGAAAGAACCTGAAATTATTAAAGGTCATCAACCACACTGTTGTGGGCACATGCACAGAAGAAAATCAGACATATACCACCTGCCATGAGCAAGCAGATGGGCTACAGATACGCAGAGGCATGCTAGTCACCATGCCATGTTGAAGCATCACTTGGATGAGCAAGCATGTGGTGGAGAAATGGGAGGATGGGAGAGAAAATGAATGGAATACTGTGTGCACTATGAAGAGAGATGGAACTGGATACATAAGGGAGGAATTGATCAGCCTGTTCTAGGTAGGCTGTGCAGCAACCTGAGAATATTGTAAGGTTCTGGATTTTGCTGCTGCTGAGACCAATGTCTGGATCTATGGCCATACATCATCAGATGTCTGTGTCGATGTCCATGGTCCATGCTACAGGCAAGTGCCTTGTGGACATCCTTAAACTGGGTTGCATTTTGAAGCTAACTCAATGTCATAGGGCTACACATAGTTGGAACTGCCCCTCAAATGTGGACATACTAAGAAAAGCTGGCCCTGCTCCTTTCCTGAGCAGTGTGGGAGATCCGGTCCTGAAGACATGAACCAAAGTGAACTGGTTACAGAATTTGGAAGGGCTGGTCCAGCACCTTACCTGAGCAACTAAGAAGAGACAGTCCAGGTGGTGTAGGGTTGTGAGATATACCCCTGCTGTCTATGTTGGGTAGAAGAGCTAGCCCAGAACCTAGCCTGGATAACTCTGTAGGGCTATCCCAGGCGGAGTGTAGTTTGGAAAAGGTCTTTCTCACCTGCTTCTCACTGTGGTAGTAGAGAGAGAGATAGCACAACCCGCTAACTTGAGCAGTGTAACTAGCCCTGATTTCACCTGCCACAGCACTCAGGAGAATGGGCAAAAATCTTTGCCTGGACAGTGTGCAATGTGAGAGAGATGGTCCTTTTAATTTGGGTGTGGGAGAGGTAACTCAAGTGTGGGAGCAGAAAGACTAGCCCCATCCCTAGTTTGGGTAGTACTGGATAGCTGGTTTGGTGGCAAGGATGTAGAAGAGCTGACCCTGATTTCATTTGCATGGGAGAATTAATCCTGCTTCTTGTTGGCTGCCAGAAACTGAGATTTGGCCATGCCCCTTAATTGGTCAAAGCAGAAAAGCTGTACCTGATGGCCTGGGTGAAGTAGAACTGGTAGGCTGAACAACAAATCTACCACCCAGACTCAGATCCAGGGCACACTCCAACATCTACCCTATCTATGAACTGATGTAAGTGTGAAGGTGCCAGTATTGCAGAACCAAAGGTGCAGGATCTCCATGACACAGGTAACAAGAGGATATTGAAAAAGAATTGCAGATCAGATTTGGTATTGATAGTGTAACAGAAGCCAGAGGCCTCAAACCAGACCAATGGCTTATTTTTTTTTAATTTTTTTTTTACATTTTTTTTTATTAACTTGAGTATTTCTTATATACATTTCGAGTGTTATTCCCTTTCCCGGTTTCCGGGCAAACATCCCCCTCCCCCCTCCCCTTCCTTATGGGTGTTCCCCTCCCAACCCTCCCCCCATTGCCGCCCTCCCCCCATAGACTATTTCACTGGGGGTTCAGTCTTAGCAGGACCCAGGGATTCCCCTTCCACTGGTGCTCTTATTAGGATATTCATTGCTACCTATGGGGTCAGAGTCCAGGGTCAGTCCATGTATAGTCTTTAGGTAGTGGCTTAGTCCCTGGCAGCTCTGGTTGCTTGGCATTGTTGTACTTTTGGGGTCTCGAGCCCCTTCAAGCTCTTCCAGTTCTTTCTCTGATTCCTTCAATAGGGGACCTATTCTCAGTTCAGTGGTTTGCTGCTGGCATTCGCCTCTATATTTGCTGTATTCTGGTTGTGTCTCTCAGGAGCGATCTACATCCGGCTCCTGTCGGTCTGCACTTCTTTGCTTCATCCATCTTGTCTAATTGGGTGGCTGTATATGTATGGGCCACATGTGGGGCAGGCTCTGAATGGGTGTTCCTTCAGTCTCTGTTTTAATCTTTGCCTCTCCCTTCCCTGCCAAGGGTATTCTTTTTCCTCATTTAAAGAAGGAGTGAAGCATTCACATTTTGATCATCCATCTTGAGTTTCGTTTGTTCTAGGGATCTAGGGTAATTCAAGCATTTGGGCTAATAGCCACTTATCAATGAGTGCATACCATGTATGTCTTTCTGTGATTGGGTTAGCTCACTCAGGATGATCTTTTCCAGTTCCAACCATTTGCCTACGAATTTCATAAACTCGTTGTTTTTGATAGCTGAGTAATATTCCATTGTGTAGATGTACCACATTTTCTGTATCCATTCCTCTGTTGAAGGGCATCTGGGTTCTTTCCATTTTCTGGCTATTATAAATAAGGCTGCGATGAACATAGTGGAGCACGTGTCTCTTTTATATGTTGAGGCATCTTTTGGGTATATGCCCAAGAGAGGTATAGCTGGATCCTCAGGCAGTTCAATGTCCAATTTTCTGAGGAACCTCCAGACTGATTTCCAGAATGGTTTTACCAGTCTGCAATCCCACCAACAATGGAGGAGTGTTCCTCTTTCTCCACATCCTCGCCAGCATCTGCTGTCACCTGAGTTTTTGATCTTAGCCAATCGCACTGGTGTGAGGTGAAATCTCAGGGTTGTTTTGATTTGCATTTCCCTTATGACTAAAGATGTTGAACATTTCTTTAGGTGTTTCTCAGCCATTCGGCATTCCTCAGCTGTGAATTCTTTGTTTAGCTCTGAACCCCATCTTTTAATAGGGTTATTTGTTTCCCTGTGGTCTAACTTCTTGAGTTCTTTGTATATTTTGGATATAAGGCCTCTATCTGTTGTAGGATTGGTAAAGATCTTTTCCCAATCTGTTGGTTGCCGTTTTGTCCTAACCACAGTGTCCTTTGCCTTAGAGAAGCTTTGCAGTTTTATGAGATCCCATTTGTCGATTCTTGATCTTAGAGCATAGCCATTGGTGTTTTGTTCAGGAAATTTTTTCCAGTGCCCACGTGTTCCAGATGCTTCCCTAGTTTTTCTTCTATTAGTTTGAGTGTGTCTGGTTTGATGTGGAGGTCCTTGATCCACTTGGACTTAAGCTTTGTACAGGGTGATAAGCATGGATCGATCTGCATTCTTCTACATGTTGCCCTCCAGTTGAACCAGCACTATTTGCTGAAAATGCTATCTTTGTTCCATTGGATGGTTTTGGCTCCTTTGTCAAAAATCAAGTGACCATAGGTGTGTGGGTTCATTTCTGGGTCTTCAATTCTATTCCATTGGTCTATCTGTCTGTCTCTGTACCAATACCATGCAGTTTTTATCACTATTGCTCTGTAATACTGCTTGAGTTCAGGGATAGTGATTCCCCCTGAAGTCCTTTTATTGTTGAGGATAGCTTTAGCTATCCTGGGTATTTTGTTATTCCAGATGAATTTGCAAATTGTTCTGTCTAACTCTTTGAAGAATTGGATTGGTATTTTGATGGGGATTGCATTGAATCTGTAGATTGCTTTTGGTAAAATGGCCATTTTTACTATATTAATCCTGCCAATCCATGAGCATGGGAGATCTTTCCATCTTCTGAGGTCTTCTTCAATTTCTTTCCTCAGTGTCTTGAAGTTCTTATTGTACAGATCTTTTACTTGCTTGGTTAAAGTCACACCGAGGTACTTTATATTATTTGGGTCTATTATGAAGGGTGTCGTTTCCCTAATTTCTTTCTCCGCTTGTTTCTCTTTTGTATAGAGGAAGACAACTGATTTATTTGAGTTAATTTTATACCCAGCCACTTTGCTGACGTTGTTTATCAGCCTTAGCAGTTCTCTGGTGTAACTTTTGGGATCACTTATATATACTATCATGTCATCTGCAAATAGTGATATTTTGACCTCTTCTTTTCCGATCTGTATCCCTTTGATCTCCTTTTGTTGTCTGATTGCTCTGCCTAGAACTTCAATAACTATATTGAATAAGTAGGGAGAGAGTGGGCAGCCTTGTCTAGTCCCTGATTTTAGTGGGATTGCTTCAAGTTTCTCTCCATTTAGTTTAATGTTAGCAACTGGTTTGCTGTATATGGCTTTTACTATGTTTAGGTATGGGCCTTGAATTCCTATTCTTTCCAGGACTTTTATCATGAAGGGGTGTTGAATTTTGTCAAATGCTTTCTCAGCACCTAATGAAATGATCATGTGGTTCTGTTCTTTCAGTTTGTTTATATGATGGATCACGTTGATGGTTTTCCGTATGTTAAACCATCCTGCATGCCTGGGATGAAGCCTACTTGATCATGGTGGATGATTGTTTTGATGTGCTCTTGAATTCGGTTTGCCAGAAATTTATTGAGTATTTTTGCGTCGATATTCATAAGGGAAATTGGTCTGAAGTTCTCTTTCTTTGTTGTATATTTGTGTGGTTTAAGAGTAATTGTGGCTTCGTAGAAGGTATTCGGTAGGGCTCCATCTGTTTCAATTTTGTGGAATAGTTTGGATAATATTGGTATGAGGTCTTCTATGAAGGTTTGATAGAATTCTGCACTAAACCCGTCTGGACCTGGGCTCTTTTTGGTTGGGAGACCTTTAATGACTGCTTCTATTTCCTTAGGAGTTATGGGGTTGTTTAACTGGTTTATCTGTTCCTGATTTAACTTCGATACCTGGTATCTGTCTAGGAAATTGTCCATTTCCTGAAGATTTTCAAATTTTGTTGAATATAGGTTTTTATAGTAAGATCTGATGATTTTTTGAATTTCCCCCGAATCTGTAGTTATGTCTCCCTTTTCATTTCTGATTTTGTTAATTTGGACACACTCTCTGTGTCCTCTCGTTAGTCTGGCTAAAGGTTTATCTATCTTGTTGATGTTCTCAAAGAACCAACTTTTGGTTCTGTTGATTCTTTCTATGGTCCTTTTTGTTTCTACTTGGTTGATTTCAGCTCT
The DNA here is from genome assembly GCF_021556685.1 of Rattus norvegicus. Classification (NCBI taxonomy): domain Eukaryota; kingdom Metazoa; phylum Chordata; class Mammalia; order Rodentia; family Muridae; genus Rattus; species Rattus norvegicus. Next base: position 58,244,941 of record NC_141538.1, on the reverse strand, counting down.
GAGTTTGATTATTTCCTGCCTTCTACTCCTCCTGGGTGTATTTGCTTCTTTTTGTTCTAGAGCTTTTAGGTGTGCTGTCAAGCTGCTGACATATGCTCTTTCCTGTTTCTTTCTGCAGGCACTCAGCGCTATGAGTTTTCCTTTTAGCACAGCTTTCATTGTGTCCCATGAGTTTGAGTATGTTGTATCTTCATTTTCATTAAATTCTAAAAAGTTTTTAATTTCTTTCTTTATTTCTTCCTTGACCAGTTTATCATTGAGTAGAGCATTGTTCAATTTCCACGTATATGTGGGCATTCTTCCCTTATTGTTATTGAAGACCAGTTTTAGTCCGTGGTGGTCCGATAGCACGCATGGGATTATTTCTATCTTTCTGTACCTGTTGAGGCCCGTTTTTTGACCAATTATATGGTCAATTTTGGAGAAAGTACCATGAGGAGCTGAGAAGAAAGTATATCCTTTTGCTTTAGGATAGAATGTTCTATAAATTTCCGTTAAGTCCATTTGGCTCATGACTTCTCTTAGTCTGTCTACATCACTGTTTAATTTCTGTTTCCATGATCTGTCCATTGATGAGAGTGGGGTGTTGAAATCTCCCACTATTATTGTGTGAGGTGCAAGGTGTGTTTTGAGCTTTAGTAAGGTTTCTTTTACATATGTAGGTGCCCTTGTATTTGGGGCATAGATATTTAGGATTGAGAGTTCATCTTGGTTGATTTTTCCTTTGATGAATATGAAGTGTCCTTCCTTATCTTTTTTGATGACTTTTAGTTGGAAATTATTTTATTTGATATTAGAATGGCTACTCCAGCTTGCTTCTTCTGACCATTTGCTTGGAAAGTTGTTTTCCAGCCTTTCACTCTGAGGTAGTGTCTGTCTTTGTCTCTGAGGTGTTTTTCCTCTAGGCATCAGAATGCAGGGTCCTCGTTGTGTATCCAGTTTGTTAATCTATGTCTTTTTATTGGGGAGTTGAGGCCACTGATATTGAGAGATATTAAGGAATAGTGATTATTGCTTCCCGTTATATTCATATTTGGATGTGAGGTTATGTTTGTGTGCTTTCATTCTCTTTGTTTTGTTGCCAAGACGATTAGTTTCTTGCTTCTTCTAGGGTATAGCTTGCCTCCTTATGTTGGGCTTTACCATTTATTATCCTTTGTAGTGCTGGATTTGTAGAAAGATATTGTGTAAATTTGGTTTTGTCATGGAATATCTTGGTTTCTCCATCAATGTTAATTGAGAGTTTTGCTGGATACAGTAACCTGGGCTGGCATTTGTGTTATCTTAGGGTCTTTATAACATCAGTCCAGGATCTTCTGGCCTTCATAGTTTCTGGCGAGAAGTCTGGTGTGATTCTGATAGGTCTCCCTTTATATGTTACTTGACCTTTTTCCCTTACTGCTTTTAATATTCTTTCTTTATTTTGTGCGTTTTGTGTTTTGACAATTATGTGACGGGAGGTGTTTCTTTTCTGGTCCAATCTGTTTGGAGTTCTGTAGGCTTCTTGTATGTCTATGGGTATCTCATTTTTTAGATTAGGGAAGTTTTCTTCTATGATTTTGTTGAAGATATTTACTGGTCCTTTGAGCTGGGAGTCTTCACTCTCTTCTATACCTATTATCCTTAGGTTTGGTCTTCTCATTGAGTCCTGGATTTCCTGTATGTTTTGGACCAGTAGCTTTTTCCGCTTTACATTATCTTTGACAGTTGAGTCAATGATTTCTATGGAATCTTCTGCTCCTGAGATTCTCTCTTCCATCTCTTGTATTCTGTTGGTGAAGCTTGTATCTACAGCTCCTTGTCTCTTCTTTTGGTTTTCTATATCCAGGGTTGTTTCCATGTGTTCTTTCTTGACTGCTTCTATTTCCATTTTTAATTCCTTCAACTGTTTGATTGTGTTTTCCTGGAATTCTTTCAGGGATTTTTGCGATTCCTCTCTGTAGGCTTTTACTTGTTTATTAATGTTTTCCTGTGCTTCCCTAAGTGTGTTCATGTCTTTCTTGAAGTCCTCCAGCATCATGATCAAATATGATTTTGAAACTAGATCTTGCTTTTCTGGTGTGTTTGGATATTCCATGTTTGTTTTGGTGGGAGAATTGGGCTCCGATGATGGCATGTAGTCTTGGTTTCTGTTGCTTGGGTTCCTGCGCTTGCCTCTCGCCATCAGATTATCTCTAGTGTTACTTTGTTCTGCTATTTCTGACAGTGGCTAGACTGTCCTATAAGCCTGTGTGTCAGGAGTGCTGTAGACCTATTTTCCTCTCTTTCAGTCAGTTATGGGGACAGAGTGTTCTGCTTTCGGGCGTGTAGTTTTTCCTCTCTACAGGTCTTCAGCTGTTCCTGTGGGCCTGTGTCTTGAGTTCACCAGGCAGCTTTCTTGCAGCAGAAAATTTGGTCTTACCTGTGGTCCCGAGGCTCAAGTTCGCTTGTGGGGTGCTGCCCAGGGGCTCTCTGCAGCGGCAGCAACCAGGAAGACCTGTGCCGCCCCTTCCGGGAGCTTCAGTGCACCAGGGTTCCAGATGGTCTTTGGCTTTTTCCTCTGGCGTCAGAGCTGTGTGTGCAGGGAGCAGTCTCTTCTGGTTTCCCAGGCTTGTCAGCCTCTCTGAAGGTTTAGCTCTCCCTCCCACGGGATTTGGGTGCTGAGAACTGTTTATCCGGTCTGTTTCCTTCAGGGTCCGGCGGTGTCTCTGGCAGTGGTCCTGCCGCTCCTGGGCCCTCCCCCACGGGAGCCCAGAGGCCTTATACAGTTTCCTCTTTGGCCAGGGATGTGGGCCCGGGTGAGCAGTGTTGGTGGTCTCTTCCGCTCTGCAGCCTCAGGAGTGCCCACCTGACCAGGCGGTTGGGTCTCTCTCTCACCGGGTCTGGGAGCAGAGAGCTGCTGCGCGCCGGGATCCGCAGGTCCCAATGGCTTATTTTAATGAACATCTGCAACTAAATTTGGTTGGGCAAAGGGTCATAATATGTGACACACTGCTGCAAGTGCAGCTCCCATGAGATATTCTCTCTCTCTCTCTCTCTCTCTCTCTCTCTCTCTCTCTCTCTCTCTCTGCTGTTTTTACTTTTTGCCAAGGGAGAAATGGGTCATGGAGGGTCAAGGATAAGTTGGACTGGGATGCATGGTGTAAAATGTTCACAAAGAACCAATTAAAAGAATATACACTTGAAAGTTTAAAAATACAGAAACATAACTAAATCCTCCCAGAAAACATGCAACTGAAGATAAGGATAAAATACATAAATGAAACAACATATGTAAAAACTTGAGAACCAAATGTGAAAATTAGTAATCAACATTCATCACAATCATGAACAATTATGGACAGTAACCAATCAGATAAAATAATACAACACAATGTAAAGCAAAAGGACAGAAAGTGAATTCGGAATACTTGGAACAAATATAAAATTTCTGCCAACTAACAGGGATGCTGAACTTGGGTCCTCTGGAAGACTGATATGCACTCTTACCTTATGAATCATCATTAAGCGCCAATTAACTTTTTCCAGTAATGATTCAGTACTTTCTTTAGTAGCATGAGTGGTCACAAGAAGCAATGCTATCACTCCTACTTAAGAATAAATAGGGTGGTGCTGGTGAAGGTTCAGCTGTCTTCCCTTACTCATAATAACAGAGTGTGCCCAACTTTATTCATCAACACGGGTTGCAACATCGAAATTTTCTGATGTTTCACCTTCATCCACATGAAGATCAAGCTGAAGGTCATTAAGATATTGTGAGTGGAAAGCCCAGTATAAAATAATCTGCTTTTTTTGTCTCAGTTAAGCAATTTTGTGAATAATTCTATGGTTCCTATAAGAGAGTTTAGAGTCATTCATTGAGTTGCCTAGACTCTGGAATTCCATGTCTCTCTGATATGGAGTCTCCTTCCTCCTTCACAGCATTTGGTTCCAGAAGGCCCTAAAAAGACTCCTTTTCTATAATTTCTCTCTTTGATAATAATTTTAGAAAATAAACAGCAAAGAATAAATCCCATAATATAATTTTAATAAACTAACAGAGACATATTGTGCTGAATTGAAGTGAACTTTTTAGTCATAACAGTCTTTCAAACTCTTTAAGATATTTTACATGATAGACACTGTGTTAAAATATACAATTTCAAATACCAATAAATAATGGAAAGTAAAATATGAAAAATAAAAATATGACAATAGTAGAAGAGATAAAAATGATACAGAGGAACAGAAAGAGTGCTTCTATTCAGAATATCTATCTTTTGAACATAGTACATATGCTGATATATATATATATATATATATATATATATATATGTTTTATTCTTCTATTCTGATTCATTGAAATTAGATATTTCTCTTGCAGCATATTCTGAAATGGATATATCCTGTCCAACCCCTGTAATTACTCACTACCTTCACTATTATCTGGTCCATACCACTCTTTCTGTCCTCAGAAAACAATCACACATCTAAAGAATAATAAACAAAATAAGCTTGAGGTTTCTGCCTATGCCCAGAGGTGACCAGGTCCCACAGCTCTCTGTAGCCAATCCCTTGTGGGAGGGTGTTGGACTTTCAGAAATAAGGGCAATTCTGAGAGCTCTGGGGAGACCACTACGTTTGCTCACATTCCTGACTCAAGAGAACCTGCATGGAGCCCTCTGGACACAGGAACGTTAAGAGTAGTCAGGGATAGAATTTTTCCAGTCCTGACTGTGTCCAGAGCTGAAAGTACCAAGAGCGCTCACACACTTGAGAGCAGAAGACCACAAGTTCAGCTCTGAGGGACCCACCTAGAGCCCTCAGTACACTGGAACCCAGGAGCAGACTGGGACACAATCCTGACAGTTTCCCCCTGTGCCCAGATCTGACCTGCTCTCACAGATCTTTGTACCTAGATCCCCTGTGGAGAGAGGAGAACTCTGAGAACTACAGACAATTCTGAAAGCTCAGGGAAGACCACCGCTTCTGCGTACATTTCTAGCCCAAGAGGAACCCACCTGGAGCCCTCTGGACAGAGCAACCAAGGAGCAGTTTGGGACAGGATCCGTGCAAGTTATACCTGTGCCCAGAGCTGACCCTGTGACTCAGCTCTCTGTACCTAGATCCCACAAGGAGAAAGCCAGTCTTCAGTAGTGCCGACACACAGGCTTGGAGTCAAGCCACTCTCAGAGACAGCAAGAACGACGTGCAACATCAGGATCCTTTGGCAGCAAAGCCTTTACTGTACAGCTCTCTTGAACGGGGACAGGGGACCTCAAGCAGCAAGAGTGCTCGCCTTATATAGACAGCAGGCTGAGGCTATGCTAATTGTCCTTCAGGGATTGGCGGAGCAAGAATTACCTCATTAGCATGGTGCTGCTCCCTCATTAGCATATTACCGGCCAACTGATGCCAGGTGCAAAGCCTGCGCATGCACAGTACCGCTGTTCACCACAGGATGGCGCCCTACATCTTCCCCTTTTTTGTTTAATAAAATGACTGGTCTAGATCTGGGTGTCACATCAATCTTGTCATTGCTCCTGTCTTAGGTCATTCTCATCCAAACTCGGCCTTACCCGTCATAGAGTTACCCTATCGCCACCGGGCCCCATGTCTTAGGTTGGTCCGAGGTCAAGGAAAGTTGCCCATCTCTGGATACAATGACTCCATATGACAGTGACAAAAATGATCTATGGCGAACTCTTAATCTTTCAAAGACGCCAGCTTTGGCTGTCAAGGCAGCGTAGGCCCCTCCTGTCTGGCCGGCCACCAGCCAGAAATTCAGGTGGCATTCAGCTTTTACAGGGCCCAGATGAATCTTGTGGCAAATTAAACCACGCTGCAGTCTGATTATACAACTTCATGCATGGATCATTATTTTGGGAAATATTACGTACTAGGGTAAAGCACAAGCTACCCAACAGGGAAAAATTCCTATATTCCGCTAAGCCAGCCACTTTCTCATCTAATGGCAAAAAGGGCAAATCAAAGGACTTATTGGATGTAAAAAGGTGAGGAAACAATTTAGCATCAAAATACAGATAACTTCAGGGCAAACAACTATGGAAAGCAAAACTCAACCTCCAACAAACAATCTAGTCTCCAAAATCCAGTCTCCAAGACACCGAGTCTATACAAGGTTCGACTGTCAATTCTTACATATGAACGCATGATGGTGTGGTCTCCAATACCTCAACAAAGGGACATTGCCTTAAAATCTTTTAGAAGCCTGGTTTCTAGGATAAGAGTTCCATAAAAATATTGTCCCAATTTAGACCTGTTTCCCTAGATTGGCTCATGCCACATGTTGTCTAGAATAACTCTATCCAAATTAACAGTTTTATGTCAACTTTGTTACCAATGTTACATTATTTTTCTTAACTTTCTGTTACCAATGTTACATTTTTTATCATATCCAATAACATAAAAGCCAATAGTCTATAACCAAGGCATGTAGAGAATAATTATACATTTAGAACCAGTCAGAAACAAAATTGAAGTGGCTACACATATCTTTAATATTTAGATCAAACACCATTATGACTTTTCTAGCTGTGATTTTAAGAGAAGCACCTTGTCACCTTGTCACCTCCTAAATCTAATAATCACCTCATGCAGACACTCATCCCCGGGCAGCTTCTCCAGCTCACCTAGGCTCCTACTACAGGTACAAGGCTCCAAGGGCCGATTGAAACTGCTTTTTATTCATTTGTTCCTTTTTTGAAACGACTTAAAATCAAATCAAGGTGTGAATGACCAGCAGATAAAGTTTTTACCATTTTCTCTTTGAACATGAAACATAAAATATTTAAGCAACGAGAAACAATAACCACAGACATAAACTGACAGACATGGACAGCTTGGTGCACCAAGGACAGACAATAGACATAAAGGGGAAAAACTAGATGGTGTCCCACCGAAGGGACCCAGATTCCAATAGGAGTCAGCAGAGACGTAGGATTTCCTCTTTCCCACCACTTCCACGGTGACCATCCACTCGAGTGGAGTTGATATGGACGATGGATTGTCTCAGTTCCTGGTCTAGTCCATCAAAGTGTTGAGATCAAATTCCTGTAAGATATTGAGATATATTACGGGATATCTGAGCAGCACGACTGACATTCACAAATGGTATGGAAGTGAAACATAGTCCTGAATATTTCCACTCACAACCCAATTACATTAACTCCATCAAGCTGTACATGGGCATTGAGATGTTTTTGGGGGTAGGAGGTAGGAAAAATGAAACTAATGCTGTAGCTGATGTGTCCTCACTGGTCCCAGCTGAAAGTCCTTGACACCAGGAATCCAAGTAGGCACACTCTGTACAATTCTCAAGACAAAAGTTTAGAATCGAGATATCTTTTTGTTTGATTCTCCTGAATAAATTTTTCAGGCGGTCTACCTCTATCAAATCTGATCAGTATGACTCTGTGAGGTTTCCAGGGCCTGATCACATACCTAGCAATAGTCTCAACTTGAGCCACAACAAAAGCTGCACTGACTCCATTTTTTATCTCTGCCTTCTCTCTGTTCCCTTTATCTCCTTTTCTTTTCTTTTTTTTTCTTTTGAGACCTTTTCTCCCTCTGACATACTTTCTTGTTGCTCTGCAAGGATCCTCTGACCTGTCCTAAGGGCTTCCTCACATCGTTTATCCTCTAAGCAGGCAGGGACCATTTGCCAAAGAGGTTTTGGTCCGGGCTTAAGCTTGCCCTCTGTGGCTTCTCTATCCCACACAAAGAAAAAAAGAAACAAAATTACCATCCTTGCCCACAAAGGATCCATAACTTTTGGTTTCTTCACAGTGGCTCTCCACCTAGGCCCATATATTTCTTCCTCATATATGGCTGCCTCTTCCTCTAATTCCTCCTCCTCAGACTCTGACAACTCTTGCTCAGAGCCACTACCAGTTAGTTCCAAGGCTTCTAATTCTTTTAATGGATACAAAGTATCCTCTCCGGATGACTTGTACTTTGTCCTCCGGGGCACACCTATTTTTTCCTCCAGAGGAGTTTCTTCTGCCTTTTGTACCTCTTTTACTTTTGTTTTAGTAACCTTTTCCTTTTTGCTCGCTCCTAATTTCTCACTCCACTCCGTTTTTGACATGCTTTCTTAAATCCAAAAAGGGGCATGCCTCTCGAAGCTTACCTTTTAATTTACCTTCTCGCAGTTCTGAATCCTCTTCAGCACACTGAAGGGTCCCCTCAGCACCGGGGATGTTGGTTCCCAGGTTTCGGCACCATTTTTCACGCGCCCAATGTCTCGCCAGCAAGAACGACGCATGACAACAGGATCCTTTTGCAGCAAAGCCTTTACTGTACAGCTCTCTTGAACAGGGACAGGGGACCTCAAGCGCTCGCCTTATATAGACTGCAGGCTGAGGCTATGCTAATTGTCCTTCAGGGATTGGCAGAGCATGAGTTATCTTATTAGCATGGTGCTGCTCCCTCATTAGCATATTACCGGCCAACTGATGCCAGGTGCAAAGCCTGCGCATGCGCAGTACCATTGTTCACCACAGGAGGGTGCCCTACAAACATCAGAGATAACCGAATGACAAGAGGCAAGCGCAGGAACCTAAGCAACAGAAACCAAGACTAGTTGACATCATCAGAGCCTAGTTCTCCTACCAAAGCAAATATTGGTTATTCAAACACACCAGAAAAGCAATATTTGGTTTAAAATCACATCTCATGATGATGCTAGAGGGCTTTAAGAAGGTCATAAGTAACTCCCTTAAAGAAATACAGGACAAAACATGTAAACAAGTAGAAGCCCTTAAATAGGAAACATAAAAAATCACTTTAAAAATTAAAAGAAAACACAACTAAATAGGTGAAGGAATTGGACAAAAATCCTCCAGGGTTTAAAAATTGAAATAGAAACAATAAAGAAATCACAAAGGGAGACAACCCTGGAGATTTAAATCCTACAAAAGAGATCAAAAGTCATAGACACAAGCATCACTAACAGAATACAAGAGATTGAAGGGAGACTCTCAGCGGCACTGGATACCATAGAAAATTTTGACACAACTGTCAAAGAAAATGCAAAACACTAAAAGCTCCTAACACAAAACACCCAGAAAAAGCAGGACAGAATGAGAAGATCAAACCTAATGATAATACTTTTAGAAGAGAAGAAAGATTACAAACTTAAAGTGCCAGTAAATATCTTCAACAAAATTATAGAAGAAAACTTCCCTAACTTAAAGAGGGAGAACTCCAAGTAGATTGAAACAGAAAAGAAATCACTCTGGTCACATAATATTTAAAACACCAAATGCACAAAACAAAGAGAGAATATTAAAAGTAGTAAGGGAAAAAGGTCAAGTAACACATAATGTCAGACCTATCAGAGTTATACCAGGCTACTCAACAGAGATTATGAAAGTCAGGAGAATACTAGGCAGATGTTGTACAGACCCTAAGGGAACACAAATGTCAGCTCAGGCTACTATATCCAGTAAAACTGTCAATTACTATAGATGGAATAACCAATTCCATGAGAAAACCAAATTTACATAATATCTTTCCACAAATCCCAACCTAAAAATGATAATAGATAGAGAACTCCAACACAAGGAGGGAAATTACAGCCTAGAAAAATCAAGAACATAAACTTCTTGCAACAAACCCAAAAGAAGAGAGCCACACAAACAATTCCACCTCTGACAACAAAAATAAGAGGAAATAACAATAACTATTCCTTAATATTTCTTTCCATCAGTGGACTCAATTCCCCAATAAAAAGACATAGAATAACAGACTGAATATAGAAAGAGGACACAGCATTTTACTGAATACTGGAAACACATCTCAGTGACAAAGCCAGGCACTACATCAGAGTAAAATGCAGAAAACTATTTTTAAAACAAATGATCCCAAGAAACAAGCTAGAGTAGCTATTCTAATATCAAGTAAAATCAACTTTCAACCAAAAGTTATCAAAAATGGTAAGGAAGGACACTTTACATCCATCAAAGAAAAAATCCACCAAGATGAACTCTCAGTCTTGAATATCTATGATCCAAATTCAAGGTCACCTACATATTCATTAATGAAACCTTACTAAAGCACCCAGCATACATTGAACCTCACACAATAATAGTGGGAGACTTCAAATCCTCACTCTCTTCAATAGAAAGATTTTGGAAACAGAAACTAAACAGAGATACAGAGAAACTAATTCAAGTAATAAAGCAAATGGATTTAACAGATATCTATAGAACATTTCATCTTAGAATAAAACAATATACCTTTTTCTCAGGACCTCATGTTACCATGTCCAAAATTGACCACATAGTTAAAAAAAGGCCTCAACAGATACAAGAAGATTGAAATAATCTCAAGCATCCTATTGAATCAACATGGATGAAGGCTGGTCTTCAATAAAAAGAAATATGACAGAAAGCCCACATATACATAGAAGTCGAATAATGCTCTACTCAATGATAACTTGCTCAAGGGGGAAATGCACAAAGAAATTAAAACCTTCTTAGAATTTACTGAAAATTAAGCCACAACATACCCAAACTTAGACAATGAAAGTAGTTTAAGAGGAAAACTCATAGCTCACAGTACCTCCAAAAATAAACGAGAATGATCATACACTAGTGGCTTGACAGGACACTTAAAAGCTCTACGACAAAAAGAGTCAAATGCACTCAAGAGGAGAAGGCAGCAAGAGATAAACTCAGGGCTGAAATGAACCAAGTTGAAACAAAAAAACTATACAAAGAATCAACAAATCCAGGAGTTGTTGTTTGAGGAAATAAAAAGATAGATAAACACTTAGCCAGATTAAGCAGAGGGCACAGAGAGAGTATCCAAATTAACAAAATCATAAATGAAAAGGGAGACATAAGAACAGAATCTGAGGAAATTAAAAAAAATCTTCAGATCCTACTACAGAAGCCTCAACCAAAGTTGAAAATCTGTATGAAATGGAAATTTTTCTAGACAGATATTAGGTACCAAAGGTAAATCAGGATTAGATAAACTTCTAAACAGTTCTATAACTGCTATGAAATAGAAGCATTTTTAATAGTCTCCTAACAAAAACAAAAACAAAACAAAAGCAACAACAACAACAACAAAAACAAAAAAACGAAAAACCAGGACTAGAAGGGTTTAGTGGAGAACTCTATCAGACCTTTGTAGAAGACCTAATGCTAATATTGTCTAAACTATTCCACAAAATAGAAACAGGAGGAACACTAGCCAATTCCTCCTATGAAGCCAGAATGACACTTAGATGTAAACCTCACAAATACCCAACAATGATAGAGAAATTCAGAAAATTTTCTGTTATGAATATCAATGCAAAAATTCTCAATAGACTTCTTACAAACCGAATCCAAGAACACATCAGTATGATCATCCATCATGATCTATTAGGCTTCATCCTAGGGATGCAGGAATGTTTCAGTATACAAAAATCCATCCATGTAATCCACTATATACACAAACTAAAGAAAAAAAACCACATGGTCATCTCATTAGGTGTTAAGAAATTATTTGACAAAATTCAATACCCATTCATGATAAAAGTCTTAGAATATCTTGAATTCAAGGCCTATAAATAAACATAGTACAAGCAATATACAGCAAATCAGTAGCCAACATCAAACTAAAGGGAGAGAAACTTGAAACAATCCAACTAAAATTAGGGACTAGAAAATGCTGCCCACTCTCTCCCTTCTTATTTGATCAAGTATTTGATGTCCTAGCCAGAGCAATAATGCAACAAATGTAAGTCAAAAGGATGCAAACTGTAAGAAAAGAAGTCACAATATCACTATTTATTGAACATATGATAGTATTCACTATCATATGATAGTGAATAGTTCCACCAAAGAACTACTAAGCCTGATAAAAAACTTCAGCAAAGTAGCTGGATATAAAATTAACTAAAAAAAGCATTAGCCTTCTTTTACTCAAAGAATAAACAGGCTAAGAAAGAAATTAGGGAAGTGACAACCTTCACAATATTAACACATCATATAAAATACCTCAGTGTAACTCTAACCAAGTAAGTGAAAGATCTATATGACAAGAACTTGAGATCTCTGAGGAAAGAAATTGAAGAAGATCTCAGAAGATGGAAAGTTCTCACATGCTCATGGCTTGGTAGAATTAATATTGTAAAAATGACCATCTTGACAAAATCAATCTACAGATTCAATGCAGTCCCCATCAAAATTCAAACTGAATTTTTCATTTAGTTAGAAAGAGCAATTTGAAAATTCATTAGCAAAAACAAAAACCCCAGAATAGCAAAACCTGTCCTCAACAATGAAAGAAATTCTAGGGGAATTATCATCCCTGACCTGGAGCTGTATAGTAAAAAACAAACAAACAAAACAACAAAACAAACCTCTATTGTATTGTTACAGAGACAGGCAGGTATATCAATGGAATAGAAATTAGTACCCAGAAATGAACACACATCTATGGTCCCTTGATCTTTGACAAAGCATCTAAAATCATCAGGTGGAAAAAAGATAGCATTTTCAACAAATGGTGATGGTTCAACTGGAGGTCAACGTGTAGAAGAATGAAAATCAATTCATCTTTATCATACTGTACAAAGGTCAATTCCAAGTGGATCAAGGACATCCATATAAACTAGTTACACTCAAACTAATAGAACAAAAAGTGGAGAAGGGTCTTGAATACATGGGCATTGGGGGAGATGTCCTGATCAAAGCATGAGTGGCTTGTGCTCTAAGATCTAGAGTCAAGAAATGCTACCTCATAACATTGCAAAGCTTCGGTAAGACAAAAGACACTGTAATTAGGACAAAATAGCAACCAACAGTTTGGGAAAAGATCTTTACCAATCCTGAATACAATAGATTGTTAATATCCAATATACACAAGAAGGTAGACTCCAGAGAATCAAAAAAACCCATTAAGAATGGGGTACAGAACTAAACAAAGAATTCTCAGCTAAAGAATATTGAATGGCAGAGAAGTTCCTGAAAAATGTTCAATATCCTTAGTCATCATGAAAATGCAAATCAAAACAATCCTGACATTCCACTTCACAAAAAGCAGAATGGCTAAGTTAAAATCTCAGGTTAAAACTGATGATGGTGAGGATGAAGAGAAGGAGAAACACTCCTCATTTTTTTTTTGTGGGATTGCAAGCTGGTATAACCTCTCTGGAATTCAGTATGGAGTTTCCTCAGAATATTGGACATAGTTTTACCCAAGGACCCAGATATAGCATTCCTGGGCATATGACCAAATGATGCTCCAATATATAAAAAGCACACATGCTCCACTATGGTCATAGCAACCTTATATATATATAGCCAGAAGCTGGAAAGAACCCAGATACCTTTCAACAGAGGAACTGGTACAGAAAATATGGTACATCTACATGATGGAGTCCTACTCAGCTATTAAAATAACAACTTCATGAAATTCATAGGCAAGTGGATGAAACTAGAAAATGTCATTAAGTGAAGCAACCCTATCTCAAAATAACCCACATGGTCTACACTCAGTGAAATGTGGATATTAGCCCAAAAGCTCAGATTACTCAAGTTACAATCCACAGACCACATGAAGCTTAAGAAGGATGACCAAAGTGCACATGCTTCAGTCCTTCTTAGATAACAGAACAAAAATAATCATAGGAGAAGATACAAAGACAAAGTTAGGAGCAGAGACTGACAAAATGGACATTTACTGGCTGGCCCACCTGGGGATCCAGTCTATACACATATAGCCACCAAATCCAGACAATATTGCTGATGCCAAGATGTTAGACTCCAGAAAATCAAAAAAGACATGCCAAGACGTGCATGCTGACAGGAGCCTGATATACATAGCTGTCTCATGAGAGCTGCGAGAGCATGGCACATACAGAGGGGAATGTTCACAGCCAACCATTGAATTGAGAATGGATTCCCGGTTGGAGGAGTTAAAGAAGGAATTGAAGGAGCTGAAGGGGTTTGAAACCCCATAAGAACAACAATACTTACCAAAGCTCCCAGAGTTTAAATCACCATCGAAAGACTACACGTGGACAGACCCAAGGCTCCAGCTGCACATGTAGCAGAGGATGGCCTTGTGCAAGGAAAAAAGGAGATGCCCTTGGTTCTGCCAAGGTTGCACCCTCCAGTGTACGGAGAATATCAGGGCAGGGATGCAGGAAGGGTAGGTGACTTAGTGAAGGAAAGAGGATATCATTTGAAATATCTAATAAAAAAATATCTAATAAAAAAGATAGTAGATTCAATAATCATAAAAAGCTAGAGAACAAAATAAAATTAAATTAAAACTTGAAAACAGAATAAAATGAACACATAAGACATTATTCAAACACATACACACTTCACAACCACACATGCATGCTCACATACACAAACATATAAACATATAAACACACACACACACAAACACACACACAAATTTACAGAAATCTCATAAAGATCAAAAATCAAAAAATATACAAAGGATCTAAGAGGATATAAAAAATCATGAAAAATAAAATGACAAAATTCCTCCTAAGATAATAATGAGTTCACTTTGTGTTGGACATATGCAGCTGAGCATTAGGTCTGTCTGTACATAAAAGTGTGTTGTACTGCCAGGAATGTGCCCATGAAGAAAACAAATTATTATTTTTCAGGTGGATATCAAGGGGAAATAGCCCTGTGCTTTGGTTGGAAACTTGTGTTCACTTCAAATCAGTACTGGAAGACCAGTAGGTATAGAACCATTTAGAACCTGTGCGTGCTGCCCTATACTCTCTTTTTTTTCTTTTTTTTCTTTCTTCTTTTTTCGGAGCTGGGGACCGAACCCAGGGCCTTGCGTTTGCTAGGCAAGCGCTCTACCACTGAGCTAAATCCCCAACCCCTACTTGCTTAAATGTAGACATTCCCTGCTGTGTTTATAGCATCATGTTTCCTTGGTGTCTTCCATTCCCTCTAGCTCTTTTCTGTCTTTATATCTCCTATTTCACAGAACTCCATTATCCCTTTGTGGAAGGATCTGATAGATTGTGAAGCTCCTTTTAGAACTAAGAGTTCCAAGATCTCTCACTCTTTGCAAGTTGTCTCTGTTACTCTTGGCATTTATTACAGGAGGAAACTCTTATGATGATAGTTGAACAAGAAACTGATTTGTGAGTATAACAGGATGTTAGAAGTAATTTTATTCCTTAAGCATAATTGTCGTCCTTGGTTGTACACTAAGTTCCTGGCCTATGAAGTCTTAGGCTCTTAGCTACTCAGGCGATGTTTGGTACAGATTCCATTTCATGAAATTGAAATCAGAGTTTGGTTGGTTTTTCCCACAAGTTTTCTGCCACTACTGAACTAGGGTATCACCAGGCAAGTCACCATTGAGGATTTAATTGTCTGTAATTGGGTTGGTGCTTACCTTTCTCTTTTGGTAATGAGCTCACATTACAGTACTATAACTACTACTTCCTAAGTGAAGGCTGTAGGTTGACTCTAAATCAATTTCTCTATGAATTCAATAGGTGATATCTTTAGTAATAAGGTGTGTCTTTCAGTTTTTTTTTTTTTTTCGGAGCTGGGGACCGAACCCAGGGCCTTGCGCTCGCTAGGCAAGCGCTCTACCGCTGAGCTAAATCCCCAACACGTCTTTCAGTTTTTTGAAGACACACAATAGCCTTGACATAGCTCAGTGTGCTTGAAATTTCTATGAGACCACTTTGTCCAACAACTCACATAAATATAAACCGTTACAACTTCATCATCTATTTATAGCATCCTATTCAATACTGCTTTCTATTTAGATCATTCTCTTCTCCCCACCCATCTTTTAATCTATACATAACCTTTGTGATTCTATGTATTGTAGCTTGTTTATCAATAGCTTAAAATAATATCCACATTTAAATGAAAAGATATCATATTTATTTTTCTGGATGGGGATTAGCTCATCCAGGATTAATTACATTCAGCTTCATTAATTCCCCTGTAAATTTCATAATTTTATTTTATTAATAGTTAAGAAATATTCCATCAGAATTT
Organism: Rattus norvegicus; assembly: GCF_021556685.1. Taxonomy (NCBI): domain Eukaryota; kingdom Metazoa; phylum Chordata; class Mammalia; order Rodentia; family Muridae; genus Rattus; species Rattus norvegicus. The sequence continues at coordinate 58,228,961 of NC_141538.1, read as the reverse complement.
CTTTATTCACACATTCATTTGTTCATTGGTATAGTATAATGAGGCATTCTTTGAGTAAATATCCAAGGGTAGAATACTTGAATCTTGAGGTATAATGATTCCAAATTCATGAGGAACAACACTAATTCAATAGTGTCTGTTCAGGTTTACACTCCCTGCATCAATGAATAAAGTTCCCCCTTCCTTGCCAGAATGACCAGATCTAGTTATTCTGAATCATGAAAAATGAAATCTCAAAGTAGTAATTTTAATTTCCATTTTCCTAATAACGTAGAATGTTTAAAATGTCTTTAAGTGTTTCTCAGCCACTTGAGCATACTTTGAGAATTCTCTGTTTAGACCTGTACACCACTTTTAATTTAGCTCATTTCCTTCCTATCTAGGCATTTTTATTGAGTACTTCATATAATTTTGATAGTAGCCCTCTATCACATGTGTAATTGATAAATAAAAGTATTTCCCATTACACAAACACCTGCTTTGTCTGCATGTTGGTGTCCTTTGCCATACAGAAATATTTCAGTTTTATGAAGATGCATTTACTTATTGTTCTTAGAATCAGGGCTATTATGGTTCTATCATACATCCTTTGCTGTGCCAATGAGCTCAAAACTTATCACACCTTTTCCTTATAGCATATTTAGTGTATTTTGTCTTATGTTGAGGTCTTTGATATATTTGGAGTTGAGTTTGGGCAGTGTTATATCTATTTGCTTTCTTCCACATGCAAACATCAAGTTTGACCAGCACAATCTTGAAAATGTTAACTCCTTGTGAGTGTGTATTTCTGGCCTCTCTATAAAAAATCTTGTGTCAGAGGTGTATTAACTAATGTTTTAGGCTTCAGCTTTATTCTACTGAGCATCATGTCTATTTTTGTGTCACCATTATACCTGTGTGGTACAATTCACCACTGAGAATAGTAAGAACTTCAGAAGTTTTTTTGGTGAAATTTGTGTTTTGGTGGAATAGATATTTTCAGATATCAAGGCTTCTATCAATGAACACGGGAGATCTTTGCAACTTCTGATATCTTCTTCAACTTATTTGTCCATACAGAAAACAGAATAGTTATATATCTGAGTAGCAAATAATTTTTTTGTGCACTGTGTCTTACTTACTTTGTTAATCGTGTTTTTGAGAAAACTGAATTGTGAAATGTATGTCATGAAAATTTATCCCATATTGTTTTATAGTCAAACATGCACATTAAAGTCGTTGGTAAGGCATTTCTACGTTTTATGTTATGGTGCAGCATAAAGATTTTCATTCTTTTATACAAAATTATTCAATTGACTTATGATTGAAACTGTAGAAAACCAGTATAGTCCTTTCCCAATTGCTGTACCATAGGAACTGCACACGCTTAAATTGCAAATATTTATTTTGTCGGAGTTTAAAATTAAATTACTATCTATCTACCTTTGAATTTTAATTAAAGATTAAAACTATCTCCTATGCATCAGTATGCTTGTATCAATGTTTGATATATTCCTAAGCAGAAAGCACAATGACAAAAGTACATTAATTAGCAGTTGACTAACACACAGGTCTATTTCTATAATTACGTTTATATAATCAGTTATATAGAATTACTAGCATATTCTCTCCCTTCTTTTAGTATTTCATAGTTGTTTTATGAAAGATATTTAAAAGGTATAAAAACCAGGAATACTGACATATATATATTATTGATAAACATATTACAAAAAATAATGATTTAAATATATAAAAAGGTAACTACTTTATTGATTAAAACATAACTTGAAATAAATAATGGATAGTATAGAACAATAACATAAAAGTGATTATGCAAGTATGAATATATGTATCTCTGTACATAGATATATTTATGTAAATACATGTAGTCAAATATAATACTTGTATATATTTTATTACTGATGTGTTGTATTTCAAGTAGTGTATAAAAAGTATAAAAATTTAGAGTGTTGCATACTCACTTCAATATACATTTAAACTTTTGCATTTATGTATTTATTATACCAATTTTTTTCATCCTACTCCCTTTATAAGTGACCTTTAAAGGTGTTCCTTAGGAAAATTCAACTACGATATTTTTCATAAGAGTTAGAATTGTTAGTTCACAAATAACATTTATGAGACAGATAAAAAGAATCTTCACAGTGGGTTTGAGTGTATAAATAGCATTTTTCAAAATTTTATAACTACATATGTGTTCATTTATTGAGCCTTCTGTTATATACTACTACACACTACAAGGTTTTTTTTTTTTTTTTTTTTTTTTTTTTTTGTCCTAGCAATCTATTTCTGTTAAATGGAGAGTGGAAAACAAAAATAAAACCACCAGGATTTCTGCTTTCTCTGCTGAGCTTGATTGCCACTTTCTCTGTGTTTACTCCTATATTCTTGTCCAGTTATGGTGTAAGGACAAAGGAGGAGAATCAATGGAAAGAAGAGGAATTGAGCTCTTGCTATTTCTTTTATATGGAAACCAATCCTATGAAAAAGCATTCATTTCATAACATCATCTAAACGCAAGTACAACATCCACATATCCATATCCTAATACCACATTTGGAGTTGGTCCTTCAATTTGTGAATCTTGAGGGAATTCATTTAAGTTCACAAAGACACAGATTTGCAACATGTGTCTGTGGACATTGAAAAAATTCTAAGGAGGGGGAGTGGAACAAGAGGTGGCCCAGGCAAAACAAATTTCTTTGCAAAAGTGGCAACAAGAGTTCCACCTCAGGAATGAGTGATGGTAGAGAAAGCACACTACACATAGTGTTTCTCTAGTCTTTATACACTCACAGTAGATGGAATACCACAGATGTCTATTTTTTATGCTAACATAATGCTTGTCCTATAAATTAATGGTTGGAAGATTTTCAAACTAGTCTTTCAAAATAGTAATCTCAACATAAAAGCAAGGGGTAGGCAGAAAAACAATTAACTAAAAATGACTTAACTAAACAAAAGTTGAAATTTTAATTATTTGTTTGTTTATTTATTTATTTATTTATACATTCCAGATTTTTCCCCTCTCAGTCAACCCTCTGACCATTCCACATCCCATTCCTCCCTTCCACTGTCTCCACGAACATGTTCCAACCCCATCCTCCCCACCGGACCCAAACTTTCTGGGGCTTCCAGTCTCTTGAGGATTAGGTACATCTATGGTGACTGAACCCAGACCATGATTCATCAGCTGGTGTATGCTGCCTGGTTGGTGATCCAGTGTCCTTTTTTTTTTAATTTTTTAATTTTATTATTTTTTATTAACTTGAGTATTTCTTATTTACATTTCGTATGTTATTCCCTTTCCCGGTTTCCGGGCAGACATCCCCCTAATCTCTCCCACTCCCATTTTTTATGGCTGTTCCCCTCCCCATCCTCCCCCCATTGAAGCCCTCCCACCAACAATCAGGTTCACTGGGGGTTCAGTCTTAGCAGGACCAAGGGCTTCCCCTTCCACTGGCGCTCTTACTAGGATATTCATTGCTACCTATGAGGTCAGAGTCCAGGGTCAGTCCATGTATAGTCTTTAGGTAGTGGCTTAGTCCCTGGAAGCTCTAGTTGCTTGGCATTGATGTTCATAAGGGGTCTTGAGCCCCTTCAAGCTCTTCCAGTTCTTTCTCTGATTCCTTCAACGGGGGTCCTATTCTCAGTTCAGTGGTTTGCTGCTGGCATTCGCCTCTGTATTTGCTGTATTCTGGCTGTGTCTCTCAGGAGAGATCTACATCTGGCTCCTCTCTGCCTGCACTTCTTTGCTTCATCCATCTTGTCTAATTGGGTATATGTATGGGCCACATGTGGGACAGGCTCTAAATAGGTGTTCCTTCTGTCTCTATTTTAATCTTTGCCTCTCTATTCCCTGCCAAGTGTATTCTTGTTACCCTTTTAAAGAAGGAGTGAACCATTCAAACTTTGATCATCCGTCTTGAGTTTCATGTGTTCTGTGCATCTAGGGTAATTCAAGCATTTGGACTAATAACCACTTTTCAATGAGTGCATACCAAGTGCGTTTTTCTGTGATTGGGTTACCTCACTCAGGATGATATTTTCCAGTTCCAACCATTTATCTATGAATTTCATAAAGGCATTGTTTTTGATAGCGGAGTAATATTCCATTGTGTAGATGTACCACATTTTCTGTATCCATTCCTCTGTTGAAGGGCATCTGGGTTCTTTCCAGCTTCTGGCTATTATAAATAAGGCTGCTATGAACATAGTGGAGCACGTGTCTTTTTCATTTGTTGGGGCATCCTGTGGGTATATGCCCAAGAGAGGTATAGCTGGATCCTCAAGTAGTTCAATGTCCAATTTTCTGAGGAACTTCCAGACTGCTTTCCAGAATGGTTGTACCAGCCTGCAATCCCACCAACAATGGAGGAGTGTTCCTCTTTCTCCACATCCTCACAAGCATTGGCTGTCACCTGAGTTTTTGATCTTAGCCATTCTCACTGGTGTGAGGTGAAATCTCAAGGTTGTTTTGATTTGCATTTCCCTGATGACTAAAGATGTTGAACATTTCTTTAGGTGTTTCTCAGCCATTCGGCATTCCTCAGCTGTGAATTCTTTGTTTAGTTCTGAACCCCATTTTTTAATAGGGTTATTTGTCTCCCTGCTGTCTAACTTCGTGAGTTCTTTGTATATTTTGGATATAAGCCCTCTATCTGTTGTACGATTGGTAAAGATCTTTTCCCAATCTGTTGGTTGCCGTTTTGTCCTAACAACATTGTCCTTTGCCTTACAGAAGCTTTGCAGTTTTATGAGATCCCATTTGCCGATTCTTGATCTTAGAGCATGAGCCATTGGTGTTTTGTTCAAGAAATTTTTTCCAGTGCCCATGTGTTCGAGATGCTGCCCTAGGTTTTCTTCAATTAGTTTGAGTGTATCTGGTTTGATGTGGAGGTCCTCGATCCACTTGGACTTGAGCTTTGTACAGGGTGATGAGAATGGATCGATTTGCATTTTTCTACATGTTGTCCTCCAGTTGACCAGCACCATTTGCTGAAAATGCTGTCTTTTTTCCATTGAATGGTTTTGGCTCCTTTGACAAAAATCAAGTGACCATAGGTGTATTGCTTCATTTCTGGGTCTTCCGTTCTGTTCCATTGGTCTATCTGTCTGTCTCTGTAAAAATACCATGCAGTTTTTACCACTATTGCTCTGTAATACTGCTTGAGTTCAGGGATAGTGATTCCCCCGAAGTCCTTTTAATGTGAGAATAGTTTTAACTATCCTGGGTATTTTGTTATTCCAGATGAATTTGCAAATTGTTATGTTTAACTCTTTGAAGATTTGGATTGGTATTTTGATGGGGATTGCATTGAATCTGTAGATCACTTTTGGTAAAATGGCCATTTTTACTATATTAATCCTGCCAATCCATGAGCATGGGAATTCTTTCCATCTTCTGAGGTCTTCTTCAATTTCTTTCTTCAGAGTCTTGAAGTTCTTATTGTACATCTTTTACTTGCATGATTAAAGTCACACCGAGGTACTTTATATCGTTTGGGTCTATTATGAAGGGTGTCATTTCCCTAATTTCTTTCTCGGCTTGTTTCTCTTTTGTGTTGAGGAAGTCTACTGATTTATTTGAGATAATTTTATACCCAGCCACTTTGCTGAAGTTGTTTATCAGCTTTAGTAGTTCTCTGGTGGAACTTTTGGGATCACTTAAATATACTATCATATTATCTGCAAATAGTGATATTTTGACCTCTTCTTTTCCAATATGTATCCCCTTGATTTCCTTTTGTTATCTGCTTGCTCTGGCTAGAACTTAAAGAAGTATATTGAATAAGTAGGGAGAGAGTGGGCAGCCTTGTTTAGTCCCTGATTTTAGTGGAATTGCTTCAAGTTTCTCTTCATTTAGTTTAATGTTAGCAACTGGTATGCTGTATATAGCTGTTATTATGTTTAGGTATGGGCCTTGAATTCCTACTCTTTCCAGGACTTTTATCATGAAGGGGTGTTGAATTTTGTAAAATGCTTTCTCAGCATCTAATGAAACGATAATGTGGTTTTGTTCTTTCAGTTTGTTTATATAATGGATCACGTTGATGGTTTTCCGTATATTAAACCATCCCTGCATGCCTGGGATGAAGTCTACTTGATCATGGTGGATGATTGTTTTGATGTGCTCTTGGATTCGGTTTGCCACAATTTTATTGAGTATTTTTGCGTCGATATTCATAAGGGAAATTGGTCTGAAGTTCTCTTTCTTTGTTGGGTCTTTGTGTGGTTTAGGTATAAGAGTAATTGTGGCTTCATAGAAGGAATTCGGTAGTGCTCCATCTGTTTCACTTTTGTGGAATAGTTTGGATAGTATTGGTATGAGGTCTTCTATAAAGGTCTGATACAATTCTGCACTAAACCCGTCTGGACCTGGGCTCTTTTTGGTTGGGAGACCTTTAATGACTGCTACTATTTCCTTAGGAGTTATGGCGTTGTTTAACTGGTTTATCTGTTCCTGATTTAACTTCGGTACCTGGTATCTTTCTAGGAAATTCTCCATTTCCTGCAGATTTTCAAGTTTTGTTGAATATAGGCTGTTATAGTAAGATCTGATGATTTTTTGAATTTCCCCTGAATCTGTAGTTATGTCTCCCTTTTCATTTCTGATTTTGTTAATTTGGACACACTCTCTATGTCCTCTCGTTAGTCTGGCTAAGGGTTTATCTATCTTGGTGATTTTTTCAAAGAACCAACTTTTGGTTCTGTTGATTCTTTCTATGGTCCTTTTTGTTTCTACTTGACTGATTTCAGCTCTGAGTTTGATTATTTCCTGTCCTCTACCCCTCCAGCGTGTATTTGCTTCTTTTTGTTCTAGAGCTTTTAGGTGTGCTCTCAAGCTGTTGACGTATGCTTTCTCCTGTTTCTTTCTTCAGGCACTCAGAGCTATGAGTTTTCCTCTGGAGCCCAGGATGATTGAGACTGCTGGTCCTCCTATAGGGTTGCCCACCTCCTCTGCTTCCTTCAGTTTTTCCCTAATTCCACCAGAGGGGTCAGCAGCTTCTGTTCATTGGTTGAGTGCAAATAACTGCATCTGACTCTTTCAGCTGCTTGATGAGTCTTTTGGAGGTTAGTCATGATAGGTCCCTTTTTGTGAATAGCCCATAGCCTCAGTAATGGTGTCAGAACTTGGGTCCTCCCTTTAGCTGGATACAGCTTTGGCTTTTGCTGGATCTTCTTTCCATCAGGCACTTCTTCATTTCAATGCCTGCTTTTCTTTCAGATAGAAAGATATATGGGCCATAGTTTTAACTGTGGGAGAGCAACCCCATTCATCACTTGATGTCCTGTTGATACCCAGTCTTCGGCTAGAGGTGATCTCAACAAGCTCCCTCTCCGCACTGTAGGGAATCTCATCTAGGGTTTGTCCACTTTGAGTCCTGAGATTCTCTCACTTCTCAGGCCTCTGGTACATTCTGGATGGTCCTCCCAACATCCTTCCTCCTGAGGTCTCCGGTTTGTATTCTTTCTTCTGGATCTCTGGGCTTCAGTTCTTCCCCCCCCTCAACCTATATCAGATCATGTTCCCCTCTTCCCTCATACCCATCCCCTTTCCTTCAGGTGCCTCTCCCTTCGTTTACCATTTTGGTTGCTTTCTTAGCCCCTTCCCAGTGAGACGAGGCTTCTTCACTGGGTTATTAGGCTTGTTGATGTTTTTGAGTTCTGTTGAGATGTCTTGGACATTCTGTACTTTTTTGATGTGTGGTGGGGGGTGGTAATATCCACATATTAGTGAGAACATAATGTGCATGTCATTTTTTGTCTCTCAGTGACCTAATTCTGTATGATAATTTCTACTTTGACCCATTTGTCTGTACAATTTAGTATGTCCTCATTCTTAAGAGCTGAGTAGTATTCCATTATGTAAATGACCATATTTTCTATATTCATTCTTCTGTTGTGGGACATTTGGGTTGTCTCTATCTGCTGGCTATCAAAAATAAGGCCGCTATGTATATGATGGAACACGTGCCCCTGTGGTATTGTAGTACATCTTTAGGATATATTTTCAAGAGTGGTATTTCTGGGTCTTTAGGTAGGTCTTCTTCCATTTTTCTGAGGAACCTCCAAATTGTTTTCCAGAGTGGTTGTATCAGTTTGTATCTCCATCATGGAGACATGTTCCTGTTTCTCCTCATCCTTGGCAAAATGTGTTGTCATCTGAGATATGGAACTTAAATAGTCTGACTGGTGGAAGGCAAAATGTGAGGGTCATTTTAATTTGCATTTTAATAAGGACTTTGAACATTGCTTTAGGTGCTTGTCAACCATTAGAGATCCCTCTGTTGTGACTTTTAAGTTTAGGTCTATGCCCTATTTTTTTTAATGAGCATGTGTTTGTTTAGTTGTTTGTTTTTCTGTGGTTAGCCTCTTCAGTTCTTTATATATTTTGGATAGTAGTGCTCTATGGGATGCAGGGTTAATGAAACCTTTTTCCCTATCTGTAGGTTGCTGATTTGTCTTATTGACTATAAACTTTGCCTTACAAAAGCTTTCCAGTTTCATGAGGTCCCATTTATCAATTTTTGATCTTAGAGCATGAACCATTGGAATTCTGTTTAGGAAATTTCTCCCTGTGCCAATGACTTCAAGGCTATTCCCCATCTTCCCTTCTATTAGATTCAGTGTATCTAGTTTTATGTTGAGGTCCTTGATTTACTTGGACTTGAGCTTTGTACATGGTGACAGGTATGGGTCTATCTTCATTTTTTTATATCCAGACAGCCAGTTAGAGCACCAGAATTTATTAAAGATGCTTTATATTTTTCATTGCATATTTTGTCAAAGACCAAGTGTGTATAAGTATATGGTTATATTTCTGGATCTTCAATTCTATTCTATTGATCAACCTGTCTTTCTCTGTACCAATATCATGCAGTTTTTATAACTATTGCTCCATAGTAGAGCTTGATGCTGGGGTAATATTTCACAAGCAGTTCTTTTATTTTTAACATTTTGTTTTGCTACTGTGGGTTTCTTGCCTTTCCAGATGAATTTGAGAATTGCTCTTTCCATTTCTTTAACGTATTGTGTAAGGATTTTGATGGGGATTATATTGAATCTGTAGATTGCTTTTGGTAAAATGGCAATTTTTCATATAGTAACTTTGCAAATCCATGAGCATGGGGGATCTCTCTATTTTTCTGATATTTTCAATTTCTTTCTTGAGAGATTTGAAATTATTTTTCCATCCACCATTATATTAAAGAATTGTTTTTATATATGTGTATCTTTGTTTTATTGCATGAGTATATCCCACACAATTGTGGTGCCCAAAGATGCCAGAAGAGGGCATCATATTCTCTGTAGGTGGAGTTATAATCAGTTACAAGTCAGTTACCACATGGGTGATGGGAACCAAAACTTGAGTCTATGGAAAAGCAGCCATTGTTCTCTCTTTTCTTTTCCTTTTTTATTGGATTTTTAAAATTTATATTTCAAATGTTATCCCATTTCCAGGTTTCCCATTAATAAACACCCTATCCCATCTCATACAGTTCTTTCACTTATTTGGTTTAAGTTATCCCAAGATATTTTATATTATCTGTCGCTAGTATGAAGGGAGTTATTTCCCTACTTTCTTTCTGAGCATGATTATTACTTGTATAAAAGAAGGCTACTGATTTATTTGAGTTGATTTTATATCAGGCTACTTTCCTGAAGTTGTTTATCAGCTGGAAGACTTCTCTAGTAGAACTTTGGGGGTTGCTTTTGTATACTATTATATCATCTGCAAGTAGTGATAACATTAATTCTTCCTTTCAATTTGTATCCCTTTGATCTCTTTTTATTGTCTTATTTTTCTAGCTAGAACTTTGAGTACTTTGAATATATATGTGGAGAGTGTGCATCCTTGTCTTGTCCCTGATTTTAGTGAGATTGCTTCAAGTATCTCTCCAATTAATTCAATATTGACTGTCAGTTTGGAGTAAATTGCTTTTATTACGGTTAGGTATGAGCCTTAAATTTCTGATCTCTCCAATACTTTTAACATGAAGGGGTGTTGTATTGTGTCAAAGGTTTTTTCTGCATTTAAGGAGATGATCTTGTGTTTTTTTTCCATTGACTTTGTTTATATGGTAGATTATGTGAATGGATTTTCATATAATGAACCAACCTTTCATTCCTCATTTGAAGCATACTAGATAATGGTAAATGATGGTTGTGTTGTGTTCTTTGATTCAGTTTGCAATAATTTTATTGAATATTTTGGCATCGATATTCATAATCAAGATTGGTCTCAAGTTCTTTTTGGTAGGATCCTTGTGTAGTTCAGGTATCAGATAAATTGTAGCTTCAAAGAATGAATTATCTACTGTTCTTTCTGTTTTTATTTTATGGAATAGTTTGATGAATATTAGTATCTTGTCTTCTTTGAAGCTCTAGTAGAATTCTAAGTTAAGTCCATCTGGTCCTGGGCTTTTTTTTTTGTCAGGGGGTGTGTTAAAGATTTTTTTCTATTTCTTTATGGAATATGGGCCTGTTTAGAAAGTTTATCTGCTCTTAATTTAATTTTGGTTTGTGGTCTCTGTCTAGAAAATCATCCAATTCTTCTAGATTTTCCAGTTTTGTTGAGTACAGACTTTTGTAGTAGAATCTGATGATACTTTGAATTTCCTCTGTTTCTGTTGTTACATCCCATTTTTCATTTTTTATTTTAATTTGGATACTGCTTCTGGGCCCTTTAGTTAAGTGAGGTAGAGATTTATCCATCTTGTTGATTCTCTCAAATAACCTGCTTTTGGTTTTGCTGATTCTTTGTATTGTTCTCTTTGTTTGTTTTGGTTGATTTCAGCCCTGAATTTGACTGTTGCCTGCCATCTACTCCTCATGGGAGAATCTGATTTTTTTTGTTCTAGAGCTCTCAGGTGTGCTGTTAAGTTTCTAGTGTAAGATCTCTCTAGTTTCTTTACCAGTGCATTTAGTGCCATGAATTTTCCTCTTAGCACTGCTTTCATTGTATCCCAAAAATGTGTGTACTATGTGCCAACATTATCATTAAATTCCAAGACGGTTTTAATTTCTTCCTCTATTTCATCCCTAACCAAATTTTCATTGAGTAGAGAGTTGTTCAGTATCCACATGTATGTGAGTTTTCTATTGCTTTTGCTGTTGTTGAAGACCAGCCTTAGGCCATGGTGTTCTCATCGATGTGTGGGATTATTTCAATTGTCTTTTATTGGTTGAAGGGTGGTTTTGTGATCAATCATTTGCTCGATTTTGGAGAAGGTACCATGAGGTGCTGAAAAGGTATATTCTTTTGCTTTAGGGTGAAATGTTCTGTATATATCTGTTAAATCCATTTGGTTCATAACTTCTATTAGTTTCACTGTGTCTCTGTTTAGTTTCTGATTCCATGATCTGTTTGTTGGTGAGAGTGGGGCAAATTCTTCCACTATTATTTTGTGAGGTGGAATGTGTGTTTTGAGCTTTAATAATGGTTTTTTTTGTTGTCATTTTTTTTTACTGATGTGGGTGCCCTTGCATTTGGACCATAGATGTTCAGAATTGAGCCTTTCTCATGGTAGATTTGCCCTTTGATGAATATGAAGTAACCTTTATAACTTTTGGTTGGAAGTCTATTTTATTGGATGTTAGGATGGCAAATCCCACTTGTTTCCTGGAACCATTCGCTTAAAAGTACCTCTTCCATCCTTTTACTCTGAGATAGTGTTCTTCTTTGTTATTGAGGTGTGTTTCTTGTATGTAGCAAAATGGTGAATCTGGTTTGCATATTCAATCTGTTAGTCGATGTCTTTTTGAAGGTAAGTTGAGTCTATTAATATTGAGAGATATTAAAGACCTATGATTGTTGGTTCCTATTGTATTTGTTTTTGTATGTATCTTTATGTGTTTGTGGTTCTTTAATTTTGAATTAAAAGTTACATTTTTTTTACTTAGCACCTAATAAATTTGTTAAAAGGTAAAATCATATGACTTTTAAAAAAAAGTTAAATTAACTATTATTTTCTTTACCATCAGATAGTTAACTTACTGAAAACATGAGTACATGCAAATGAAATGCTTTTGTATGCAATAACAATGTTCATAAATGAAAGGAATCAATAAATAAAATAATACTTTCCTTTTTTAAATGCAAATAGTTGCCTACAACTGAAAATTTCTCTGGTGAATTACCAAAAAGTCTTGTTTGCTTCTTTTATTTAAAGACAGATTACTTAGAAGATTTCAACCAAACTGACTATGTAGCAGTAACTAATCTTAAAAATTGCAAAAATAATGGTGTGGGCAATCCTGAGACTGCAGGGCAGGAAAGACTGCCATTTTGCACACATTTGCCCAAATCCCTGGCCAAAGAGGAAACTGTATAGTGTTTCTGGACACACGAAGATTGGGGCAGCCAAGCTATAGGAGCCCTGTGTTTCAGATTGCGCCTGGATCTGAACTGAACTGGTCAAACAGCTCCCTGCATTCAAATCCCAAGAAAGGGAGAGCTTGACCTCCAGAGGAGCAGAGATGCCTGGGAAACCAGAGAAGACTACATTCTGCCCACATTTCTGACTCTAGAGGAAAATGCCAAGTGCCTTCTGGGCCCCCTGTGCACAGGGACCTAAGAGAAGTAGGGGCAAGCCCTACTGATTCCTACCTAGAGGGACAACTGAAAGTCAGCAGACAGGAATGAATACATGCCTGAGAGCAGAACACTCTGTTCCCAAAAATGGCTGAAAGAAAACAGGAAAACAAGTCTACAGCACTCCTGACACACAGGCCTATAGGACTGTAAAGGTACTGTCAGAAACAGCAAGACAAGGTAACACCAGAGGCAACCTGATGGCAAGAGGCAAGCACAGGACTCAACCAACAGAAACCAAGACTATATGGCAACATGAAAGCCCAATTATCCAATCAAAGAAAACAGTGAATATCCAAAAACGCCAGAAAACCAAGATCTAGATTTAAAATCACATTTTAACATGATGATGGAGGACATTAAGAAGGTCAAAAATAACTCCTTTAAGGAAATATAGGACAACAGATGGAAACAACTAGAAGCCCTTAAAGAGGAAACACAAAAATCCTGGAAAGAACTATGGGAAAAAAAACAAGACAGGAAAAGTAAATGAACAAACCAACAAGACATTTAAAAAATGGAAATAAGAAAAGCAAAGAAATCAAAAAGGGAGACAACCCTGGAAATAGAAAACCTAGCAAAAAGATCAAGAGTCACAGATGCGAGCATCACCAACAGAATACAGGAGATAGAAGAGAGAAACTCAGGAGCATAAGAATCCATAGAAAACATTGACACACCTGTCAAAGATAGTGTAAAACAAAAAAACCTACTAGTCCAAAACATACAGGAAATCCAGGACACAATGAGAAGATCAAACCTAACTATAAAATGTATAGAAGAGAGTGAAGACTCCCAACTCAAAGGACCAGTAAATATCTTCAACAAAATCAAAGAAGAAAATTTCCCTAACCTAAAGAAAGAGATGCCCAAAATATAAAAGAAGCCTAAAGAACTCCAAATAGATTGAACCAGAAAAGAAACTCCTCCCATCACAAAATACCTAATGCACAAAACAAAGAAAGAATATTAAAAGCAGTAAGGGAAAAAGGTCAAGTAACATATAAAGGCAGACCTAGCAGAATTTCACCAGACCTCACCAGAATCTATGAATGACAGAAGATCCTGGACAGATGTCATATAGACCCTAAGAGAACAAAAATGCCAGCCCAGGTTACTGTAACCAGCAAACCTCTCAATTAACATAGATGGAGAAACCAAGATATTCTATGACAAAACCAAATTTACACAGTATCTTTCTACAAATCCAGTCCTACAAAGGATTATAAATGGTAAAGCCCAACATAAACAGGCACTGCACTGTAGAAAAAGCAAGAAACTAATCTTTTTTCACAAAACAAAGAGAAGCACACAAACATAGTCTCATCTCCAAATATGAAGATAAGAGGAAGCAACAATCACTATTTCTTAATATCTCTCAATATGAATTAACTCAATTCCCCAATAAAAGGACACAGAATAACAAACTGGATACATAATGAGGAACCAGTGTTTTGCTGCCTACAGGAAACACATTTCAGAGACAAAGACAGACACTACATCAGAATAAAAGACTGGAAAACAACTTTCCAAGCAAATGGTCTGAAGAATCAAGCTGGAGTAGCCATTCTAATATCTAATAAAATCAATTTTCCACCAAAACACAACAAAAAAGATAAGGAAGGCCACTTCATATTCATCTGAGGAAAAATCCACCAGGATGTACCATCAATCCTAAATTTCTATGTTCCATATACAAGGGCACCTACATACATGAAATAAACCTTACTAAAGCTCACAGCACACATTGTACCTCACACAATAATAGTAGGAGATTTCAACACCCTACTCTTATCAATGGAAAGATAATGGAAACAGAAATTAAACAGACATAGACAGACTAACAGAAGTTATGAACCAAATGGACTTAACAGATATTTATAGAACATTCTATTTTAAAACTATAGGAGATAGCTTCTTCTTACCACCTCATGGTACTTTATCCAAAACAACCCATATAATCGGTCACAAAACTGGCCTCAACAGATACAGACAGATAGAAATAATCCCATGCATCCTCAGAACACCTCGGGTTAGTGTGGTCTTCAAGAACAATAAGGAAAGAATGCCCATATATACATGGAAGTTGAATAATGCTCTACTCAATGATAACCTGGCCAAGGAAGGAATAAAGAAAGAAATTAAAGAATTAGAATTTTATGAAGGTTCTGGAGAGATGGCTCAGCGGTTAAGAGCACTGACTGCTCTTCCAGAGGTCCTGAGTTCAATTCCCAGCAACCACATGGTGGCTCACAGCCATCCATAGTGGGATCCGATGTCCCCTTCAGGTATGTCTGAAGACAGCAACAGTGTACTTACATACATGGAATAAATAAAATAAATCTTTAAAACAAAATAATTTAATGAAAATTAAGGTACAACATACCCAAACTTATGGGACATAACCAAAGCTGTGCTAAGAGGAAAACTCCTAGCTCTGAGTTCCTGCAGAAAGAAACAGGAGAGAGCATCTATCAGCTGCTTTACAACACACCTAAAAGCTCTAAAACAAAAAGAAGTTAAAAACTCTCGGAGGAATAGAAGGCAGGAAATAATCAAACTCTGAGCTGAAATTAACCAAGTATAAACAAAAAGGACTATACAAAGAATCAACAGAACCAAAAGCTGGCTCATTGACAAAATCAACAAGATAGATAAACCATTAACTAGACTAAACAGAGAGTACAGAGAGTGTGTCCAAATTAACAAAATCAGAAATGAAAAAGGAGACATAACAGAAAAGGGAGACCGAATCAGAGGAAATTCAAAAAAACATCAGATTTTACTACAAAAGCCTATATTCAACAAAACTTGAAAATATGGAGGAAATTGACAATTTCCTAGGCAAGTACCAAGTACCAAAGTTAAATCATATATAGATAAATCATTTAAACATCCGCATAACTCCTAAGGAAATAGAGGCTGTCATTAAAAGTCTGTCAACAAAAAGAGCCCAGGTCCAGATGGGTTCAGTGCAGAATTCTATGAGAATTTCATAATTGACCTCATACCAATAGTATCCAAACTATTCCACAAAATTGAAATAGGAGCACTAATTCCTTCTATGAAGCCACAATACTCTTATACCTAAAGCACACAAAGACCCAACAAAGAAAGAGAACTTCAGTCCAATTTCCCTCATGAATATTGATGCAAAAATACTCAATAAAATTCTTGCAAACCAAATCCAAGAACACATCAAAACAATCATCCATCATGATCAATTAGGCTTCATCCCAGGTATGCAGGGATGGTTTAATATATGGAAAACCATCAACATATCCACTATATAAAAAACAAAATGTGCAAGATAATGCCACATGATAATTTCATTAGATGCTGTGAAAGCATTTGATAAAATTCAACACCCCTTTATCACAAAAGTCCTGGAAAGTACAGGAATTTAAAGTGCATCCCTAAATATAATAAAAGCCATATATAGCAAACAAGTAGTTAACATTAAACTAAATGGAAAGAAACTTGAAGTAATCCCACTAAAATCAGGGACTAGACAAGACTGCCCACTCTTTCCTGACTTATTCAGTATAGTTCTTGCAATCCTAGCCAAAGCAATCAGACAACAAATGGATATCAAAGACATACAGATTGGAAAGAAAGAAGTCACAATATCATTATTTGTAGATGACATGGTAGTATATATAAGTGACCCCAAAATAACACCAGAGAACTACTAAACCTGATAAATACTTTCAGCAAAGTGGCTAGGTATAAAATTAACTCAAAAAAAAAAATCAATAGACTTCCTCCACATAAAAGATTAACAAGCTGAGAAAGAATTTAGAGAAACGACACCCTTCATAATAGTCCCAAATAATATAAAATACATTGGTGTGACTTTAACCAAGCAAATAAAAGATCTGTACGATAAGAACTTAAAGACTCTGAAGAAAGAAATAGAAGAAGACCTCAGAAGATGGAAAGATCTCCCATGCTCATGGATTGGCAGGATTAATATAATAAAAATGGCCATTTTACCAAAAGCGATCTACAGATTCAATGCAATACCTATCAAAATACCAATCCAATTCTTCAAAGAGTTAGACATCACAATTTGCAAATTCATCTGGAATAACAAAAAACCCAGGATAGCTAAAACTATCCTCAACAATAAAAGGACTTCAGGGGGAATCACTATCCCTGAACTCAAGCAGTATTACAGAGCAATAGTGATAAAAACTGCATGGTATTGGTACAGAGATAGACAGATAGACCAGTGGAATAGAATTGAAGACCCAGAAATGAACCCACACACCCATTGTCACTTGATTTTTGACAAAGGAGCCAAAACTATCCAATGGAAAAAAAGATAGCATTTTCAGCAAATGGTGCTGGTTCAACTGGAGGTCACTATGTAGAAGAATGCATATCGATCTATGCTTATTACCCTGTACAAAACATAAATCCACGTGGATCAACGACCTCCACATCAAACCAGATACACTCAAGCTAATAGGAGAAAAAGTGGGGAAGCATCTCAAACACATGGGCACTGGAGAAAATTTCCTGAACAAAACACCAATGGCTTGTTCTCTAAGATCAAGAATCAACAAGTGGGATCTCATAAAGCTATAAAGCTTCTGTAAGGCAAAAGACAATGTTGTTAGGACAAAACAGCAACCAACAGATTGGGAAAAGATCTTTACCAATCCTACACCTGATAGAGGATTTATATTCAAAATATACAAAGAACTCACGAAGTTAGATTGCAGGAACACAAATAAACCTATTAAAAAATGGAGTTCAAAGCTAAACAAAGAATTCACAGCTGAAGAATATCAAATGGCTGAGAAGCACCTAAAGAAATGTTCAACATCTTTAGTCATAGGGTAAGTGTAAATCAAAACAACCATGAGATTCCAACTTACACTAGACAGAATGGCTAAGATCAAAAACTCTGTCAACAGCAGATGCTGGAAAGGATGTGAAGAAAGAGGCACACTCCTCCATTGTTGGTGGGATTGCAGACTGGTACAACTATTCTGGAAATCAGTCTGGAGGTTCCTCAGAAAATTGGACAATGTATTACCTGAGGACCCAGCTATACATCTCTTGGGCATATACCCAAATGATGCTCCAACATACAACATAGACACATGCTTCACTATGTTCATAACAGCCTTATTTATAATAGCCAGAAGCTGGAAAGAGCCCAGATGCCATTCAACAGAGGAATGGATACAGAAAATGGTGTGCATCTACACAATGGAGTACTACTCCAATAGCAAAAACAACGACTTCATGAAATTCACAGGCAAATGGATGGAACTAGAAAATATCATCCTGAGTGAGATTACCCAATCACAGAAAAGCACACGTGGTATGCACTTATTGATAAGTGATAGTAGCACAAATGTTCATATTACTTAAGATGCACAGACCACATGAAATACGAGAAGGATGACCAAAATATGAATGCTTCACTCCTTTAAAAGGGGAACAAGAATAACTTTAGGAAGGGATAGGGAAGCAAAGTTTAGAATAGAGACTGAAGGAATGCCCATTCAGAGCCTGCCCTACATGTGGCCCATACACATACAGCCACCATACTAGATAAGATAGATGAAGCAAAGAAGTGCAGGCTGACAGGAACTGGATGTATATCTATCCTCAGATACACAGCCAGAATATGGCAATTACATAGGCGAATGCCAGCAGCAAACCACTGAACTGAGATCGGTACCCCCACTGAAGGAATCAGAGAAAGGAATGAAAGAGCTTCAAGGGGCTTGATACCCCATATGAACAACAATGCCAACAAACCAAAGCTTCCAGAGACTAAGCCACTACCCAAAGAATATACATGGACTCACCCTGGGGTCCAAATTCATAGGTAGTAATGAATAGCCTAGTACCGGCTCCAGTGGAAGGGGAAGCCATTGGTCCTGCCAAGGCTGGACCCCCAGTGAATGGAATTGTTGGGGGGAGGGTGGTAATGTGGGGAAGGTGTGAAGGGAACACTCATACAGAAGGGGAACAGGACGGATTAGGGGAATGTTGGCCTGCAAGCCAGGAAAGGGAATAACATTTGAAATGTAAATAAGAAGTACCCAATTTAATTAAGATGGAAAAAATTTTAAAAAAGGAAAAAAATTGCTAGAAAATAATACTAAGTATTAGTCCTGTTATCACTAATATTGCTGTTTTTGTAAGGTTTGAACTTGCATTTTGCCTTCTGACTTCATGTTCCTGTGAGGATACTATAACTTTTCTGTTCATGATTATAATTTGAAGAGTCAAGTATGAGAAATTTTTAAATGGAAAGTTTTCATCAACATTGTTCTTGC
This sequence comes from Rattus norvegicus, assembly GCF_021556685.1. Lineage (NCBI taxonomy): Eukaryota > Metazoa > Chordata > Mammalia > Rodentia > Muridae > Rattus > Rattus norvegicus. Next base: position 58,210,058 of record NC_141538.1, on the reverse strand, counting down.
CTCTTTTATTTGCTACCTTCCCACATACTGATACCTCTAAACACATTTACTATATTTTAAATGATCCATGTTCCTGGTGAAAGAGTTACCATTAGCAAATGGAAAGCATTATTTTATTTTGTTCTCCTATTCCATAAAATGTGCTTATTTAATGAAGATCGACTATTCATCATACTACCTGATCCTTGACATTCTGGGGATTTCTCTGCTTCCCAATCCACCATAAAGCTGCTGATACTCCAGAACCAGTGTACGGCATATTGTTTTACATGAGTTCTGTATACCTGTGTGGAAATCTTTATAGTAGCATAGCAAGAGCTTCACCCACTGAGTCATTCTCATCTCCTACTCTCAAGTGAAAGTGACCAAAAGCCATGTAGTCTGTGCACAATGCTCAGGCTTCAAAAAATAGAATGTATTGGCATTTGTATGATGTGACTGATCATACAAATCAGTGGTATCTGAAAGTTTGCACATTATCAACACCTCAACTGTTGAAATCTTTATGTTATTATATATAATGCTTTTATGCTGTTGAATTAATAAAGAAGTAGAGTTTGTTGGATAAAAAGCTATATTGTTAATGAAAACATTTATTTTTAAATTTGACCTTAATATGGGTTAAAGATTAGCTCCTTTTTTACTGAAAATTTTCTGATTGAGTGTGTAATAAGGATAATAAAATCCCTTGGTTATAAATTTTCCTTACATTAAATTATACATATTTTGATAGACTATTATCAGCATGAATGTTTCTTTTATGCCCCCTGTCAATTCTAAAAGCATTTCTTATTATAGTCATTGTTATTTAAAATAGTTTTTTTCTATTTAATATATACAGGGCCAGGGAATATAACTCTTATACTAAGGGATGAAGAGACAGGTGCATCTTTGAAGTTCACAGACAAGAAAGTGAGTTCAAATCAACTTGACTTTAAAGTCTATGGAAAGACATTGTCTCAAAGAATAAAGTGGAAAAATGGATAGTAATTGATAGATTATGTTCCAGTCACAGATATTCATGAAGAGAAACATGTGACAGCAAACACACAAACATGTACATAACCATACAAACATACACACACACACAAACACACACACAAGCATACATTTTAAAAACAAGGGACAATACTCAATATTAAATAGCCTAGTTTTAATTTTTATTACATTGTATGTATGCTTATATTTATTGTATGCACTTAATATGTGTGTACATGTGTGTATACATGTGCACACATGTGTACAGATGTGATTAGTATGGTATATGTGGAGGTCAAAGCCCAACATGAAGAAGTAAGAAATAAGTTCTATCCTTACCCTTTTGAGTGTCAGCAATGAAATTCCTGTTATCATGCTTGGCAATAAGTGTCTATAGCTCTTAAGCCATAACTCAGTAGACTATAATTATTTTTATTTACTTTGAAGAATTCAAAAAATATAATTATTTTTATTTGCTTTGAAGAATTCCAATATCAACATCCTAACATTTAACAATGAATGTCTAATAACCTTATGCCAATAGATGGAGTTCAGGGTTTTGCTTTAGAGCTACAATTTGAGAAAAAAAGTAATTCTTTACGATATTTGCTTATTTTGGTAGTAGCAGTGATTCACCAACACTATACAAGACCTTTCTCTTTGACTTGTTGGGACTGTAATAAAAAACAAATATATATGTATATGTGTATGTAGATGTGGATGTGGAAGTATATGATGTATATGTGTATGTGTATATATAGGTATATGTATATAGATGTATGTGGATAGATAGATAAATAGATATTTAATAAGCAGCATATGCTAATAAAAATACTACATAGCATTAGTTCTGAAAATGAGACTTTAACCATATTAAGAATTGTGGAAATACACCAAGTTGCATGATAATTTAGAGAGCTATGCCTAATAGATATTTGGGTGCCACCTGACCTTTTGATTAATCAAATCATTTAAGTTGCACCAGTCATTGTTATTGATAATGATCATAAATTGCTGTTCCTCACCACAAACTGACTTAACCATAATCATTCAACAGAGTTTACGTCATTGACCAGAAATTTTAGGTCATTGTCATTTTGATGACAGATACATGTCAACGGGCAAAAATATATTTCAATTTAAAAGAAAAAAAAATCTACATCCATAAGACTCAGCTTAGATGGCAGTTTGAGGACATAATATTGTAAAAACAAAACAGTCCTTTAATAAAATATTTGCAATTGAACCCAATCCTAAAAAAAAAAAAAAAAAAAAAAAAAAAAACTCAGAAGGCCAGAATTTTCATCACTATTGTAGCTGAACATGGCTCAAAATTTATATAGTTTGGTTCTAGAATGGAAACCAGATCATAGAGAAGAGAGAAATTATAAACTGCCTAATATAATTATGAGGAGGCAGAGTAGGTCAGAATCACCTGTGCTAAGGGCTGGAAGTCAATTCTACCTGAGACCACCCATTCTGCCTGCCTACTTGCTTGATTGTTTCCTTCCTTCCTTCCTTCCTTCCTTCCTTTCTTTCTTTCTTTCTTTCTTTCTTTCTTTCTTCCTTCTTTCCTTCCCTTTCTTTCTTTCATACTTTCCTTCTTAGATCCCTGTCTCACTCCCCATTCCTTGCTCTCTCTTTCCTTCCTTCCTTCTTCCTTCCTTCCTTCCTTCCTTCCTTCCTTCCTCCCTTCCTCCCTCTCTCTCTCTCTCACTTTCTTTCTTTCTTTCTTTTCTATATTGCACCGCTTATGGTTCCCCCTCCAAGAGGGGAAGTGGAGTGGTATGGTGTGAAACACTTGGAAGCGGAACCTACATTTCTTTTAGATGGGAACAATGCTTAGTCAAAAGTGTGAAGGTGAGTTGGCATCCCCATCTCTCCACTGGGGGCATCAAGGTCCTCAACATAAAACCAAATACACAACGTCTAATTGAATAGAAAGTGTGAAATAGCCCAGAATGCATTGGCACAGGGGAAACTTTCCTGAATAGAGATTCAGTGGCTCAGGCCTTAACATCAATGATTGATAAATGGGACCTCTTGAAACTGCAAAATTTCTTTAAGGCAAAGGACAGTGTCACTATGACAAAACAGCATCCTACAGATTAGAAAAAGATCTTCACCAACACTACATCATATAGAGGGCAAATATTCAAAATATATAAAGAATTAAAGAAGTTAGAGTCCAAAACACCAAATATCCCAAATCACAAATGGAGTGTAGAGATAGAGAATTTTTTTTTATTAACTTGAGTATTTCTTATATACATTTCGAGTGTTATTCCCTTTCCCAGTTTCCGGGCAAACATCCCCCTCCCCCCTCTCCTTTCTTATCCGTGTTCCCCTCCCCATCCTCCCCCCATTGCCGCCCTCCCCCCAACAATCTAGTTCACTGGGGGTTCAGTCTTAGCAGGACCCAGGGCTTCCCCTTCCACTGGTGCTCTTACTAGGCTATTCATTGCTATCTATGAGGTCAGAGTCCAGGGTCAGTCCATGTATAGTCTTTAGGTAGTGGCTTAGTCCCTGGAAGCTCTGGTTGCTTGGCATTGTTGTTCATAAGGCTCGAGATAGAGAATTCTTAACAGAGGACTCTCTAATGGCTGAAAAACACTTAACGAAATTCTCAATGTCTTTAGTCATCAGGGAAAGGCAAATCAAAACGACCCTGATATTCCACCTAAAACCAACCAGAATTGCAAAGGTCAAAAACTGAAAGGACAGCACAATGCTGGTGAGGACCGAAAAAAGGGGAACATTCTTCCATTGCTTGTGGGATTGAACACTTGTACAACCACTCTGGAAATCAATCTGGAAGTTCCTCAGAAATTTGAAAAATGTTCTACCTGAACATCTGGCTATACCACCCCTTGGCATATATCCTAAAGATGCTCCACTGTAGCATCTTTTTTTTGCTCCACAAAGACACCTGAAAGAAACATTTAAGCTGATATAGAATCTTACCATAAAGTGATTTTAATTGACGTTTCTCAATTTTAGTTATTTATGTCTAAGCAACATATTAAGATTTTAATTTAAGAATAAAACTGAAACAAAGGTAATCAGTGTTAATAAGACTCCAACCTCATTTTTTGTAGTCTATGGATTTCATATGCAAAAATTCCATGTTGCACAATTATTGGGAATAACTGCTGTCAGTTAAAGGGTAATGTATATGCCCAATGAAGTTGACAATCATTTAAATACAATTTATATAATTTCAATAAGAAAAAAGTGATTGGGTTATTTAACCATAAAAAATCATAATATCGGGGGTTGGGGATTTAGCTCAGTGGTAGAGTGCTTGCCTAGAGAGTGCAAGGCCCTGGGTTCGGTCCCCAGCTCCGAAAAAAAAATCATAACATCTCTGGAGGATGATACATAAACAAGACAATGATGTGTCATTGACTATGTTAATAACAAAGCTTTTTAAGCACTGACTTTAAACTGGCAAGTTAAGAGGTTGCCTTTACACACTTAAGCTACATGGATAAGTCTACGTATGACTTAAATATTATTTGCCTATTTATTTTTATAGTGATGGATTTAACACTTATTTATTACTTAATTATTACTTATTTAGAGGTACAAAGGTATGTCATTATTTTTACAAAGAATAAAAATTACAAATAATATTAATTCAACCCATTATAAAGTTAACAAGGTTCCTTTATATATTCTTCAATTGACTACAACAGTAAATTTATTATATTTTGTTATTAGTGTAAAATTGTAATAAGACTCAGTCTTAAATAGACTACCATAAGTAGTTTAGAACTATAATAGAAAGATGTAACAATAGATATTAATTAACAAAACTTTCATTTAAAATATTATGAATATTAGCTTTTTAGTAATTAGTCCTTAATTTACAATCAGTATAACTTTGAAAATATAACATAACATTGTTTAAAATAAAAAGAAACATAATCATATCATTATAATTAGTCAATATTGTCATTAACTTGAAAACTAAATTTTTATATAGGAAAGTAAGAATCATAGATCAAACTGTCTTATTTGCATTAATATACTCTGAAACAAATAGAAAAATAAACTTCAGGTTTGTTCTGATTTATTTTAAGACTTCAAATTAATTGGAAAATATTATAAGAAATTAGATTTTTTTTAGAATAAATGGTCAAAAATAAAAGAGAGCATGGAGATTAGTATATGAAAGGTTTTAGAGAGCAATGGGAAGGGGTATATGCTATAAATTATAGTATGATGTTAAAATTTTGAAAATAATTTAAATTAATTTAGAATTTTAGATTGTTAAAACCTAAGACACTAATTCTGACTCTATAAAGCCAGTGCAATTGAAGAAACCTAGAAGCAAGTTTATAATTTATATTGTGAAGTTCTTACCAATTCAGTTCTTTGGGCTGAGATAGGAAAATGAAAAGTCTAAGTATCTAAAGCAAAAGTAACAAAAGAGGATACAAAATTAACATAATCCACAGCAAAACAAATCCCCAAACAAGTATAGTACAAATTAAAATATATTTAGGGAACAGGAAATACGTTAATATAATTAATCGTATTTATATCATAGCTTAAAATTGATTAAATTAATAAACAAATACATTCTAAATTTTAATTTTTATTTAATAAAACGCAAGTCTTCAAATACCAATATAATAACAAATAACCACAGATAATGCTGGCATAGTCTAATAAGTTACTTTAGGGCCAGTAAGACTAATTAGTATTATCTAATATTTTACTAGAAAGATAATAAAAATAAAAAAGAAGCAACAATGTAAGGATTTTAGTTCATAGAATGTTAAAAACTATTACATGTATAGTTAGTAAGCATGAGGTGACACACCTCATTACTGCAAAATAGATGATATAAATATAAGCATTTGTGTTTATAGCCAGCAAAGCTCATTGAAACTGTAATTAGACTAATCCTTTCCACAATATTATTTTACAAATAATGCAACACCTTTGGATCTTCTAATGTGATTGTCAATTATGTTCTTTAGCATGTTAATGTTTTCATTATTGAGATCTTTCCCTTCCTGATTATGTTTATGCTTAGGTTATGTGTTTATATGTTTGTTTTGTGACTAGTATGAATGGAATTCTTTGTTTGATTTCTCCCAGCTTGTTATTGGTATATAAAATGTCTACAGACAATCATGGATGGGGGAGGAAGTAAAGAGTTCCATTCCTCCCCATTTCTACTTCTAGTTAAAGATTGTTGATGTCCACCATCCAATGAAGAGTTCCAAGCAAAAGTCACACAGACAGTCCTGATGAAAATTACTGGGTCTCAACATTAAACAAAAGCACAGAGATATGAAAAGGGGTCTTGAAATGGGGAGAGAAGGGTTTTTGTGGACAAGAGAGAGACAAAGAAGTTTATTAGGGAAAGAGTAAGTAGAATGAATTGAATTAATATGTTAATATAAAAGAAGACATTTAGGCGCGGATCCCGGCCCGCAGCAGCTCTCTGCTCCCAGACCCGGTGAGAGAGAGACCCAAGCGCCTGGTCAGGTGGGCACTCCTGAGGCTGCAGAGCAGAAGAGACCACCAACACTGCTCACCCCTGCCCACATCCCTGGCCCGAGAGGAAACTGTATAAGGCCTCTGGGCTCCCGTGGGGGAGGGCCCAGGAGCGGCAGGACCCCTGCAGAGACACCTCAAGAACCTGAAGGAAACAGACCTGATAAACAGTTCTCTGCACCCAAATCCCGTGGGAGGGAGAGCTAAACCTTCAGAGAGGCAGACAAGCCTGGGAAACCAGAAGAGACTGCTCCCTGCACACACATCTCGGACGCCAGAGGAAAAAGCCAAAGACCATCTGGAACCCTGGTGCACTGAAGCTCCCGGAAGGGGCGGCACAGTTCATCCTGGTTGCTGCCTCTGCAGAGAGCCCCTGGGCAGCACCCCACGAGCAAACCTGAGCCTCAGGACCACAAGTAAGACCAAATTTTCTGCTGTAAAGAAAGCTGCCTGGTGAACTCAAGACACAGGCCCACAGGAACAGCTGAAGACCTGTAGAGAGGAAAAACTACACGCCCGAAAGCAGAACACTCTGTCCCCATAACTGACTGAAAGAGAGGAAAACAGGTCTACAGCACTCCTGACACACAGGCTTATAGGACAGTCTAGCCACTGTCAGAAATAGCAGAACAAAGTAACACTAGAGATAATCTGATGGCGAGAGGCAAGCGCAGGAACCCAAGCAACAGAAACCAAGACTACATGCCATCATCGAAGCCCAATTCTCCCACCAAAACAAACATGGAGTATCCAAACACACCAGAAAAGCAAGATCTAGTTTCAAAATCATATTTGATCATGATGCTGGAGGACTTCAAGAAAGACATGAACACACTTAGGGAAGCACAGGAAAACATTAATAAACAAGTAAAAGCCTACAGAGAGGAATCGCAAAAATCCCTGAAAGAATTCCAGGAAAACACAATCAAACAGTTGAAGGAATTAAAAATGGAAATAGAAGCAATCAAGAAAGAACACATGGAAACAACCCTGGATATAGAAAACCAAAAGAAGAGACAAGGAGCTGTAGATACAAGCTTCACCAACAGAATACAAGAGATGGAAGAGAGAATCTCAGGAGCAGAAGATTCCATAGAAATCATTGACTCTACTGTCAAAGATAATGTAAAGCGGAAAAAGCTACTGGTCCAAAACATACAGGAAATCCAGGACTCAATGAGAAGATCAAACCTAAGGATAATAGGTATAGAAGAGAGTGAAGACTCCCAGCTCAAAGGACCAGTAAATATCTTCAACAAAATCATAGAAGAAAACTTCCCTAACCTAAAAAAAGAGATACCCATAGACATACAAGAAGCCTACAGAACTCCAAATATATTGGACCAGAAAAGAAACACCTCCCGTCACATAATTGTCAAAACACCAAACGCACAAAATAAAGAAAGAATATTAAAAGCAGTAAGGGAAAAAGGTCAAGTAACATATAAAGGGAGACCTATCAGAATCACACCAGACTTCTCGCCAGAAACTATGAAGGCCAGAAGATCCTGGACTGATGTTATACAGACCCTAAGAGAACACAAATGCCAGCCCAGGTTACTGTATCCAGCAAAACTCTCAATTAACATAGATGGAGAAACCAAGATATTCCATGACAAAACCAAATTTACACAATATCTTTCTACAAATCCAGCACTACAAAGGATAATAAATGGTAAAGCCCAACATAAGGAGGCAAGCTATACCCTAGAAGAAGCAAGAAACTAATCGTCTTGGCAACAAAACAAAGAGAATGAAAGCACACAAACATAACCTCACATCCAAATATGAATATAGCGGGAAGCAACAATCACTATTCCTTAATATCTCTCAATATCAATGGCCTCAACTCCCCAATAAAAAGACATAGATTAACAAACTGGATACGCAACGAGGACCCTGCATTCTGCTGCCTACAGGAAACACACCTCACAGACAAAGACAGACACTACCTCAGAGTGAAAGGCTGGAAAACAACTTTCCAAGCAAATGGTCAGAAGAAGCAAGCTGGAGTAGCCATTCTAATATCAAATAAAATCAATTTCCAACTAAAAGTCATCAAAAAGATAAGGAAGGACACTTCATATTCATCAAAGGAAAAATCAACCAAGATGAACTCTCAATCTTAAATATCTATGCCCCAAATACAAGGGCACCTACATACGTAAAAGAAACCTTACTAAAGCTCAAAACACACATTGCACCTCACACAATAATAGTGGGAGATTTTAACACCCCACTCTCATCAATGGACAGATCATGGAAACAGAAATTAAACAGTGATGTAGACAGACTAAGAGAAGTCATGAGCCAAATGGACTTAACGGATATTTATAGAACATTCTATCCTAAAGCAAAAGGATATACCTTCTTCTCAGCTCCTCATGGTACTTTCTCCAAAATTGACCATATAATTGGTCAAAAAACGGGCCTCAACAGGTACAGAAAGATAGAAATAATCCCATTCGTGCTATCGGACCACCACGGCCTAAAACTGGTCTTCAATAACAATAAGGGAAGAATGCCCACATATACGTGGAAATTGAACAATGCTCTACTCAGTGATAAACTGGTCAAGGAAGAAATAAAGAAAGAAATTAAAAACTTTTTAGAATTTAATGAAAATGAAGATACAACATACTCAAACTTATGGGACACAATGAAAGCTGTGCTAAGAGGAAAACTCATAGCGCTGAGTGCCTGCAGAAAGAAACAGGAAAGAGCATATGTCAGCAGCTTGACAGCACACCTAAAAGCTCTAGAACAAAAAGAAGCAAATACACCCAGGAGGAGTAGAAGGCAGGAAATAATCAAACTCAGAGCTGAAATCAACCAAGTAGAAACCAAAAGGACCATGGAAAGAATCAACAGAACCAAAAGTTGGTTCTTTGAGAAAATCAACAAGATAGATAAACCCTTAGCCAGACTAACGAGAGGACACAGAGAGTGCGTCCAAATTAACAAAATCAGAAATGAAAAGGGAGACATAACTACAGATTCAGAGGAAATTCAAAAAATCATCAGATCTTACTATAAAAACCTATATTCAACAAAACTTGAAAATCTTCAGGAAATGGACAATTTCCTAGACAGATACCAGGTATCGAAGTTAAATCAGGAACAGATAAACCAGTTAAACAACCCCATAACTCCTAAGGAAATAGAAGCAGTCATTAAAGGTCTCCCAACCAAAAAGAGCCCAGGTCCAGACGGGTTTAGTGCAGAATTCTATCAAGCCTTCATAGAAGACCTTATACCAATATTATCCAAACTAATCCACAAAATTGAAACAGATGGAGCACTACCGAATTCCTTCTACGAAGCCACAATTACTCTTATACCTAAACCACACAAAGACACAACAAAGAAAGAGAACTTCAGACCAATTTCCCTTATGAATATCGACGCAAAAATACTCAATAAAATCCTGGCAAACCGAATTCAAGAGCACATCAAAACAATCATCCACCATGATCAAGTAGGCTTCATCCCAGGCATGCAGGGATGGTTTAATATACGGAAAACCATCAACGTGATCCATATATAAACAAACTGAAAGAACAGAACCACATGATCATTTCATTAGATGCTGAGAAAGCATTTGACAAAATTCAACACCCCTTCATGATAAAAGTCCTGGAAAGAATAGGAATTCAAGGCCCATACCTAAACATATTAAAAGCCATATACAGCAAACCAGTTGCTAACATTAAACTAAATGGAGAGAAACTTGAAGCAATCCCACTAAAATCAGGGACTAGACAAGGCTGCCCACTCTCTCCCTACTTATTCAATATAGTTCTTGAAGTTCTAGCCAGAGCAATCAGACAACAAAAGGAGATCAAAGGGATACAGATCGGAAAAGAAGAGGTCAAAATATCACTATTTGCAGATGACATGATAGTATATTAAAGTGATCCCAAAAGTTCCACCAGAGAACTACTAAAGCTGATAAACAACTTCAGCAAAGTGGCTGGGTATAAAATTAACTCAAATAAATCAGTTGCCTTCCTCTATACAAAAGAGAAACAAGCCGAGAAAGAAATTAGGGAAACGACACCCTTCATAATAGACCCAAATAATATAAAGTACCTCGGTGTGACTTTAACCAAGCAAGTAAAAGATCTGTACAATAAGAACTTCAAGACACTGAGGAAGGAAATTGAAGAAGACCTCAGAAGATGGAAAGATCTCCCATGCTCATGGATTGGCAGGATTAATATAGTAAAAATGGCCATTTTACCAAAAGCAATCTACAGATTCAATGCAATCCCCATCAAAATACCAATCCAATTCTTCAAAGAGTTAGACAGAACAATTTGCAAATTCATCTGGAATAACAAAAAACCCAGGATAGCTAAAGCTATCCTCAACAATAAAAGGACTTCAGGGGGAATCACTATCCCTGAACTCAAGCAGTATTACAGAGCAATAGTGATAAAAACTGCATGGTATTGGTACAGAGACAGACAGATAGACCAATGGAATAGAATTGAAGACCCAGAAATGAACCCACACACCTATGGTCACTTGATTTTTGACAAAGGAGCCAAAACCATCCAATGGAAAAAAGATAGCATTTTCAGCAAATGGTGCTGGTTCAACTGGAGGGCAACATGTAGAAGAATGCAGATCGATCCATGCTTATCACCCTGTACAAAGCTTAAGTCCAAGTGGATCAAGGACCTCCATATCAAACCAGACACACTCAAACTAATAGAAGGAAAACTAGGGAAGCATCTGGAACACATGGGCACTGGAAAAAATTTCCTGAACAAAACACCAATGGCTTATGCTCTAAGATCAAGAATCGACAAATGGGATCTCATAAAACTGCAAAGCTTCTGTAAGGCAAAGGACACTGTGGTTAGGACAAAACGGCAACCAACAGATTGGGAAAAGATCTTTACCAATCCTACAACAGATAGAGGCCTTATATCCAAAATATACAAAGAACTCAAGAAGTTAGACCGCAGGGAAACAAATAACCCTATTAAAAAATGGGGTTCAGAGCTAAACAAAGAATTCACAGCTGAGGAATGCCGAATGGCTGAGAAACACCTAAAGAAATGTTCAACATCTTTAGTCATAAGGGAAATGCAAATCAAAACAACCCTGAGATTTCACCTCACACCAGTGCGATTGGCTAAGATCAAAAACTCAGGTGACAGCAGATGCTGGCGAGGATGTGGAGAAAGAGGAACACTCCTCCATTGTTGGTGGGATTGCAGACTGGTAAAACCATTCTGGAAATCAGTCTGGAGGTTCCTCAGAAAATTGGACATTGAACTGCCTGAGGATCCAGCTATACCTCTCTTGGGCATATACCCAAAAGATGCCTCAACATATAAAAGAGACACGTGCTCCACTATGTTCATCGCAGCCTTATTTATAATAGCCAGAAAATGGAAAGAACCCAGATGCCCTTCAACAGAGGAATGGATACAGAAAATGTGGTACATCTACACAATGGAATATTACTCAGCTATCAAAAACAACGAGTTTATGAAATTCGTAGGCAAATGGTTGGAACTGGAAAATATCATACTGAGTGAGCTAACCCAATCACAGAAAGACATACATGGTATGCACTCATTGATAAGTGGCTATTAGCCCAAATGCTTGAATTACCCTAGATCCCTAGATCAAACGAAACTCAAGACGGATGATCAAAATGTGAATGCTTCACTCCTTCTTTAAATGAGGAAAAAGAATACCCTTGGCAGGGAAGGGAGAGGCAAAGATTAAAACAGAGACTGAAGGAACACCCATTCAGAGCCTGCCCCACATGTGGCCCATACATATACAGCCACCCAATTAGACAAGATGGATGAAGCAAAGAAGTGCAGACCGACAGGAGCCGGATGTAGATCGCTCCTGAGAGACACAGCCAGAATACAGCAAATACAGAGGCGAATGCCAGCAGCAAACCACTGAACTGAGAATAGGTCCCCCGTTGAAGGAATCAGAGAAAGAACTGGAAGAGCTTGAAGGGGCTCGAGACCCCATATGTACAACAATGCCAAGCAACCAGAGCTTCCAGGGACTAAGCCACTACCTAAAGACTATACATGGACTGACCCTGGACTCTGACCCCATAGGTAGCAATGAATATCCTAGTAAGAGCACCAGTGGAAGGGGAAGCCCTGGGTCCTGCTAAGACTGAACCCCCAGTGAACTAGTCTATGGGGGGAGGGCGGCAATGGGGGGAGGGTTGGGAGGGGAACACCCATAAGGAAGGGGAGGGGGGAGGGGATGTTTGCCCGGAAACCGGGAAAGGGAATAACACTCGAAATGTATATAAGAAATACTCAAGTTAATAAAAAAAAAAGAAGACATTTAATTTAATAAAAGTAAAATACTGTACTATTTGGTTGAGGATAAGATGAAGACAAATAGTGCCCAAATCCTCTAGAAAAAGACCAGTCTTTCAGCAGGTATCTCAAACGAGAGAAAGAGAGAGAGAGAGAGAGAGAGAGAGAGAGAGAGAGAGAGAGAGAGAGAGAGAGACAGAGACAGAGAGAGACAGAGAGAGAGAGAGAGAGAGAGAGAGAGAGAGAGCCTTAATAACCACATATCAACTATAAACTAATATTTTAGTAGGAATGGTCCTGTGTGTTCCTATCATATCCATGCTGTATGTTAAATGTCTTGATGTTCTCCTGGTCTCAGGCAGGTAAATGCAATCACTGCCTTGTGCAGACGTGACAGCCTTTCTTGGCTGCAGTCAGATAAAGATGGAGAACTCTCACCTCCTTCTCCAGCTCTGTATCTGCGTGGATGGTGCCACGCTTCCTGCCATGATGATAATGAACTTCTGAAACTGTAAGGCAGCCCAAGTTAAATGTTGTCCTTTATAAGACTTGCATCGGTCATGGAGTCTCTTCACAGCAATGGAAATCCTAACTTCTAAGACAAACAGTCTGTCTGTGTGTGTGTGTGTGTGTGTGTGTGTGTGTGTGTGTGTGTGTGTCTGTGTGTGTGTGTGTGTCTGTGTGTGTGTGTGTGGTGACAGTTTATAGTTTCCTTATATGACTCACCTGATTTAGCACTTCCTATTCTATTCATCTTTCCTCTTCATACTGCTGGAATTCAATAGACAGTTTCCTGACCTGTAATCACGCCTTACTATTTTCATACTCACTCTGGGTACTGTAATTCGAATCCACAAATATAGTGTCAAAACTAACATCCACATTTAGAAGAGAACATGGAGAATCTGTCTTTCTAGATATATATTATCTTAATGAAATATTCACAAACTGAATAAAGGCATATATCAAAATTATCCCTTACAATCAAATTGGCTTTATCACAGAAATATAAAGATTCAGCCTATATGTCAATAAATATAATAAATCATAAAATATGCTCAGAGATAAAAAATCAAATGATCACCTAAATATATGATGATTAAGCCAGTAAAAAAAAATCTTCAACATGTTTTTGTAATAAAAGTCCTACAAAGGAAGGACTAACAGGAATTTACCCCAACATATTAAGATCCATGTGACAAAGGTGCTTCCTTCATCTACGTAAATGGAGCAAACCTAAAAGTACAGCCACTGAAATCAGGAAAATTTCATGGATGTCTGCTATCTCCATTCCTTTTGAATGTATTGTTCAATGTAGTAGCTAGAGCAGTAAAGTAAAGGAAATTAGAGAAATACAAATAGGAAAAGATGATGTGATACTGCAAACAAGACAGACAAAAAACTCAGCTATTAGAGATAATTAACAATTTCATCAACATGGCTCTACAAAAATTAACATACAAAAATAAGTACCTATTCTACACACCAAAACATACAAGGAGTTTCTATTGCTATGAATTTCATTTCTTATGTCACAATCATGTCTTTCCATACATTTCATTAACTAAGAAGGCCAATGTGTTGTGTGTATGTGTGTGTGTTTCTGATACTGTTGTCATTCCCACAATAACAGTCAGGGCAATAGACCCACTATTAAGTATATTGGAATAGTAGCTCAAAATTCACACACACACACACACACACACACACACACACACACATATATGTATATGTATAATGTGAGATTGCCTTGTTACTACATGGGGTACAGACAGTAATAAAGCTCCATGTTTCAACTTATGTAATCTCTAGTTATATATTATGCAAAATATTTCACATCCTTACTTTTTATACCCACTACAAGTTAAGTTTGATCATAGCAGATGTCTCTTTGTTTTGTTTTCCACTTTGTATTGCATGCTGTGATCAAAACTGTTATAATACAATACAGTAAATATCTCTCAGTTAAGTTATTACACATTGAATTTCCTGAATCACAAAGGAGAAATAGATGCTCATTACTTCTTAACTTGTCCAGGATCACATAAACATGTAGTAATAGAGTTAGAATTTAAATCTAACTCCATGTTAACATTTAATTTATGTTTTCCTTTTAAAGGAATATCTGTCCAAACAACATCTTATTCTTCCTATTTATTCCCCATATTTAAATACTGAATATAAGTGTAAAAGGTGTTATGTGAGCTGATGACATATGAGTCTACTACACACCACTGTACCACTGTTACTGTATGATACAATGCTGCTCAATTAATTCTTTAATATATTCTATTACAAATAAATTATATAATATTGTGTGTATGTGTTTGTGTATGTGTTCAATATCAAATTCGCTTTAAATAAAGCAGTTTAGAGTAACCAACCAACCAAAATTCCTGTGTACATAACTGTTAACACAACAGAAATAAAATGTGCTTCAAACTAAATATTCCATCCTGCCAGAAGCTCTTCACTGATGCTCCTTTGCTTTGCACTTACAACACACTAAAACTGTTGAAAGAAAACAGAAGAACAGATGTAGAGGAGCTGGAGTTCCTCCATAGAATTCTAAATGGCACACAGACTCCTTGTAACAGCAAATAAAAGCTTGCAATCATTAAGATGCCTTGAAAGGAAGACAAAGAACTCAACGAACATTTAGATTCCCAACAAACCATTTCGTCTTTGTCAGAATTTAATTTAAAACACTTTTGACATTCAATTATTCACTGTAGAACGACTCAGAATCACATCATCTGCTGCCAAAGTTAAATTACCAAAGAGAGAGACATAAACCTGAGTGTTTCCTTCATAAGATAGCCCATAATGATAAAAAATTCATCCTACAGGCATCATGTACTATACGCTTTAACACAGTTTCTAAGCAAAGATCGATCTCCAGCTACTTGTGGAACCTAGAAGTAACTCGAGAAGTAACATTGACTTCCATAGTAATCATTTTAATTGGATCTAAGCTTAATTTAATAAATTTTATTGTGTTATTTTTACTAGTGTCAGCTGTTTATTAACACTCTTTCAAACTGGCTTATCTATTTACAATTTATCTTGTTGACATGTTTTAATGAATATTCAAATTTGATGGATTAAAATAGATTAACTATGAAATATAGTCAAACCAGCAAATCTTAAAAGTAATAATTTGATGCATTCAAATGAGGTATCTATTAACCATGAGTGGCTTTTATACCTCATAAAAGATCACATGTCTCTGAAGGACTTTTCCCAACTGTTGATCCCAAATGAAAATCTTTAACCCTTTCTCTCACCTTCTATTCTAACCTGCCATTGAATTCAGTATAAATTGTAAGATAGGACTGTCCTTCATAATCATTGATTCTTCTAATCTAAACATCTTTGACGATTGGATATATCTTAATTGTGTGGGAAAATGTCATCTATCAGTATAGAAAGTGATAATTGGCTTGAACAATATTTATTTATTTATTTATTATTTATTTATGTATGTAACATGCCTGTTTCATCATGAAGGCCAAACTCTAAGCCTGAACAATTACTTTCCCTCACCATTCTCCACTAATTACAAATTGTAAGATGGCTTTCTGGTAAGTATATATTCATTATACAAATAATGGGCTTTGGTTAAAATTTTAAAGATCTCTCTCTCTCTCTCTCTCTCTCTCTCTCTCTCTCTCATGTGAGTGTATATATGAATTTGCTTGTGTGTGAAATAAAGAGGGCATCCAGTTCCCTGGAGTTTTTTCAGTTAGTAAGGAGCCAAGTTAAAGTGGGAATTGAACCCAGGTTTTTGGCAGGAGCATTTTGGTGCTTTGAGTGGTTACAGGCTCATGTATGTGAACACTTGCTAACATTTTCAGAGGTTTAGAAAAGATATTCTTCTTAAAGGAATTATTTCACTGAAGGTGGCCTTTAAGAGACCTTGAACAATTTCTGGTTGTTTTCTAGACTCTGTGATTATAGTTCAAGATGCATGAGATCAGTTTGCTATTATAGCTGCCCTGCCTGCTACCATGCCTTGCTCTTCCTCTGACATTTTGAACTCTTATCTCCCTGGCATCATAAAACCAAATAAAATTGTTCTTCCATAAATTGCTTTGGATATGTGGTTTATCAGATCAATAGCAAAATAACTAACCCATGTATCCAATACTTGAAAACATGAGCCATCTCTACAGACATGTTTCTGTGATAGTTTCATGCATGCCTATAGTACAATTTAGCTGTCATTATCCTCTCTTGTGTCTCCTGTTCCCTAATGTTAGTCTCCTTCACAGTAGTTCCTCTGATACTTTCATGTGCTTCTTTCTTTTTTGTTTAAAGTGGATTAATCTTCATGAAGAAAATAGGAGATATTTGTCTTTCTGAATCTTATCTTCGTTGCTTAACATGATGATCTCAATCCACATAACTGTTATAGGGAGAGCATATATTTTATATCCCTCACCATTTACTCCCTGAAATACAGTGCTATTCTCTTTTCTCTTTCTAGACATGATAAATGAATTTTGAGGATATAGTCAGTATTTTTTAAGATAGGGAATGTTTTATTTAAAACCCATCAGTGAAGTGGATGGCTTGGGTCTCTGACAAACCATTCACATTTGAGCATAAGTCAGTAACTGTATGCAATCACTCATTGTTAGATACAAATTTACTGATCAGACCACAACTTTCTTTGATGGAACAGAAGAAGTTTCCCTGTGAAAGCAGCACTTTTGAAATATGTAATTCAGTGTTCCTCTCCTTCATCTTATGCTTGCCTTCAAGAGAATCCACACTATCCTCCTCATAATCCTTCTCTAGGGCAGCCATGTACTCATCGACCTCAGAGATTTCCCCTCCTAAATACCCTCACCCACATACAAGTGCACAAATCCATGCTAAGCTTACATCAGACTGACCTCCTGATCTAGGTAAGCCCAGGCCTTAGCAATGGCTGTGGTTTTGCTCAGCATGAACACAGCTCTTTGGATATTGACCAGGTCACCACCAGGTACCACAGTGGGAAGGTGCTAATCAATGCCAGTAGCAATTCAGTCCACAAACTGAAATGGTATGCTGGGTCTTGATGGTAGCAATGGCAGGATTGACATCTTTTGGCACCATATCAAAAAGCAGGCAATAAGCCATGTATTTACTATGGCAAGGGTCACATTTGACCATCCAATTGGCTGGCTCAAAGCAGGCATTGGTAATCTCTGCTAAAGAAAGCTGCTCATGGTAGGCTTTCTCAGCAAAGATGACAGGTGCCTAAGTGGCCAGAGAGTGTGGATTAAAGATTAGAGCACCAGGTTAGTCTAGAATTCTGTCTGATCTGTCAAATCAACATTAAAGGCCCCATCAAATCTGAGGGAAGCAATGACAGAAGACAAAACTTGACCTGTTAATCTGTTTAGGTTAGTGTAGGTTTGGTGTTCAGTATCGAGGTTTCTAGACAGGTGTCATAAATAACCAATTCTACTATGAAGGCACAACTAGAATGCTCCAGAGTGGCATGGGTGATAAGGATGGAATTATAGGGCTCAGAGACAGAAACCTGGGCAGGAACTGTATAAATGGAGAATTTCAGCTTGGATTTCTCTCTGTTGTCAACTGAGAGTCACTACATCAGCAAAAAATGTGAACCTAGAGCCTCCCCTGCCAAAGCTGTGGAAAACCAGAAGCCTTGTGAATTCTTTCCAAGACAAGGTCAAGGATCTCCTTGACAATGGTATAGTGGCCATAGGCATAGTTATTGGAAGCATCTTCCTTGACTGTGATGAGCTTCTCAGGGTGGAAGAACTGGTGATAATACCAGTACGAACTTCATCAATAACTATGGGTTCCAGGTCTACAAACACTGCCTGTGGCTCATGCTTGCCAGCTCTTGTCTTTCTGAGGAAGGTATCGAAGGAGACCTTTCCAATGCTATTGGCACTTAGTATTTGGCCAGGCAGTAGAGTTTCCAGCAGGCATTACCTATCTGGACACCAGGAGGGCTATCTTTGAGGGAGACTCACTCATGCATGATTGCAGCTTCTTCATACCTGCTGGCATATGGTGGAGGTGTGGAGGAGGTGTTGCTTCTCACAGCGTTACTCAGGGCTGGATGTAAAAGAACCTCCCATATCCAGTATTAATGAAAATGATAGATATATAACTAGATACTAAGCAGTCACCCTTGAAATCACTACACACACACACACACACACACACACACACACACACACACACACACACACGTTAACACACATATGAGATAAAGAAAAGAAATATAGCCCATGTATTTTAGAGAAACTGGAACAAAACAGGGGTTGGAAGGAAACAAGGTAATTCTTAAAACAGGGAAATAAAGTAATTCTATCCTAAGACATTTTTAAATTAAATTAAAGTTATTTAATTAATTATCCTATAATGCTAAAGATGAAGAATTTCCAAAGAAGATATACAATCAAATAGATATGGCTGAAGATATATAAGTAATTGAGGTCATGAATTCAAATGTCCTATAACTAACTTTCTTCTTTCTGTTTCATATAATGCGTGGTCATTCTCCTTTGCTAATTACCTCCAACTTAACTGTATTCACTCTCACGGGAATGCCTAACTTAGCAAGCACTGAATAACTCTTCCCATTGTTCAGTCTCAGATATGCTCCATTTCCTGAGATTCAATGTTCAGGGCCCAACATTGACACTCATGTTCACTCCACTACTGTGTGACTCAAAAGAAAATGCTGTTCCTCTTGTCATTTGGGTGTGATTTCTGTCTGTTCCTCAAGGTTTCACATTTTAATTCAGCGAAACTAGAAATGCAGGGTGTCAGTGTGGGTCAGTCATTCATTTCAGAGCCTATATCCCGACACAGTTTCAATTATATTTACTAAATCTTCTTCCTATGCCCTTTCTTTTCTTTTTCTTTTTTCTATTACTTAGAGCAAGGGCACACTGTTCCCATTCGATTACATGCAAGTGTTTCAGATAGCATTGGTTACCTTAGCCTTGCTTTCTTCCAATACATTTAGAAGGATCCTAGAAATCAATTTCAATACACACTTTATGAAGAGCTGACCACGTCACTCCAGTATTTAAAACACCATACTGAAAAATTAAAGTCCACTGAATGGGCATATTTTTTTTTTATTTAATCCATTGCCAACTTCCATATACTTATTTTTGAATCTGTACTTTACAATTTAAGCATATTTTACTTTGATGTAAAAATTTTTATAGATTATTCATTTTACTCCCAGAAAACTGAGTATTATTCTGAAATTTCCACAGGGATAGCTATACCAGTTTTCTACTTCTGTTCTGCTGTGACAAATCCCCACAAACAAGCTGTTTAAAGTCTTATATTGTCTTCCTATTCTGGAGTTTGATGGCTCTGCTTTTCTAAAAGCTAGGAGTTGACAGACTATAGCTCCTTCTGGAGTCTTCAAGTATAGATATATGTAGGCAGGACACTGTATCTGCAGATTGTAGAACAGAAACAGAAGACACACAAAAGCCTATTAACTGTTCATCTTAATGATTTATGCTTTTAATTATACTTCCAAGGAGGAGTTACAAAAATTGTTGAATTATCTATTTGTATATATTTATTAATGCTAAACAGTAATTTGCATAGTTTATGAAGATTCAATTATTTATAAACCTTTTCATGAAATTGCTTAAAATTTGTCATAGCCATCACATCCTATTAAAGTCTTTATCATCCCAGTGTAACAATGATTACCTGGAAAAATACTGGAACAGAGTATTCCTTGTTTGGTTAATATCCCTAGAAAGCCTGCCCTTTTCAGATAGACGAGGAATGGATAGGAACGGGGAAGGGAATGGGAAGGGAGGAGGGAGATGAACTTGTAGTCAGGATGTAGGACATGATAGAGCTGAATCATCATTTAAACACCAAAAAATGAAAAGAGATGGTGTTGCTTATGCTGTGGTTTGGATGTGACTTTAATGTGCTCTCTAAACCACCATGAGTTACCTTTTCATCCCTGTTGTCATACATTAATCTGAAAACTTATCTGACGATAGGAGTTGGACAGAGACTTTGGGAGGCAGTTAGGAATCGATAATCTGTGTAGGAAAGCCTCAGTCATTGCATCCTAGTGTCTTTAAAATATAGGAAAGGTATGAGGGGTAATACAGAGTCATACATATTCACTGCCTAAAACCAAGTGATACTCAGAGCAGGGATGGTATTCATCAAGAAGCCTTCAGCAAGTTTTAACCTCAACCTTGCACTTACAGAACTGTGAGTCTAATATATATGATAAGGCTTTGTGCTATTAATAAGTAATAAGACTTTTATCACATATTCTTAATCCAATACGTAGTGAAGACTTCTTGAAGATTGCAATACCTTTCAGCCAAATTTGTTTTAATTTCTCATATTGCAAAAATTCATCATTATAAAATAATTTTTGAAGAATCCTCACTTTCTGCTTCAAAGGAGAAAGAAAGTAATCACAGAGGTAGGGACCTGGGTGGGAGAGGGCAGAGGGATGGAAAAAGGGGGCAGGATCTGAGAGGGCCCGAAGAATGAATGGAAATATGCAACTGAAGGGTGTGGGGTAGAGGTACCCTCTAGAAAATTCCTGAGACCTGGGTTCTGAGAGGCTCCCAGGACTCAATTGGGATGACATTAGCCAAAATGCTCAACAGTGAGGAGATGAAACCTGAAGAGATCACTTCCAGTTGATAGACAGGGCCTCCAGTGGAGGGTTGTGGCAACTCACCTACCTTCATAATTTTTGACCCAATATTGTTTCTAACAGAAATGTAGGGGGAAAATGGAGCAAAGTCTGAAGAAATGACCATCGAGTGCACCCCCCCCACCTTCGGAATCATCCCGTGGGCAGGCACGATATCCTAACACTGTCACTAATGCCCTGTTGTGCTTGCAGATGGGAGCCTAACATGGCTGAGAGGCTATAACAGCAGCTGACGGATACAGATGCAGATTCTTACAGCCGTCCATTGGTCTGGATGTCAGGGACTCCATGGAAAAGTTATGGAAAAGATTTAAGGAGCAGAAGATGATGGTAGCTACATAGGAAGAAAAACAAAATAAACTAGTCCATATCCTTCAGATCTCCCAGAGACTAAGCCATGAACAAAAGAGCATGGATGAAATTGTATGTTCCCCCTGGCACATAAATAGCAGAAGACTGCCTTATCCACAAACCTAATGCTCCAAGGAAAAGGATGCTGGGGCTTGAGGCGGGGTGAAGAGAACACACCACAGAGACAAAAGAGAGGGGAATGGGATGAAGAACTTTGGGATGGGAACCTGGAAGGGTGGTAACATTTGGAATGTAAATAAATAAAATAATTAATTAAGCAAATTTAAAAATATTATGTTTATGGTAATAGTCACAACAATGATAACAACTAATGGGAAAAATGGAAGCAAATTAAATTGGAAAAAATGTATCTTGATCCTTCTCTCATAATCTCTACATGAGATTATAAATGGCATAATTAGGGTGATGGCTTGAGATGGAAGGTTAACAATGCCCTCTACATGACAGGGTGATATTTCTGTCAACTCGTCTCTTCTCAACAATCAATCAGTATGCCAATCCCAGATTTAGGAAAGACATTGTATGGCCTGCATAAAATCTTCCACTATCTCTAATAAATTATGCATTATGGGTATGTACAATATTATAAATCACATCAGGGAAGGTATATTTTGAATGTTATAACCTAGTTACATGATTAAAAATTTCCCCAAGCAGTGTATGAGTGTTGAAATATTATAAAATGACTTTTTAAAGGTTAAAGCAATGAAACGAACATATGAGGGAGCAATTGAACCTGTTTATCCTGAATATTGCAAGTTTGTTCCTGCCAAAACCCTTGGAAGTTGTTTTGCCTTATAATCTATAAATCATTTGTAAAGCTTGAAATTTAATCCCTGGTTTATTGTTCATAAAAAGAAAGTTTGAAATGTCACCCCATGCATGTATGAAAGAAAGGGGAATTGATTCATAAGAAAGACATTCAGGCATATTTAAATATTAGCACCCACCCATTCATTAGGAGATTTTTATATGTGGATGTGTTCAGTCAGAATCATTTCTGTACCAGGGATAAGGAACACAGATTAGGAAAAAAAGAAGAAAACCACTTCTTTTTGGTTAAAAGTCATATTTGAGATGATATTAAAATAGAAGATGGGTTTAATAATTTTGAGACACCAGTCCCTGCTTGTAAGGAATAGGACAGGTCAGCTTGACAGTTAGACTTTCATCTTAACAGTGAAAGAAAGAGATGAAAATGGAGTTGGTGGTAATTGAATCTGTGGTAGCAATTGACTGTAACTGAGAGTTCTGAGTATATCAAAGAAAAGCCTGTGTGATGTTGCTAACCTTTAAAAATGAATCTGAAAAGAATACCATGCTTAGCAGTCCACTATCTACAAAACTAATAATGACCTGGTTTTAATTCTCACTTATGACTTATAAATATTTAGACAATATTGAGTTGAGTATGGAAATGTTTTAAAGCCTCTATGTTGTAGGTAAATAACTATTTTTAAATGTATGCTTTCATTAAAAAATGTCCAATTCTTGACAGTCAGATTTCATTTACATTTTTCTGTGACTCCTTAGCATCATATAATTCATAATCTCAATCAACCTAGATAGTTTTAAGCAAGTTATATTAACTTTCATAGATGCCTGTTCCCCAAAGGGAGATAAAATTGAGCATGACATCAAAACCAGCCATAATATCTTACAACTTGACATGTGTTGAATACTTCAAGACTGAAGTCCCTTCCAAACTTCATTCTCTGAGAATCTCCTTTGTGAAACCATTATATTAATGTACATCCTAAATACTAGCAAACCCTTTTATGTTGGATAATATTATTCATAGAGTAATAATTGATCACTAAATTAAATTATAAGTTTCTATTGATACCTTAAGCCATTAATCATTTCTCACCTGGTGGATGGTTTATAAACTCAAGTTTGGTTTATATTCACAAAGGAGCATTTCATGAACCATATAGAACAGAGCTATAAAAACAAAATGACATCCATAGGCATGATATTAGGTTTAAAATCACTATGACAAATTAAGCTAAAATATGAAGCTGAATTTACACTGTGAGCGTTACTAAAAAAATGCATATTAAAATCATATCTGCTTCCTAAGGGAATAGATTTTAAAACCCTTTTAAGAATTTTCCATTATGAGATGTAGCTAGGATAGCCCACATCATTCTCTTTGTTTATCTGAACACTATTCATTTACAAAAGACGGAAAGGTTCTATAACTTCTCTGTAACTATGCTTCTAAAATACAAATAAGATAATATCCCCTGTATTAGAGAAATTAACATGTTCACTAAAAATTAGGCCTGATTTTTTTGGATGGTGAATATTTTCTACATCACTGCAGTTGCCTCTTTTTAAAGACATTAGAGTATAGAGAACCCTGGCCTGAAAATTGTTTGAAAGAAGAAAGTATAACTGAAGACCAATAGAACAATGAAGATTTCAGATAAGTTAAGAAAAGTAAAATTTTCTTTATATAAAGTAATTATCAATTGCTTGGAAATCTATGTCAGTTTAAAAAATGGTTATCAAAAATCCCAAATTCATAAAAATATGGAATAGTAAATGAATTCAAAGCTAATAAAAGAACCCAATCCATTACCACATGTATATGCAATTCTAGGTATAGAAAAATATGCAGAAAAAATCATATGGTAATACCCTAAGTCTTTTTTTCAGCTAAGAATAATTTAAATAAACAATCATGAAATGGGCTAAAGGGAGGTCTGCAGAAAGGCATCACATAAGAACAGGCAGAAATGAAAGCAAAAATTATGATTCACAGGGCTCAACATATTAAATCCATCACTATAAATTTAAACATAAAAAAGAAAACATCAATAGGAAGAGAACTCTCAAATATTGTAAAAAGTGTAGAAGGAGCTGTATTTGTATGAACAATTTAAAGTTATAAAACTCTGTAAAGGGTCTATATGAATTCCAGCATTATCTCACCACCTAACTGCTGGTTTTGCACAGAATATAGAACTGATAGAAACGGGAACCATCATTTTGGAATTTTGGCCACACTGGTGAATATTTCAATGCAGCAAGTATATAAACCCACACCTAGTTTTCCCTGAAATTTAACACTAATTATTTAAATTCCAACCTAACAGTAGAAAGCCTTCATATAGAATCTAGACTCGTCTCAATTTTCCTCACAATGTATTTTCTGTTAAGAAGGAAAATACACTCCACAACATTAAGAAATCAAATCAAATCAAATCAATCAACCAATCAATCAATAAATAGATAAATGAATAGTTCTCTAAACTAAGAAATAATAAAGTGTCAGATTTGGATGCTTCGGATTTAATCCCAGCACTAAGAGCTAGAAACATGTGGATCTCTGTGAGTTCTAAGCTCTGGTCTACAAAGTGAGTTCTAAAGCAGCTGTGGCTGTGTAGTGAGATCCTGTATCAGGTAACTCAAATTGAAGGAGAATAAATAAATACCCATAACAACATAGTTTTAAATCTCATGATAATCGAGATATTTTTGAAAACTGATTTGTGCATGAAAAGCTATTTTGTTTTCTTGATATTTATATGAAAAAGAAATGAAAATGGTAAATATTTTACTTCAATCGATGACCTGTTATTGCTGTCTGATACAAGGAATTTCAGTGAAATAAAATGTGAATTTTTTCTTAGGATTCTTAGCATCTGTGGTTATCTACAGTACAATGCATGCCACTTCCAGAGCTTCCAGATTATAAAATGGGTAGAGTATTCATATGTATTATAATTTGAAACCATGTATGCACAACCTGGCTTGGGATGTACATGATTTTTTTTTATTTTGTAAAGTTTATTAAGAACATCATAGTTTTAGAGAAAATATGTAGGCAGACAAAGAGATATTCTTCATAATATTTATTTAAAAGTAGTCAGACTTTGTTAATTATAAAGAGCTCAAATACAGTAGTAGGTAAAAGATCAATATCAGATATTTATCACCACTCTGTAATAGTTGTTTTTATAGTTTAGTATAAACACTTTGCTACCTAATTTCTTTTCTTAAAGAAAAATGTGTACATATTTACTAGGTTTGAGTTGGCAGAATTTTCTATGTAGTTTTTGAGATTTGTATTATTCACTGTAAGGATTCTTTTTCTTATAAAACACATTAACTAATGAATTTTTCTTTTAAAAATAAATAATAAATGTAACCAGAATGGGATGTAATTCAAAATTAGATTATGATGGCCACAATCTGCCCAAAATCAAGATTTATTACAAATAACACAGTCCAAACATGGATCATAATAGACAATGCAACAATTCTCAAATTATTTTAGCTAATTTGCAATTTTTGTTGCAGTTAATGTAGTAGATCAATTGTTGTTAGACTAATGTGAATGTTAGATCCGATGCAGGGCTTGATATCAGTTCTGTATTCCAAACAAAGTTTAAATCTTTTAAGATTCATTTTTTCTTTCAGGGTCCAGATGCCAGTTTGCTCGTTTTACTTTTATTAAAGCCATTATTAGCTCCACTGTAATTACTGACTCACCAATATAACTCTCAACTATCATTGCAACCATGCCTCAAGTGAGCTAGAAAGAGACCAATCTCAAGCCTGAATCTCTGTGAACTCTCATTGTACCCTATGGCCCCTTTAATATTTTATAGAACTGTATGTAGCTGGTAAATTATTCAGACCACATTCACTCTTGAACATCATATCTCTTTTATTTGGTTTTTGTCATAGACTCTTAAATGTGACCATCTACAGGAAAACTTATGCTGCATTTAGATGCCTGCGATGAGCTTGGGAGGAACTGAGTTTTCTAGAAACTTAAACTGTCCCTTTTGATGCCTTTGCTGAAGAACAGTAAGTCTACAGTGTACAATGCTTTCTGAAAGCTTAGAAACAAGTCTGGCTGGTTTGCATAGTTTAAACAGTTTCTTCAAAATGCTGTCATTTCTTTTATCCTCAATTGTTAAATTAGAAGAAATACCTCCGGTAGCATTTTCCTTGTGCTTCCTGATGTTGTATGGCAAGGTAAGGCCACACACTAGAGACACTGGTGTGCATTACCTGTTAAAATATCATGTTGCTTACTACAGCTATAATAACATTAATTATAAATTTACATCATGAGTGTAGCCAATAAATTATAAGAAGATAGGCTGTTAGTGAAATTTCTTAAAGGCTAATAGGGGTCAAAAGAAATGGTCCAAATTTAGTAAAACCCTATGGAAAAATTATTTCTCAAAACAATTTTCAAGAAGAAAGTGGTTTAAGATCATGACCTGTCAATGATAGAACAAGGCTCATTGTGAAATGTTTCCTGCTCAAGTTTCATAGTAAGTAAACAGTAGCACTGGGAATGCATTTTCTTTTTTTGTCTACCAGAAGGAAATGCTTGTATTTGCCAATCTGATCGCTCCCATTTTACCACCATTACTGAAAATCAGTAACTTATAAAACTCCATAATGTATCTAAGTAGGTTGTTTGTCTACTGAGAGCAGGATTTGCCTAGACACAGGATTTATTACAAATAACATGATCTAAGAACTAAGATTCTTTAATGCTGTCAAATATTAACTAGCATTGTTTACAGCACTCAGAATTATGGCTCAATTAATGTTGGGCTAAAAGATTTTACTATTGACTCAGTATTTATTTTGTGGGACTTAGTTTTTAAATATGAAATTTGTGTGGTAAATGCTCTTAAGGAAAGAAGTCCTTCATTTCACACCTTGCCTGGTAGGAGACACATGTATGCTAAGAAATGAAGAACTAGAAGTAAGAGATTCAAGAGTTCAAGCAAATACTACATAACAAGTTTCAAGTCAGCATGTTTCTTATGTGAGATACTATCAAAAAAAGAAGTGTTTAATTTAAATATTAATTTTGAACCATAAATAAGTCCCTTTCTAATTTCTTTATGTCAACTCCAAAGGCACTGAAATTTTATTGATTTATGCATCTATGTATGCAGTGATTCATTCATTATATTCACAATTTCTCTCACATACTTAGGGAATAATGAGATTTTCTCTGCAAATTCCAAATTTGTTTGTACATAGTTCTTGTTTATAGTAAAAATAGATATTTTTTTTCAGAGCTGAGGACCTAACCCAGGGCCTTGGCTTGCTAGGCAAGCGCTCTACCACTGAGCTAAATCCCCAACCCAATAGATATGTTTTATCAGGTAAATTTCTGCCCAATCTCATTATGCTCAAATTAGAGACAAGAAATTCCACTATACAAATCAGGCATGGAAATAGAATGCAAAAGAACTATTTATATAACACAGATAATTTAAGAATCAACTTTTTTGTTTTAGAAATTTCAATTATATAGTTCATTAAAAACATTAAAAAGTGAAAACAATAAATTAGCAGCTTCCTAGGACACATGGTTGAAATATGTGATAGAAAGAGTTTGTTTACTGTATTAGAAAGCTTACAAGAAAATACTGTAGTAAAGTTGCTATAGAGTTATTTAAATTTAAATATAAATTCATGTTATACTAAATAAACCTATGAAGAAACAACGACTATATCAAAAATTCTAGAGAAAAATTTATAAGTAAAATTTATACTTTTAAAATACCTTAGCTCTTTGTCAGGCCAATTTAATTGTAGGACTCTAACTAAAATGATCGATTTTGAATGCATATAATATCTTATCCACAGAAATTTTATAATTTTTTAGTATCTGTAAATATCAGGATAAATGTGTAATGAATGCTCTTATGATAACTATGCAAGAACTATTGAGGAAACCTTTCAAGGAAATATGAATAAAGAGATGGGATCAAAAATATGTTTTTGTATTACCACAATGCCAAATAAATTATAAATAACTGCACATTGCACTCAAGTTAGAAGAAAATAAAAGTCTGCATTTTTAATATACATGTATTAGTTCTCATTACAAACTCTGATTATTTTTCTGCAGTGCTTGGGAATAAAACAAACATAGTGAATGATAGGAAATATGTGGTAAACCACAGGTACATTCCAAAATGCATATGCCAAGTATTAATTACATACCAGTATCTAGAATTGTATTTAATGCCATGAAGACAGCAATGTCAATATTCACATATCACAGAGAATTTCTGTGGTGATTTGTGCTATTAAGAAATTAGAACTCTGCCCATCTAGAAACCCATGCTTCATTCAGTTAGCACCTGTGCCCAGAGGGTCTCTGCTCTGGATCTCCACACATACAGTCCACAGGCAGCTGCAGCATGACCCCCAGGATTTCCGATACACCTAGTACCATAGAATCACAGAATCACAGAATCACAGGATGACAAGCACTGATGAGGGACAGGTTCCGATCAGAGACAGCAAGGTCAGTTAACAGCAGAGATAACCAGATGGCAAGAGGCAAGCACAATAACCTAAGCAACCGAAACCAAGACAACTTGGCAATATCAGAACCCAGTTCTCGCACAAAAGCAAGTACTGGATATCCCAACATACCGAAAAAGCAAGATTTGAATTAAAAAAAATCACATCTCATGATGATGATGATGATGATAGAGGATGTTAAGAAGGACATAGATAATGTCCCTAAAGAAATACAAGAGATCACAGATAAAGAAATAGAAGCATTTAAAGAGGAAACACAAAAATACCTTCAAGAATTACCGGAAAACACAACCAAATAGGTGAAGGAATTGAACAAAACAATCCAGGATATAAAAATGGAAATAGAAACAAAAAAGAAATCACAAAGAGAGACAATATTGGAGGTAGATATCCTAGGAAAGAGATCAAGAATCATAGATGCAAGCATCACTAACAGAATATAAGAGATAGAAGAGAGAATCTCAGGGCCAGAAGGTGCCATAGAAAACATGAACACAATAGGTAAAAAATGCAAAATGCGAAAATATCCTAACCTAAAATATCCAGAAACTTCAGGACACGATGAAAAGACCAAACTTAGGGGTAATAGGTAGAGAAGGGAATGAAGATTCCCAAATTAAGGGGTCAGTCTATATCGTCTTCGAAATTATAGAGGAAAATTTCCCTAACCAAAAGCAAGAGGTGCCCATAAATATACAAGAAGCCTACAAAACTCCAAAAAGTTTGGGCCAGAACAGAAATTTCCTCTTTCACACAGTAGTCAAAACAACAAACAAACAAAGCAAACAAACGAAAAGAATATTAAAAGAAGCAAGGGAAAAAAGTCAAGTAATGTATACAGGCAGATATCAGAATTATACCAGACTTCTTAACAGCGACTATGAAAGCTAGAGGATTCTGGGCAGATGTCATACAGACCCTAAGAGAACACAAATGCTAACCCAAGCTATTATAGCCCACAAAACTCATTTAACATAAATGGAGAAACCAAAATGTTCCGTGACAAAACCAAATTTACACATATCTTTCTACAAATCCAGACTTTCAAAGCATAATAGATGGAAAACTCCAACTCAAGGAAGCAAATTAAACCATAGAAAAAGCAAAAAAAAAAAAAATCTTCTTTAAACCCAAAAGATAGCCACATTAACATTACATAAGATAACCTCATGGTACCTTCTAACAACAAAAATAACAGGAAATAACAATCATTGTTCCTTACTATCTCTTAACATCAATGGACTCAGTCCCCCCCCCAAAAAAAAAAAAAACATAGACCAACTTTCAGGAAAAGTGAACAGGAAACAGGATCAAGCTGCACAAAGAAATGCACCACAGTGACAAAGTCAAATACTACCTCAGAATTAATGGCTGGAAAAAAAATGCCAAGCAAATGGTCCCCAAAACAAGCTACACTAGCCATTCTAATATCGATTAAAATCGACTTTCAACCAAACGTTATCAAAAAAGATAAGGAAAGACACTTCATACGTGTCAAAGTAAAAATAAAATAAAATGAACTCTAAATTCTGAACATCTATGCTCTATCTGAGCACCCACATTCAAAAGAAATCTTACAAAAGCTCAAAGCATACGTTGCACCACATATAATAAGAGTGGGAGTCTTCAACACCTCAGTCTCATTCATGGATATATCATGGAAACAGAAACCAGAGACAAAGAGAAACTAACAGAAGTTGTGAACCAAATGGATTTAACATATATCTATAGAACATTTCATTCTAAAACAAAATAGCATACCTTCTTATCAGTACCTCATAGTTCCTTCACCAAAATATAGTACAATCTTTCACAAACAGGCCTCAATTGATACAAGAAGATTTAAATAATCCCATCCATCCCATAAGATCACCATGGATTAAGGCTAGTCTTCAATAAACCCCCCCCCCCAAAAAATAAAAACAAAAACAAAAACAAAAACAAAAACAAAAACAAAAAAACCAGAAAGCCCACATACACATGGAGCATAACAACACTCTACTCAATGATATCTTGGTCAAGGAAGAAAAATGAAAGAAATTAAAGACATTTTAGAATTTAATGGAAATGAAAGTAAAATAGACCAAAACATATGGGACACAAGGAAAGCTGTGCTAAGGGGAAAATTCATAGCTCTGAGTGTCTGAGAGAGAGAGAGAGAGAGAGAGAGAGAGAGAGAGAGAGAGAGAGAGAGAGAGAGAGAGAGAGAGACAGAATATACTAACAGGTTGAGGGTGAAAGACTCCTGGAGCAGGGAGACCCTCACTCAAGTCTCAGGATGACACAACTCCCCAAGAACTCTCCAGAGACCATCCTTGCTGCATCACACAAGGTTTATTGATAGGGCCAATAGAAACCAGCACGCTAGGGTCGAGACTCATATCCCAGGCAGGGGTAGAGGAGTTCGACCTCAAATGGCTGGGAGAAGGGGTATTTAAAGGAAATACCATACCAAATCACAAGGAAGTACCTCCTGTTTCTCATGATTGTTTAATTCTGCTATTATCTGAACCAGCTGGTAAATATAGCTAGTTCCTGGAACAAAGTGGCTGAACCAGCTAGTGCAATTACTCTTTCTGTGGTTAGCTAGTTCCTGGAAAAGGCAGTTCCAGGGCCCGACTATTTTTCTTTCCTTTAACTTCAACTTTTGTCTAGGGGGCAATTTTAAACTTTTACCTTTCATTCCCTACTTCTTATTATGGCTACTTCTAATCATAGAACTAAACTTCAGTATCTTAGAGTCTTTGTCTAGTCTCTCTCTTAGAGTCTTTTATCACTCTGGAATGGTCTACATGAAAGCAACATTCCTCTCTTAAGGCAGCGCATAGCCCTTCACCTTTGAGGAAGAGTAAATCTAGCCCCCTCCTGTTTTGTAAGACTTCCTCCAAGAGGGAGGTCAGGGATTCCTCGAGCTTAGATATTTATCTGCTATTGGTAAGACACTTGCGGCATAGATGCAACTTAAGAGGATCAGTAGTCATTTCCAGTTTAGCACCTAAACTCAGCCCTAAGATAACTCGCAGAGTAATTCCTTTGTGTCTTACTAAGTCTTTAGCATCAGGATTCTAATCTGGGTATCTGAACCTACACACAAAAGTCATGACTGCCTTTAAACTTATAGAGGTTGTGATCCCTGAGGCACAGTCCCAAGAAGTGTTAGGAGTACTAATATATGCAATGCCTTCATTGTAAGGGGATGTTACATCATTTGCACCTGTGATTGGGGGTCCTATCACAATGGAACCCAGGTCAAACATGAAATTCTTGCTTTCAAAGTACACTCCTCAAGTGAGCATTAGAGCTCACATCTATGTGGACAGAATCTCCGACATGGAATTGATGAGATGTCTCAGGCGTCCCCAGGACATAGGGTATTGCCAGCTGTGACCAGATTTCTTTCAGTATCACCTGTAGGTCTTTTAGCCTAGCGTGCAAATCATTATTCAGTAACATCATCTAATACAGTCAGAGGAGATGAGGCCCCATACAATATCTCAAAGGGGTTAAGGCTGAATCTGGAAGGGATATTTCTTGCTCTGAGGAGAGCAAGAGTGAAGGAGTGCCAGCCAGTCTTCGCCAGTCTCCATCGTCAATTTGTTCAGGGTCTCTTTTAGAGTTCTATTTATTCTCTTTACCTGCCTTGAGCTTTGAGGTCTATAATGTCATTTCCAATTGACCTGTAAGTACCTGGCAATACCCTGGCTTACCTTGGCAATTAAAGCGGGGCTGTTGTCTGATCCAATTACCTTGGAAATTCCAAACTAGGGGAAGATTTCTTCTAGTATCTTCTTGATGACAACCGAGGCTATCTCTTGGTTGGGAAAGCTTCTATCTATTCCTGAAAAGGTATCTACAAGCATTCCTGGTTTTATCTCAGTGAAGTTAACTTTGACTTCCCACTAAACTCCCTAGGTCTCGTTGCCCTGTTTGCTTGCTAAGCATTCAGTTGCTGACATATCTTAAGCAATTTGGGTCTTTTCTTCTGTGGTAGCTTGATTACCCTACGTTCCTACAATGGACCTTGAGAACTTGTTTGGAGGTCCTAGCAGGGGAGTGCAGCTACTCGTATACCCTTGTCCAAAGACAGGTTCAGGTAACCAAAACCAAATCTCACAATACAACCCAAAGCAAAATCAAACTCTAATTGTCCAACGTCTGGGATTCACTTACAATCTTCTAGGCTCCTCCAAGGACTTAGGTCACTTCTCCAACTCTGCCGTTTGTAGCACACACCTTGTCTTCTAGTTTCCAGATGCCTGTATTCCACTGCTGCTGCTGCTGCTGCTGCTCTTGTTTGTCATCTCATGATTCTGGCATCTCCAAAATGCGGTTCTCTTCTGCTGCAACTAGGCTTCACCAATATCCTCTCACAAGCTTTTTTCATGGTGCCAAAATACCATTGACTCAAATATAGGAATTACAGAAAGAATGAAGGAGTTGAAGGATTTTTGCAACCCCATAAGAATAACAACAATATCAACCTACCAGATGCCCCAGATTTCCTGAGAAATGAACCACCAAACAAAAAGTACACATGGAGGAACCCATGGCTCTACCATCATGGGCAGCAGTGGATGGCATCATATGGCATCAATAGGAGGAGAAACCCTTGTTCCTGGGAAAGCTCATTTACCCAGTGCAGGGTAATGCTGAGGTTCTAGTAGTTGGTTAGCAGTGGGAGTGCTTTCAAAGAAGCAGAGGGAGGGGAAAGGGGAATGGCAGAGGGGGAGAAGGGGATAATATTTTTAAATGTAAATACATAAAATTTTCGATAAAAATAATTTAATTAAAAAACTGGATGCACTAAATCTCATAGAAGAGAACATGGGAAATATCCTTATATAAGAGATAATTTCCTGAACTAAACACCAGTGGCTCAGGCGCTAATATCAAAAATTGATTAATGGGAACTCAAGAAACTACCAAGTTTCTATAAGGCCAAGGACAGTATCAATAAGACAAATTTTTAGCCCACATATTAGGAAAAGATATTCACCAGCCCTATATCTGACAGAAGGCTAATATCCAAAGTATATAGAGAAGTCAAAATATTAGACATCAATAACCCAAGTAACCCATTTAAAATGTGGGGTACAAATTTAAACAGAGAATTCTTAGAATAGGAATCTCAAGTGGTTCAGAAGCACCTAAATTCCTTTTTACACCAGGGTAGAGAAAATAAAAAAAGACTCTGAGATTTTATCTTATAATAGTCAGAATTGCTAAGCTCAAAAACTCAATTGATAGCACAGGCTGCCAAGAATGTAGAGCAAGAGAAATGCTTCTTCATTGCTGATGGGAGTACAAACATGTACAATCACATTGTAAGAGCTGTGGAGCTTGATTTTGCATGTGAGTCCTGAAGACCTGGAGTGTGGGCTATCCCAAAAGCTGTTACCTAAATGTGGGATATGTTCTTTTAGCTGAACTGCCTATTCTGGCCTCAGTGAAGAGGAAGTGCCTAGTTTCACAAAGACTTGAAATGCCAGGGTTAGAGACATAGAGGAGAGTCCCCACCCACTCAGAGGAAAAGGGAAGGGGGTGGGGAAGGATTTTGGGAGGGGATGATTGGAAGGAGGGCAGTGAGCGGGACATAAGGTGAAAAAGAAAAAAAAATTAAAAAGAGAGAGGCAGAATTGGTTACGGACAGCAGCATTAAGAACTGGAAGGAATAGAAAATGTGAAGATAGATTTAAAAAAATGTCTTATTTCCACATGGATATATAGAATATATTTCTTGGATGTGATATTTTCTCCAAGACACTGTGTATTTTAATGTGCTTAATTCACAGATATTTCAAGGAAGAGGGGGGGGGGTGGCTGTTGTATGATGCTGGTATGCTATTATGCTCCAAAGAAAAAGACTGGCTTCATTTAATATTTATCAAATCGGTTTTCTGTGGGGAAAGTGTCTAAACCAGTTCAAATACATTCATACACACATATACATATATAATCAATTTGATAATGTTCATTGAGATTATCAGGCTTAGTGACAGAAATTGCTTAAAAAATGTAAGATTTCTAACAATTGTCAACATAAATTGCTTATTCACATTTTAAACAAAGATAGACTAAGTGCATCTATGGTTTTGCTTTTATCTACAACATAAAACATATATTATTTGGGAAATTAGACAATATTGATATTGGAATTAGACAGATGAGGCCTGTAATTATCTATCAATCTACTGCAATCTGTTTCTGATCTCTTAATTGTTTTCACCATATAATTATTTCTATTCTTATTGTATTTCTTTTAAGTCTTTCTTGAACTGTGATCAAGAAATTGAAGTTTGTGACTCTTTGATCTGGCCCCATATGGAGAAAATATATAAATATCTCAACATCCAAATAACTTACCCTGTAGCTTTTGCCATAGAATTCTATCAGTTGAGAATATTACTATATTTTGTGGAGTTTCTGTTTATTTGTTTATTTATTTTTTTTATTAACTTGAGTATTTCTATTTTTTTTTTGAGCTGGGGACCGAACCCAGGGCTTTGCGCTTCCTAGGTAAGCGCTCTACCACTGAGCTAAATCCCCAACCCCTTGAGTATTTCTTATATACATTTCGAGTGTTATTCCCTTTCCCGGTTTCCGGGCAAACATCCCCCTCCCCTCTCCCCTTCCTTATGGGTGTTTCGCTCCTCAACCTTCCCCCATTGCCACCCTCCCCCCAACAATCTAGTTCACTGGGGCTTCAGTCTTAGCAGGACCCAGGGCTTCCCCTTCCACTGGTGCTCTTACTAGGACATTCATTGCTACCTACGAAGTCAGAGTCCAGGGTCAGTCCATGTACAGTCTTTAGGTAGTGGCTTAGTCCCTAGAAGGTGTGGTTGCTTGTCATTGTTGTATATATGGGGTCTCGAGCCCCTTCATGCTCTTCCAGTTCTTTTTCTGATTCCCTCAACGGGGGGTCCTATTCTCAGTTCACTCGTTTGTTGCTGGCATTCGCCTCTGTGTTTGCTGTATTCTGGCTGTGTCTCTCAGGAGCGATCTACATCCGGCTCCTGTCGGCCTGCACTTCTTTGCTTCATCCAACTTGTCTAATTGGATGGCTGTATATGTATGGGCCACATGTGGGGCAGGTCTGAATGGGTGTTCCTTCTGTATCTGTTTTAATCTTTGCCTCTCTATTCCCTGCCAAGGGTATTCTTGTTCCCCTTTTAAAGAAGGAGTGAAGCATTGACATTTTGATCATGCGTCTTGAGTTTCATTTGTTCTAGGCATCTAGGGTAATTCAAGCATTTGGGCTAATAGTCACTTTTCAATGAGTACATACCATGTCTGTTTTTCTCTGATTGGGTTACCTCACTCAGGATGATATTTTTCAGTTCCAACCATTTGCCTACGAATTTCATAAACTCGTTGTTTTTGATAGCTGAGTAATATTCCATTGTGTAGATGTACCACATTTTCTGTATCCATTCCTCTGTTGAAGGGCATCTGGGTTCTTTCCAGCTTCTGGCTATTATAAATAAGGCTGCGATGAACATAGTGGAGCACGTGTCTTTTTTATATGTTGGGGCATCTTTTGGGTATATGCCCAAGAGAGGTATAGCTGGATCCTCAGGCAGTTCAATGTCCAATTTTCTGAGGAACCTCCAGACTGTTTTCCAGAATGGTTGTACCAGTTTGCAATCCCACCAACAATGGAGGGGTGTTCCTCTTTCTCTGCATCCTCACCAGCATCTGCTGTCACCTGAGTTTTTGATCTTAGCCATTCTCACTGGTATGAGGTGAAATCTCAGGGTTGTTTTGATTTGCATTTCCCTTATGACTAAAGATGTTGAACATTTCTTTAGGTGTTTCTCAGCCATTCTGCATTCCTCAGCTGTGAATTCTTTCTTTAGCTCTGAACCCCATTTTTTAATAGGGTTGTTTGTCTCCCTGAGGTCTAACTTCTTGAGTTCTTTGTATATTTTGGATATAAGGCCTCTATCTGTTGTAGGATTGGTAAAGATATTTTCCCAATCTCTTGGTTGCCATTTTGTCCTAACCTTACAGAAGCTTTGCAGTTTTATGAGATCCCATTTTTTCGATTCTTGATCTTAGAGCATAAGCCATTGGTGTTTTGTTCAGGAAATTTTTTCCAGTGCCCATGTGTTCCAGATGCTTCCCTAGTTTTTCTTCTATTGTATTCTGTTGGTGAAGATCGTATCTACAGCTCCTTGTCTCTTCTTTTGGTTTTCTATATCCAGGGTTGTTTCCATGTGTTCTTTCTTGATTGCTTCTATTTCCATTTTTAAATCCTTCAACTGTTTGATTGTGTTTTCCTGGATTTCTTTCAGGGATTTTTGTGACTCCTCTATGGGCTTCTACTTGTTTATTTATGTTTTCCTGGAATTCTTTCAGGGATTTTTGTGATTCCTCTCTGTAGGCTTCTACTTGGTTATTAATGTTTTCCTGTGTTTCTCTAAGGGAGTTCTTCACGTCTTTCTTGAAGTCCTCCAGCATCATGATCAAATATGATTTTGAAACTAGATCTTGCTTTTCTGGTGTGTTTGGATATTCCGTGTTTGTTTTGGTGGGAGAATTGGGCTCCGATGATGCCATGTAGTCTTGTTTTCTGTTGCTTGGGTTCCTGCCCTTGCCTCTCGCCATCAGATTATCTCTAGTGTTACTTTTTTCTGCTATTTCTGACAGTGGCTAGACTGTCCTAAAGCCTGTTTGTCAGCAGTGCTGTAGACCTGTTTTCCTGTTTTCTTTCAGACAGTTATGGGGACAGAGTGTTCTGCTTTCGGGCATGTAGTTTTCCCTTTCCACAGGTCTTCAGCTCTTCCTGTGGACCTGTGTCTGGAGTTCACCAGGCAGGTCTCTTGCAGCAGAAAAGTTGGTCTTACCTGTGGTCCCGAGGGTCAAGTTTGCTCGTGGGGTGCTGCCAACGAGTTCTCCGCAGCAACAGCAGCAACCAGGAAAATCTGCTCCGCCCTTTCCGGGAGCTTCCGTGCACCAGGGTTCCAGATGGCGTTTGGTGTTTTCCTCTGGCATCAGAGATGTGTGCAGAGTGCAGTCTCTTCTGGTTTCCCAGGCGTGTCTGCCTCTCTGAAGGTTTATCTCTCCCTCCCACGGGATTTGGGTGCAGAGAACTGTTTATCTGGTAGATCCCTTCAGGTTCTGTCAGTGTCTCAGAGGCAGTGGTCCTGCTGCTCCTGGGCCCTCCTCTACGGGGACCCAGAAGCCTTATACAGTTTCCTCTTGGGTCAGGGATGTGAGCAGGGTTGGGCAGTGTTGGTGGTCTCTTCTGCTCTGCAGCCTCAGGAGTGCCCACCTGACCAGGCGGTGAGGTCTCTCTCCCATGGGGTTTGGGAGCAGAGAGCTGCTGCGGGCCGGGATCCGCGAGTTTCTGTTTTAGTAGCTACTCCTATGGATTTTTCTAAAGGTTTTTATATTAGTTATTTCTTCCTGTGCACTTCCAACATACACTGTCTGAACTATTACAACATATGCAAATCATTGAAGTATAAGCAACACTATAATGGTGGACTGTTCCACAACTATACACTGCATGCAAACAAACAAAACATTAATACCAGGAAAGTGCTAGTTCTTGTTGATTTTTTGACCTGTTAAATTCTATACACTCTGCCAACCATTATGTCCTACTGTAATTTTTTTATCCATCTCCAAAAATGACAATAATTGACGATAATTCTTAACCACCATATATGTAACTAATAAAACTAGGAGAAATCAAGGTGCTACTGATCTGGAAGACAACTTCCTACTAGATATCTTTCATATTGCTAGTAGTTACTATGCAAGCTACAGAGTATAAAAGAAGACCCTGTGAACTACTATCTTGGCAAGACATAACAACTGTTCAAACAATGGCATAAAAATAATGGAAGTAACTGAAAACTTTATTATTGAATTTAATTTCCATTCCACAAAATGGAAAACTATACCTGGAACTATCATCAGTGACAAAAGCCTGTAGCTACTTCAATCACAGAATTTAGCAAATAACCAATTAAAATTATTCTATGAAATGGACTTACTATTTAAATGACACATAGTGATTTATTGTTATATCCATAGATTAGTGCAACTTTCGCCTTTCATCAGAGAAGCTTCTTCTTTAGTTGATGACAAAATAGAAACTAAAACTACAAAAAAAATTGTGAGGAGAATATGAGACTGGAGGTTTCTCATTCCGAACGGGATATCAATATCACACTCTTCCTTCTCTAGACTCAGAGATGTTTTGTGAAAGGAGGAAGATGAGATTACAAGAACAACAGGTTTACAGGTCTACAAGTACACATCACTTACACAAAAAGGCAGTTGAACATATCAAAACAGTTATTGTGAGAGCTTGTATAAACTCAACCATACAAAACCCCAGCAGGAAGAAGGCATGGCAAAGATTATAAAAGTAACTTTTATTTTACCCTGATGGAGTGAAGAGATGAGATATATTCAAACTATATGAATACATGTCTTAGACTGAGCTCAGAGAGTTTCGATCACTGTACTGACTATCCCTTGGCCTAGACTTAGAAGAGTCTAGCCTCCAAAAATTCTTACATAGGCCTAGAATGTTTCAGCATTTGACTGCTAAATAAGCTTACTTTTCTTTTTTCTTTTCTTTTGTTTTCTTTTCTTCTCTTTCTTTTCTTTTTTTTAACCCTGGATGGTTTGTTCCACTTAGCTGTTCTGGCACAGACCTCTCTCCAGGCAGAATAATTCAAACTGTCTTCTCTGACTGACTGAACTCAGCCAAATTCCATTGTATTTCTTGAATTCAAATGATCTTCACGCATTGAACTGCCTTCCACTTCTGAATCAATGTGTGACATCTATCTCTGATTCATCACTTTGTTTATCCTCTAATTAGATGTCAGTTTTAAACATTGCTCTTTTTTTCTATATCCTAATTTTACCTACATTTTATGGGATTAAAGGTGTATACTAAGGTTGTGTATGTATTCCAACCATATCATATCTTTGGATGCAATCTCTTGACAGAACAGCCATTTTGCTGGAGTGTGACAGAGAGAGAGAGAGAGAGAGAGAGAGAGAGAGAGAGAGAGAGAGAGAGAGAGAGAAAGAAAGAGAGAGAGAGGAGACAATAGCTTCTCAGCTAGTGGTGGGATCAAATTCGGTGGAACTTTATCCTTTGTAGAGGAATTTTAATCTAGCAACTTGGCTACTCTGAGAATGGATACCACTCAAAGACATTCTAGGTTTACATGATCCTGCTAGAATGGAGACACACATCATAAAATGTGAGGCATAAAAGAAAGATTTGACTGAATGAGTAAGAGATAGGATGCATTCAACACATATGAGAGCTTCTGAAAAAAAGTGATGGTGGGGTATATTGTTGGTGATTCTTTGTGTATGGAATTTTTTAAAGAAAGAGATTTACAGAGATAGATTATTGAGAGTACAAACTAGACACAGATGTGGGAATGAGTCAGAGAATGAGGGAGCCAGAATATTGGAATGTATTGCCAAAGTTGTTATGAGACCAAACAGAACAATGCAGTCAGAAGCTGGGTTGAATCAATCAACTTGGAAAATTAGATTGTACTGAGGTAAGAAGCTTCAAGTCCTAAGCATAGATAATACAGAGATGGAAATGCTGGAGCCCTGCACAATGTATGTATTCAAAAAACATGAGTAGAGTTGACATCTCCTAACTTTATCTGAGGAAATAAAAGTCAAATTCATATCTGTCACCCAATCTGAATGGAAAAGGAGGTATCCTGTCAACAGTGCAGAAATCAGATGATATCTAGCAGAAACATTGCACTAGACAGGAGAACTCTGATAGAAAGCTTCAGAGTAGAAATATTCATGGGATTGTCTCCAAAGGACGCATTTGTTCTTTAAGAGTGACCCAAAGAAACTTGGGAGACTTCAGACCTGCAGGAGCCTCTGAGCCAATGAGATAGAAAGTCAAACCAAAAGACTATTTTAATTATGTAGACATACTCTTCCTGCATTAAGAAATGAGAAGTCCATCCTAGATCCCTTGAGAGTGAGGGTAGGACTTAAGGGGAAAAAACACTGCTTGACAAATCCATTGAATTACTTATTGCAACTGTGTCCAGCAGACTAAACCCTCCATACTTTTAATTGAAATATTTATAAATTTCCTCTCCAAAAAGATTAAAAATATAACTGTACAAAAATGGATGTACAACCAGAGAAATAAGCTAGGATATTACAAAGGCTTGAAAGACCAAAGACAGAAGAATTAAGAGAACAGGAGTTGCATATTTGTGAACTTATGGTACCTTATCAAACTGAGCATGCATCAAGATAAACAGCTCATTGAACTGTCAGTGCCACCTTTTAATGAAATTAAGGAAAGGTGATCACCCCCACTCTCTTTCCCAGTTACCCAGTAACAAATGCCAGAAAATGGTAAGATTTCACAAATGATCAGCTAGTTTGCAATCTTATTAAAATAAAAGATTTTCAACATTTTAATGAATCAAAATAGCTTATGGAAAGCATTCATTCCATGTGCGACAACCATTAAATACCTTGCCTATCCAAAACAGGATTATCTTAAAGACTGCAAACATTTCAGAGCCACTATACTGGAAGCTGATTTTCAGCTGCTGTTTGTTAAGGCCTAGGTAAAAATTTAAGGCTTAGGTAAATGTTAAGGCCTAGATAACTCTTACCTGGATAGCCTGCCACTAGAAGAAACTTTCTTATATGTTTCTGCTGTTACTAGAAACTTTCTCATGCCAAGATTGATTCCACAGTCTGTTATGTTCTGTGCTCTCGGAAATGACTGATGTTTGTAGGGTATATAAAAAACCACTACAGACAATGATGGAGGCTTTCTGGTACAGCTAGCTGTGCAAACCTTGTTGGTCTCAAATCTTTGCTGATCTTTGCTTCCCTTAGAAAGGTACAACAGAGAACTTTTCCAAGTGTTCCTGTTAGACATCGTCCCTCCTGTACACATTTGCTGAGGTCAAGGCCTGACTGTTCCTGCTAGGTCATGGCACTGCTGCTGCTAACTGAACTCTACTGAACTAGACTGCTGATATTTCCATGAATTGTTTGCAAGTGGATCAAGCTGTCATTGCTAACCTGTGAACTGAACTATAGATTTCCAGACAGCATAAGTTGGAGTTTTGCCACAAAGCCATTTTTAAATAGGTCCACTTCCTCTCTATCTTTTATTTTCTACTACCTCTGGAGGGTTGTGGGCTTGAAAGGAGTTTAAAGGATTTACAAACCCTTATTAAAAGTAGGATATGAAAATATTAAAGTTATAAGTAATAATCCTTTAAATATGGGAAACTCCCTAAGGGATTTCACTCCCATCATGGCAACAAATGACATGAGCCAACTCTTTCCTGTCTGTAGAGGAGTGTAGGTTGTGACTGCCTTCCAGCCAGATCATAGTGTAGTATGTGACACGTCGGCATTCTGGCTGTATCTTATTATTTGTTGTGATCCTGTGCCAAAGCAGCCATGTTGGTGGATTAAAATTTATCTATACTTTAGATGCAAATTCTTTCATCAATATTCCTCAAAAACACCTTTCTTTTGGTTTCAACCAAAATTCTTTGAGCAAATAAAACTGGATTTATTGCCATTTTTCATTTTACCCTTTCAAACCCTGGATTTATGTTTGAAGTCAGCATGTTAAAAAAAATGTGTCTGTCATTTTTGTTACTAGAACCGAGAATATACCCATTAATAAACACTGTAAATTAAACACGCTAGAAAATTGTCAACCTATATTGCATCTCCTTGTCACCTCACATGACCCACTTTCAACTGGTCAACCCTTATAGGACATTTATAGGTCCTATACAGAATCTTGTCAATATAGTCTTGTCACTTCTGTAGTAATTGAGCTGGAAATATTCTAGGACTCTCAAATCATCCCTGAAGTGAACACTGTGAACCTCACTTTAGTAGTTAGTTGTTTTATGACATGGATCAAATTTAATGAGTAAATTACACCACAGAAGTAGCACGAAATTCTAATGGTAACCTTGTACATAAATAGATGAATTTTCTTGTCACACACACACACACACACACAAACACACACACAAATGATGGTGTTTCTTTACCTTCAATCGCTCATTTACTTGAGCTTACCAAATGAAAGCACTTATAGGGAATTTACATTAAAGCACTCAGAAACATACTGGAAGTGCCCCATCATACCTGGAGAATAAAGCAGAAAAAAATGTTTCAGTTTGATTTTGTGATTTGGGTCAATGTATAAAAGATTCTGTAAGGATTCTTAGACATTGTCAACAGAATTAAATAATAACAGTTTATATAGGGACAATTCATTCCATTCGATGATTTTTTTTTTAGTTTTTGAAAAACAAAACCCAGTATATTCAGGTCATTTATATGGATATGTGTGTGTATATATATATATATATATATGCATGTTATAGTTACAGGTGGACATTTATATATAAATAAACATTCATCATTTTATGTGCATATAGAAGGGATTTATTACATGCCTGCCTGTGAAAATTCAAAATATTATCTCCACTATTTTTGTACAATGATAAAGTTTGCCATAGTATTTTTATTTTGATGATTCAGTTTTCTTCTCTGAAGGTAAGGATGATGTTTAATAATAAATTTGTGTTTTTTGAAAGAAGCATAGTAATATTTCAAACCCCATTCAAAAAACTTTATGGCGGGGAATCTTTTTTTTTTTTTTCAGACTTTTCCCTTTATTTTTTTTCTTTTTTTTTCTTTTTTTTTTTTTTTTTATTAACTTGAGTATTTCTTATATACATTTTGAGTGTTACTCCCTTTCCCGGTTTCCGGGCAAACATCCCCCTCCCCCCTCCCCTTCCTTATGGGTGTTCCCCTCCCCACCCTCCCCCCATTGCCGCCCTCCCCACCCCAACAGACAAGTTCACTGAGGGTTCAGTCTTAGCAGGACCCAGGGCTTCCCCTTCCACTGGTGCTCTTACTAGGATATTCATTGCTACCTATGAGGTCAGAGTCCAGGGTCAGTCCATGTATAGACTTTAGGTAGTGGCTTAGTCCCTGGAAGCTCTGGTTGTTTGGCATTGTTGTACATATGGGGTCTCTATCCCCTTCAAGCTCTTCCAGTTCTTTCTCTGATTCCTTCAATGGGGGTCCTATTCTCAGTTCAGTGGTTTGCTGCAGGCATTCGCCTCTGTATTTGCTGTATTCTGGCTGTGTCTCTCAGGAGCGATCTACATCCGGCTCCTGTCAGTCTGCACTTCTTTGCTTCATCCATCTTGTCTAATTGGGTGGCTGTATATGTATGGGCCACATGTGGGGCAGGCTCTGAATGGGTGTTCCTTCAGTCTCTGTTTTAATCTTTGCCTCTCTCTTCCCTGCCAAGGGTATTCTTGTTCCCCTTTTAAAGAAGGAGTGAAGCATTCACATTTTGATCATGCGTCTTGAGTTTCATTTCTTCTAGGCATCTAGGGTAATTCAAGCATTTGGGCTAATAGCCACTTATCAATGAGTGCATACCATGTATGTCTTTCTGTGATTGGGTTAGCTCACTCAGGATGATGTTTTCCAGTTCCAACCATTTGCCTACGAATTTCATAAAGTCATTATTTTTGATAGCTGAGTAATATTCCATTGTGTAGATGTACCACATTTTCTGTATCCATTCCTCTGTTGAAGGGCATCTGGGTTCTTTCCAGCTTCTGGCTATTATAAATAAGGCTGCGATGAACATAGTGGACCACGTG
Source organism: Rattus norvegicus (assembly GCF_021556685.1). Classification (NCBI taxonomy): domain Eukaryota; kingdom Metazoa; phylum Chordata; class Mammalia; order Rodentia; family Muridae; genus Rattus; species Rattus norvegicus. The sequence goes on along the minus strand of NC_141538.1, from coordinate 58,165,152 downwards.
TCTTTTTTACATGTTCGGGCATCTTTTGGGTATATGCCCAAGAGAGGTATAGCTGGATCCTCAGGCAGTTCAATGTCCAATTTTCTGAGGAACCTCCAGACTGATTTCCAGAATGGTTGTACCAGTCTGCAACCCCACCAACAATGGAGGAGTGTTCCTCTTTCTCCACATCCTCGCCAGCATTTGCTGTCACCTGAGTTTTTGATCTTAGCCATTCTCACTGGTGTGAGGTGAAACCTCAGGGTTGTTTTGATTTGCATTTCCCTTATGACTAAAGATGTTGAACATTTCTTTAGGTGTTTCTCACCCATTCGGCATTCCTCAGCTGTGAATTGTTTGTTTAGCTCTGAACCCCATTTTTTAATAGGGTTATTTGTTTCCCTGCGGTCTAACTTCTTGAGTTCTTTGTATATTTTGGACATAAGGCCTCTATCTGTTGTAGGATTGGTAAAGATATTTTCCCAATCTGTTGGTTGCCATTTTGTCCTAACCACAGTGTCTTTTGCCTTACAGAAGCTTTGCAGTTTTATGAGATCCCATTTGTCGATTCTTGATCTTAGAGCATGAGCCATTGGTGTTTTGTTCAGGAAATTTTTTCCAGTGCCCATGTGTTCCAGATGCTTCCCTAGTTTTTCTTCTATTAGTTTGAATGTGTCTGGTTTGATGTGGAGGTCCTTGATCCACTTGGACTTAAGCTTTGTACAGGGTGATAAGCATGGATCGATCTGCATTCTTCTACATGTTGACCTCCAGTTGAACCAGCACCATTTGCTGAAAATGCTATCTTTTTTCCATTGGATGGTTTTGGCTCCTTTGTCAAAAATCAAGTGACCATAGGGGTGTGGGTTCATTTCTGGGTCTTCAATTCTATTCCATTGGTCTATCTGTCTGTCTCTGTACCAATACTATGCAGTTTTTATCACTATTGCTCTGTAATACTGCTTGAGTTCAGGGATAGTGATTCCCCCTGAAGTCCTTTTATTGTTGAGGATAGTTTTAGCTATCCTGGGTTTTTTGTTATTCCAGATGAATTTGCAAATTGTTCTAACTCTTTGAAGAATTGGATTGGTATTTTGATGGGGATTCCATTGAACCTGTAGATCGCTTTTGTTAAAATGGCCATTTTTACTATATTAATCCTGTATGGTGGGGAATCTTAAGTTAGATAATTTTTCCTTATTTAAGGAGAAAATGTAAATAAGCTTATTTTTTTCTTAGTCTAGTTTTTCATTTTACCTGTTATAATTTACTCTTAGTGTTTTTATTTATCTTTAATGCATTTTATATATACATCAAATATTAAATTTTCCATATTATCTGAGTAAAATATTACTCTTTAGTAATGATCTTTTTTGTAATTGTTAAATGAAATTTAAAATAAACACAATGAGAGCTCAAACACATAACTATTCAGAACCTTGACTTCCACTCTATCCAAATATCCAGAAAACCACTGTTATCTACAGACATTCTAGTGTACAGAAGGTTTCTTATTCTTCTAAAACTAAAACTTTGTATTTATTGATCAACATTATCTCTCCTCACAAGACCATGGGAGCTCCAATTTTTCAATAATATGAAATTAACAGGATTAGAAAATGGAAATAGAGTAGGTATTTACTGGTAGACTGAAAGGATCTGGAATTGTAGGGTCAAGTGGGAATAGTCAGGGAAAATGGGGATAGCAGGAGGGAATATGGGGAGAGACAGGTAAAATTAAGGGTACTTAATAGGTAGTTAGTAAACATAATACAGTAGTAATGTAAATTATATTTGTGTGTGTGTGTGTGTGTGTGTGTGTGTGTGTGTGTGTGTGTGTTGTGTGTGATCTAAAAGTAATTGCCAAATAACTCAGGGGACATAGTCTAAACTGGACATCTCCTGTATCAAAGCTTCTAGTACCCAGGATTGGATGATATCTAATAAAATTTTTAGCCAAACAGACCCCACAAAAATCCCCGTATAGACCAGGTCATTGTCAAGATTATAAGTTGTACTCCTCAAAGTGACAGAAAGATGCTATTGCCAACATCAACACCTATGAAACTCATTCAACATGAAGATGAAGAGCTGCTGCCTACAGAGATCCTTTACACCTATGATCCAGTGTCTTTGTTACAGAAAATTGTTCTGCAAACTAACAAAAGCTGGACACACCTCCTTTTTTTAGTGTACTACCTGAAAAATATGTTAGGACAATGTCGACACAATGATTGCAACAGTAATCAGCTAATAACTCATTTGAACTTATGCCTTACTCCATGATATGGAAGCCATACACAAAAGTACTTGGATGACCGAGAACCTGAGTTTACATAGAACATGGACCTGGGACTGAAACAAAGACTACTTTTCTAAAACATAAAAGAAAGCAAAGAAAATAAAGAAAGTACTAAAATTGCTTTTGATATTCTACTGTAAACATATGTCAGTGCCTTTTCTCCCTGTTATGGATTTGCTCTAATGCTCCTAGTATTATATTAATTTGGTCCCCAAAATTGCCAGTGGCTAATGGTTACACTGGGAGACAGAGGCAGAATTTTAGCATTCTCCAGCAAGGAACTGAGGAAGGAGCAGGAAGAGAGAGAACCACCATGCCAGGGAAGGAAAGAGACATCATGCCTGGGATGTAGTAGAGAAGGCTGACACATAAGAGCCAAGAAGAGCAGTCCCAGCACTCCCTTCTCCACTGGGTCTATTGGCAACAAAGATGGAATATAGAGTTTAGTAAATAATGACTCAGGAATATCTTATGGGAGTATGTTAGCCACTTGGGTGTGGCCCAGTCATTAAGCTATTAAATGCATATTAAAATATAAAGGCTGTGTGTGTATGTGTGTGTGTGTGTGTGTGTATGTGTATATGTGTGTGTGTGTGTGTGTGTGTGTCTTTCATTTAGAAGTCAAGAAGATTGGATGTTGCTGGGGTCAACTTTAATATGATTAGTTGTGTATTCTGTAAGATGATGTCCAACCCACAGACTTAAACTCATTATTAAACATTAATTGGAGGCTCCTGAATGGAAAACATGTGCCATGCCTTAAGATTTTAAGATTAGGAGGTGGGGGGAATTAGTTTCTTAGAGCTGCCTTTTTTTCCCCAGGTAAGGTGGATTTGGAACTAGGACAAAAGGATGATAAATTGGTTCATACTATTCTAGAATTCATGGTGTAGACTAGAACATGGCTGCATGACTAAAACCAACTCAGAAAATACTGGGTGTTAGGCTTAGGTACTTATCCAGATAAAAAAACCTAAACAACTATTAACATATTCTCAAGTAGTGCTATTATGTTTCCTTACAGTAGATTCACAGTTTCTCATTTTAAGTGGAAGTCCATTTGGAGTTACCTTTCATAGGGATGAGAAATGGGAATCTATTCTTATTTTGCATATGGAAGTCTAGTTCTTTCCATCATCATTTATGGAAAAGACAATGCTTTGTCTTTCTCCTTCTCTTAGCACCTTTGCAGAAAATCAGTTTAGTGTAGATGTTTGAACTTCCTCCTAAATTATTTACTCTTTAATCCCATGTAATTTTGGCTTATGTGTCTGTTTTATTCTAAAGCTCCATGGTTGGGTTTCTGTAGTTTTATCATATTCTCTGAATACAATAATTCTGATAATCTGTTGTTTAATGCTTTATTCTTCTTGCTTAAGATAGGTTTTACTATTCAGTGGTTTTTCTGTATGGTTCTGTATGAATTTTGGAGTTGAACTTCTAGTTTTCTGAAGAATCTCATTGTCATTAAGTTGAGACAGGATTGAATATGTAGGTTCTATTGGTCTTGAGAACATTTTCAAAACATGGATCTGTCTAATCCATAAACAGATAAATTCCCAATTCGATGTGTCTTCTTCAATAATTTTATTAATGTTGGATAGAGGAAATATGGAAGTATTGGAGGAAGGATAAAGAAGGGGGATGAGTTGTAAATGAACAATTTATTTTTTTAGCAAAATTAAGGCAAACCCTTGAAAGTCATAATTATATGATTGGGTACTTATGAAGTTCTGGGGAAGTCAGACCTAATTAATTTCTGCATGCAGTAGCAAAGCTGAAGGTGACTGCAAAGGAGTGCACAAAGACATTAATAAGTTAAGATTAATGGTAGTCACATAGTAAGCATAGGTATCATGAATGTTGGTTCATTACACATGAGTTAAACAAATATAAGTGTTACACCAAAAGATAAAGTAATTTTAATTGATTCTTAAATATTTGATATACCAAAACAGATATATTTGAAGTGCCTTGTACTTAGTGTGTTTGTGTGCACTTATTTTTAGTGTTGTGTGTATATGCATGTGCCGCTTGAGCGAGTCATGCTCTTCTTAGACTGGTGACTGTGTTTGTTTACACAGTCGGTCATGGATGTTTTTATGGCTGATTGTCTGTGCATGTCAGAGATTGACACTGATGACATTGAGTGGCTGTTCTTTATTACTTTACCTCTATTTGCTAGTGTAATAATACAGTCATTCAGCTAAGGTCTGACCCTGAACCTGTACCATTTGCAAAGTCTCACTTGTCCATGCTCATACTGAACAGACCTGTTTCTGCATGCTACTCCAAAACGCTGTGGCTACACGATATCCTGAGTTTACCAGCTTTAAATACATCTTCTTTTGTGAGGGTGGGCACCCAAACTGCAGTTCTCCTGAATATGTGTCAGGGTATTTGCCAAGTTAAACACTTAAAAGCTTTGAAGCAAGTTTTAAAAAAGGAAACTATCTATCTAGCTTTAAATGTCATAAAGGATATGAAGAATATATAGTTTATGTCTTAAGTCAGACATACAACTCGTAGTATGACAAATTTGCTTAAAGCTGTGTTCTCTTTAGTTGGTAAAAATGTATACATCAAAATAAGATTCTTACGAACAATAATTATAAAACCAGATTCCAGGCTCATCTTCCAACATTTAAGTTATGTTTTATTCTATATGCCATGTGACAGTTTGTACTTCTTTTGGCTGTTTCAGTATGTCATGTTAGCATATTTGTTGCCTTGTTGGTAGCAATCAGAGTCTGGTTGTCCTTAGAATGGATAATTTCCATTTCTAACTTTGTTACATTTGAATTTTTCTAAATATTTAAAAAGTACATTCATTTTTGTCAATAATAACACCCAGTAGGAAGTAGATTTTCAGGTGATTATATCAGTCATCCCTGGAATCTTAATGGTTGGTAATTTTACCCCTACAGATACAACAATTACCCCTAAATTGCACTGCCTAGAGTGCACCAGGCTTTCAAATGAAAAAGAAAAAAACTTGAAGTAAGAGTAAGTAAAACAATTTACAAGCTAGTCAATCGAGAGGATTTATTTATTTGATATTGAGGTAGGATATTAATAAAGGCAAGAGCCACATAATACCTTTGGATAATTTGATAAAATGACTAGCAGGTGGTTCCTCTGCTGTGCAAGTCAGGAATGGGAAAATGATGAATAAGATAAAAACAAATTGATTTTTGCAAAAGCTAGAGTTTAGCTAAATTGGGAGATGTCCAATTTATCATTAGTTTATGAGCTTAGAAAATGGACAAGAAAAGCATTCACATTTCATTCAGTACAACAATCCTTATGTAGAGCTTTGCATACATGTATCGCTGTGAAGGCATGCCATGTACAGTGGTATGGGATGCCTAGAAATGCATTATAATTTTCGATGCATATGTTTGTCTTTAGTAAAGTGGAATTCAAAATACATTGGCCCTGCTTCTCAGTGCAATCTCATTACTATTCAGTATCCAGTTTGTCAGAGTATAAATAGTACTCTTTTCAACTTCATGAGCAGCCCAGAAATTGGTAAACTCTGTGTAATACTTAATTTTTACCTCTTTTATTGTATCATCAAATGAATTTCATTTTGAAAATTGCCCCCTACCCTTTAATGGTTACCATACCATATATTACAGATTTATATCTAGTTTTAATATTGTACAAAATGAGAAATATCCTCATACTTCCCATAAAAATCTTGCTTGATTTTTCTAAAGGAAAATCTTGGTTCTTGCTTGTTTGCCTAAATATGGTTCATTAACTTGGATTTAGACATGCAAAAATAAAAATTAACAGAAAATATATATATATATATATGTGCTCAAATTGCACAAAATAACAGAAATATATATATATATATATATATATATACATATATATGCTGTAATTGTAACTTTAGGGAAGTGTAAACATGAGAAAATTGTAGTAACCACTGTCATTTCACAATGTCATCATATCCAGATCCCTGTGTGATAGAGAATTTGAAAAGAGGAGTAGTTTCATAAGTATCAGATTCATGACAGTTGAAAACCTTTCCTTTATTCTCCTGTAATGAACAAGAGACCCTCTGTAAGATAATTCTTTATAAATTACTAAAGCATAAAATAAACTATCTATATGATGAATGACCTTTAGGTATTTGGTAATTTCATTTTTTATTTAAAATCAATGGCAATACTTTTTAATAATGCAGTAACAAGGTTTCCAACTAAAATCTATTAAGAACTAATTCATTAGTACATATTTTGATACTTAAGGAGATAATGTCATGTAAAATTTAGAATTATTGACTTTTAAAATATTTTTGTTTATATAAACTTATATATACATATATATCAAGTATATGACATTTTATTTAAGATTAAGTGTGCTATTATTAAAGGCAAAATAAGCTCTTAGAAACATAAGAGACAATACTTAATTTTTACCTCTTGGCTCATATGAAAGAAATGTCAGTGTCCCACATTTATATATTCAATTGGCCACTCAGTCAAAGCTACTAAACTGAATCCCCATTCCATTCTTTTCGACTGTAAACATAGTGATATGGCACCCATGGTGGTTTGTGCTTTAAATCTCTGTGTCTGAGAATGAAGCAGGGCAATAGATTAAAACTGTTGAGACACTAACCTGTTGTACAGAAAAATTTCCAGAACAGCTAAAGCACTCAGAAATAGTAAGAACATCAGGAATACACACTGTATAAGTGTTTTTTAGTCAGTTGTAGAAATTTGATCAATGCAACTAAATTCAAGCCCATTTATTTTTCTCATTTACTGCTTGTCGTCTTCACAGGAAGAGCTAATTTTCTTGTACCTGGTCTCCCAAGATACCAAAGAGAGTCTTCTGACTTAATAAGCAAAAGCAGAAATGCCATGCCAATTTTAATACTATTACCATGACAACAAGTTAAAAAATTGTACTTTAGAATTAAAAGAACTTTTTGAGCATAGCATTATTTTTTAAGTCTGGCTGTATTCTTTTACTCCCTTTTGATGAATGATTTTTTTCTAAAACCATTTATATTCTGAATAGAAGTTTCTACTTTTCAACACTTTTATAATGTAGAGTAGTTTTTGTAATTCTCATCTGCCACTCAGTACTAGTTTCCTACCCATTACTCAGGGAAATGAACAGGATTATAAAGCTGGCAAAAATAGGAAATAAAGTATAGAATGTGAATTTGTAGTAATTGAATATTAACAAGTCAACAATCTTAGTGAAATATTCATATGAGTGCTTGAATGTCTACTATAAATAAGTGCATAGACATGTCGCCATATCACTTCACTCTGTCATTGATTTAGGTTTACTCTAAGCGTTCATCTTAAGAATGATTAAAAAATTATTTTTATTCATCAACTCAGTTTCAAAATCAAAATTTACTTTTTATGAATATATAATGTCAAAACCATATACGTAAAACTGGGAGATTAATAAAGCATTAATTCATAAAATCTATTTTTATAAAAACTATATGTAAATAATATATAATAGCATATAGTATATAAAATATATAAATATAAAAATCCTATATAATAATCTACCATATATTTGTAGTATTATCTTGGTGGTTTTAGTATGCTCTGATATAGTTGTTCTTTATATTCCAATATCACATCTCTTTATTCAACATCTATTAATTCTATAATTTCTGTGATTTTTTTCTTTTAATAAAAAGGTCAGCTGGCAATTTCTGGATGGCCTTTGCTTCTGTCTCTGCTCCAGACTTTGTCTCTGTATTTCCTCCTGAGGATCCATCCCATATGTAGTCACCAAACTCAGACAATATTGGGTATGCCAAGAAGTGCATGTTGACCAGAACCTGATATTGCTGTCTCCTGAGAGGCTTTAACAAATACTGTAAGTTGAGTATTAAGTAGGATGCTCACAGCCAACCATTGGACTGAGAATGGAGTTTCCAGTGGAGGAGTTAATAGAAAAGACTGAGGTAGCTGAGGTTTGCAACCCCATAGGAAGAACAACATCAACCAATCAGACACCCCGAAGCTCCCAGGGACTAAAACACCAATCAAAGAGTACACATGATGGCGAATGCCTCCAGTTACATTTATAGTAGAGGATGGCCATGTCGGGCATCAATGACAGGAGAGGCCCTTGGTCCTCTGATGGTTCGATGCTCCAGTGTAAAGGAATGCTAGGACGGGGAGGCGAGAGGGAGGGGGTTGGTAGGTGGAGTGAGCATTCTCATGGACGCAGGAGGTGGAGGATGGCATGGGGGTTTCCAGAGGGGAAACAGGAAAGGTGATTAACATTGGAATTATACATTTAAAAAATCCAATAAAAAAATGAAAGATAAAAAGAAAGATGGCGGGGTTGCAGATTTAGCTCAGTGGTAGAACACTTGCCTAGCAAGCGCAAGGCACTGGGTTCAGTCCCCAGCTCCGAAAAAAAGAAAAAAAGAAAAAAAAAATAAAAGAAACATGGCTGGTCAACTGGCTTCCAGAAATCAATGTGGCAGGTTGACTGAATGACAGCTAATTCTGTTGTCTTGATCCTAGAGAGGGAAAACATTATTTATCTTCCTATTTCCAATTATTCAGCTAACTCTAATATATAGAGCATATTGTATATTAGTTATTATACGGGAAGAGAAAGAGGGTAAAACCATGTACCATAATTTCTCCTGCAAATATACTGCTTTGGTTGAGAAAGTATCATATATACCTATGTAGAATTTTAAAATAAATGAACAAAAGAAAGTAAAACATTAGGAATTGATACACTCATGTAAAATAAAGCACCACTCTGCATTCAATGCCAATAACCTCCTGGGACAGGGAAACTATGTACATAATTTTAGGTGTTATGCAGTCTTCATTTTATACATTTACAAAAATACAGTGCATCAATCTTATGAGGAGAAGTTCTTCTGAAACTACTTTCTTACTAGAGATAAGCTTTCAGTTATGTGTGGTGAAGTAATAAAATGCTTTTGAAAATAACATTTAATTAATACATTTATATTTAATATTTTGAATTTCTGGTTTGTTTAGTGAAGTCAATTTCTGTAAACTATGGATAATCGTTAATAACATTATTCAGTGTGCTACTTAGTTACTTAGCTATTAAAATATAAAAATTTCTTGTTTCTATGAGATGTTATCTATTTTATCTGAGTTCTGTGTTAATTCCTGAGATGTGTTATGGCCAATGATTGGGAGAGTCTCCCTCTGTATTGATTTAGCTCCCCTGGTATATTAGTAAGTATATTAAATAGAATATTTCTGTTAGGAAATAAACTGTTAGTTAACTTGGATATGAGATGTGAAGCTCTACAGCTCTTTGGGAGTAGATATAAAATTCTTAACAGACACCAATTTAAAAAAATAGAGAAGAAGGAGTGAGATTATGACAACTATTTCATTATCATCCCTATATGGGAAGAGGCCTGATCATTAATGTCCAGAGATCTTCACCTGAGCTATTTCACCATGCTATGGGCTATAAAAAAATTTCTATGCCCACATTAAATTTCACATTCTTACTCATGAAAATTAAGACTTGCATTTCCTAAAGATATCTTGTAGAATTTGAGGGGCTAAAGTAAGTTAATGTAATCCTTTTGGGAAAAAAAAGGACAGCTAAAATTAGACTAACACTACTCATTGTTTAGTTCAGAATACTCTAGTAAAGATGTCCACTTAAAGTCAATTGACTCATTAAGAGGGTATATTGCAGAACAGTAATTCTAAACTGGAAAATTTGACTCTCTGAATAGGCTAGAAAGATTTAGATCAATTGATAATGGTATCTGCTGACATCAGAAGTCAGTGTGTACTACTGGGAATTGAAAGTTCTTTGGCTTTTGAACAAAAAATAATTTCCAAAGACACACAACGCCAGGAGAACCTGGGATGGTTTTTCAAGAGAAATGCCAATAAACATCCTACGGTGGGAAGAGGGAATTTATAGAACTCACCTCCAGCAAAAAGATAGGGTATCAAGTGAGGGATGAGGTTGCGATCCCACAGTCAAAAATCTTTGACCCATAATTGTTCCGGTCTAAAGGAACCGCAGGGACAAAAATGAAGAAGAGTCTGAGTTGAAGAAAGTCCAGCGACAGGCACAAAGTGGGATCCTGCTCAAGGGGAGACGCCACGACCTGACACTACTGCTGAGCCTATGGAGCTCTCACAAAAAGGGACCTATCATGACTGCCCTCAAAAAGACCCAACACTCAGATGAAAGAGTCAGATATTTGCACCCAACTAATGACAAGAAGCTATTGACCCCGTGGTTGAATTAGGAAAAAATCTATAAGAAGCTGAGCAAAACGGCAACCCTGTAGGAGCCTCAATATACCTGGATCCCCAAGATCTCTTAGACACTGGATGACCAAACAGGCAGCGTACACCAGCTGATACAAGCTCCCCAACACATCTGTAGTGATGAGGTTGGGCTCAGTCAGAGAAGACGAACCTAACCCTCAAGAAACTGGAGGCCCCAGGAAGTATAGAGGTCTGGTGAGGTGGATGGGTGGGCTAGAGACATCCTCATGAAGACAGGGCAGACAGGGAGGAGGTATGGAATGTGGAACAGTCAGAGGGTTGACCGGGAGGGGAATAAACTGAAAGAGCTGAAGGGGCTTGAGACCCCATATGAACAACAATGCCAACCAACCAGAGCTTCCAGGGACTAAGCCACTACCCACAGACTATATATACATGGACTGAACCTGGGCTCCAAATTCATAGGTATCAATGAATAGCCTAGTAGGGGCACCAGTGGAAGGGGAAACCCTTGGTCCTGCCAAGGCTGGACTCCCAGTGAATGGGATTGTTGGGGGGAGGGCAATAATGGGGGAAGGATGGGGAGGAGAACACCCATAAAGAAGGGGAAGGGGAGGGGTTAGAGGGATGTTGGACTGAAAACAGGGAAAGGGAATAACATTTGAAATGTAAATAAGAAATACCCAATTTAATAAAGATGAAAAAATCTGAAGTGTAAAAATAAATTAAATAAATAAATAAAATCAATTAATTAACTAATTAATTAAAAAGATGCAGAAACAGTCCAGAGCAGTGACCCCATTAACTCTAAGGCTTTGATATATAAGAATTTTAAAATTCTTTGTCTGGGGCCGGTTATTTTACTTAGATAAATTGTTTATTTTTATTTAGTTAAATATAGTTTTACATGTATGGCATGCATCATTATGATATTACATCTTCAATTTTGGAAAATGTTTTATTATTAAAAGGAGCCTTAGGTTATGTGGTATATATCATGGGTATTCTAAATGATTTGGCCAATACCCACTCGTCTGTGAGTACGTACCACATATGTTCTTTTGTGGCTTGGTTACCTGATTCAGAATGATATTTTCTAGTTCCATCTATTTGCCTGTAAAACTCACAATGTCCTCATTTTTAATAGCTAAGTAGTATTCCATTGTGTAAATGAACCATATTTTCTATATCCATTCCTTAATTGAGGGACATCTGGATTTTTCCAGCTTCTGGCTATTACACATCTGACTGCTTTAAACATAGTGGAGTGTGTGTCCTTGCAATAAGGTATAGCATCTTTTGGGAATAAGCCCAAGAATGGTGTTGGGACTTCAAGTAAAACTATTTGCAATTTTCTGAGAAATTACCATGTTGATTACCAGAGTGCTTGTACTAGTTTGCAATCCTATCAGGAATGGAAGAGTGTTCCTCTTTCTCCACATCCATGCCAGCATCTTCTCTTGCCTGAGTTTTTTTATTTTAGTCATTATTATTGATGTAAAGTTGAATCTCAGGATCATCAGGACAGATCCACATACTTACAGCCAACCCATGGCCTGAGATTGGAGCCCTATATGTAAGATTTAGGGGAAACCCTGAAGGAGATGAAGGGGATTAAAACCCTATAGGATGAACCACAGTATCAATGAATGAAGGTTCCCCAGAGATCACAGGGACAAAGTCACCAACCAAAGAGCCTACATAGGCTAGTAAGTGGCTCCTGCTAAGTATGTAGCAGAAGACTGCCTTGTTTAGCCTCAGTGGGAGTGGATGTGCTTGATTCTGTGGAAGGTTGAAGTCCCAGAATAGAGGGATGCTAAAGAGGTTAGTTGGGAGTGGGTGGATGGGTGGAAGAACACTTTCTTGCATAAAAAGGGAGGGTGGATCAGGTGGGGACACTTGAAATGTAAATAAATAGAATAATTAATAAAAATGTAGTCATAACCTTCAATAAAATGCATATTAAAATATAATGAAATTCCACCTAAGTCCATCCCCTTTAAAATCATATTTTCAAGAAGAAATTAAAATAAATGTTAGTGACAATATGTAGAATTTGGAGCCATATTTCACTGTTGACAAGAGTAAGTATCTGTACTATAGTATCAATGATGGTTTGCAAATATGCTAATAATACACTTAAAGCAATAAAAGCATATCATATGATCAAGCTATGCATGGACTTCTACAAAGACATTTACATAACAATGTCCATTGTTGATCTATTCACAATGTCCTAGAAATGGAATGATGTTCATCAACAAATGCATGGTTAAGGAGAATGTACTACACATATACAATGAAACTGTATTCAGGTATAAGGAAAAATGAAATTTAGAGAACTTGGAAAATGGACTGAAATGGAAAATATTATATTAAAATGGGTTAGAAAGAGAACCAAGTGCATTCTTTCTATTATATGTGTATTCTAGCCTTTATTTTATATATGTCATTTGGTGAGATATGCATTTTTGTGAGGCCAAGAAACAATAACAACAAAAAGCCATTGGAAGGAAGTGGGGAGATCTTAAGTAGGGGAAGTAGTAATATTAAATTATGAAATGACTATAGATTGTACTTGGGAAGAAAGGACTTTCTCGGATCTTGAAAAGATCAGGGAGATAGAAGAGAAGAAAAGATGAGGAGGATCAATAAAAATAGTCTATAAGACAGACCTTTTGTAAAACTAATAATAGGTAAGTGAATCCAAATTGACCTAAAAACGTTTGAATGCAAGAGGCCTAAATGAGAAAATAAGTTGCCTATAAATTATTAAATAATATTTCTAGACCTGGAAAAGTCACTTCCCTAAAAGTAGTTGGTCTGGGTTACCTCTGAGACACTTACAGCAATACAGGCATTTGCCATAGATGTTAATTTTTCACCATAAGCAAATTGCTACTGAAAATACCACATGGTTTCAGCAAAGAAATAAAGCTAAAAGAAAAATTAATTTTGCTCCCTCCTGACTAGGACTCACTCTGTTGGAAGAAGCTATGTAGGATGCTGGGGAAGAATTATCCATATAAATCTTACTTATCCTTGATCCTTAACCAGCTAGGTATGGTGTTCCCACTAGTATTATAATGCCAAACCAGTAATTGGGATAGCAAATCACCCTTGGATAATGTTTTAGTTGCTTTCCATTGGAGCATCTCATATCATAAATCTAGTTAAAATTCTGTTGCTGTGAAGGTCATAGAAGAAGTTACTATTATTGAATTGCTAGATGAGCTTGATATACATATCAACTTTCCCTCTAAATAATTGTATTTATACCTGCAGAATAATGTCACAGTCAAGGTCTCTTAGAAAGCCCCTATTTGAAGTGGAGAGTGGTAACTGCCAGGGTTCATAGCTATTAAAAGTATGGGAATAAAGGAATATTGAAATTGAATCGAAATTGTGTTTCTATTTCATTGCTCCCAAGGCTCAAGAACATCAGAGAAAGAGTGTAAGAGACAAGGAACAAACTTAATGAAATGGGGGCCTATGTTCCCATCGTGATATCATTATTTTACTGTTGATCTCATGCTAATTATGACTACTGGATAACGGCCTGCACAATATTGGGTTCGTAAGGATCCTGTCACTTGGTGCAGGGAGAACCCTGAGTCTGTAGACATACTGTCAGTTGGGGAAGAAAGGCCCTTGATCTCTACTCTCAGCACTCAAAGGCAGATAATTGTAGATAAGGAGCTTAAGAGATTTCACCTCTCTGCAAGTATATATACAAGTGGTTAGTGGCTAATATTTTCTTCAGTGGTGTAGCTACTGGAAAGGAGACCATTCCTCCTGTTACTAACTCCTTATCCAAGACAGAAATGAAACACATTTGTTCCGCAATACTACTACAACTAACAATATAATGATAATGATAATAATAATAATGATGATGATGATGATGATGATGATGATGATGATGATGTGTAGATAGATATAAGATGAGTACATAGGAAGAGAAAATGGATGAGAAGAACAAACAGAGAAAAGGAGAAGTTAAAAGTGGTGAATATAATAAAAGTACATTACATATCCATGAACATTACATAATGAAATCCATTATCATGTGATGCACTTGTACTAAAACACTAAAAGTGCACTGATTACTGATTAATACTTCTTGCTACAAAGAACGTTGAGATCACTCAGATGACCTCTCGGTTTCTGAGAAGATACTGTGCTGAAATTCTGTAAAGTATTAATGTGAAAGAAATTAGTACATATGTTAAGTTTATAATGATATAAGATATCTTCTATTGAGTTGTTTGTTGGTCAGGTAAACAGATGTCCTAAAACAATGTCAGCTCTTGCCATTACTCTCGCTTGTTTACCAGAACTAGATAATAAAACCCTGTTTCTCAAGACACCACAAGCTAAAGGTTCATGATAGAGAGAACAGGAGCATTTGGAGAGTATTCACTGATGGCTATCTTTCATAGTTTCAGAGGATGCCCTGCCAGCTGCTGTGGGAAAGATATCAAAGATTTTATCCAGACATGAAACCTATACATGTATAATACATACATGCCTGGAAACACATTCCCACATGTTCAAGAGTGGTATTGTAGATATATATGTATTCGATTGCTTTCTGACTAGATTTCCAATAATGTACACAAAAAGGAATGTATTCCTGGCATTGTAAGCCTGAGAAGATGACCACTATGGAGAAAGTATTAGGCCCTGGGAGAAGGAACTTTAATTCTGTTTGGCTAAATTGATATAGCTTCACATTACCTTCTACGTACTTTTTCGGTATTGGTACCCATAGGCAAATATTATTTTCAGCCTTAATCAGAGAATTCTCTCTCCCTAGGTGATGTCAGTGAATGCAGAGATTTAAGGTTGCAAAAGTTCCAAAAATGTGTAATGGTTCATGCCAAACATGACATTTTAAAGTTTGAAACAAAATTTCAGAATTAGAGACAAAAATGTATGAGGCAGAAGACAGGTAGAAGGGCCTCAAAAATCCCATCTTCTGTACAAGTATTTCATCGCAAAATCAACTTTATAAATTCAAAATTATACTGGTGTGAAATTACAAATTGATCACCACAACTCAAAATACTGTGCATAGGATAAAAGTTAGACTGTTGATAGAAATATCCATCTTGAGAAGTAAGTTCTCTCTCTCTCTCTTCCTCTCTCTCTCTTTCTCTCTCTCTCTTTCTCTCTCTCTCTTTCTCTCTCTCTTTCTCTCGCTCTCTCTCTTTTTAGTTTGCAAAAGCAGTTTATTGATAAAAAGGAAGGAAGGAATGAAGAAAGAGAAAACAAGGAACGAGGGAAAGAAAAATAAAAAAAACAAATTACACACACACACACACACACACACACACACACACACACACACACACACACACACCAGAGTTTAAGGGGAAAATATCAAGTCCAAAGAAATCAACTTAATGGTAGCATACGCAAGTGTGTTCCTTAGAGATGTGTATTGAATAACAACCAGGATTTTATCCCAAGCATGCTATGTTCCTTAAACTTTTATGCATTCCCCTCAATCTTCCAATATCAAATTAAATACCCCTCGATCTTCAAATATCAAATTAAATACATATCACCCTATTATGGACAAGGGCAATAGTATCCCAATTACTTCTCTTTTATGATTTTTGTTTACACTATTGTATGGGGTTGGATTTTGGGTATGAGATCAATCTGATGTGTAAGAATATAGGCATGCATATGCCAGGGCACAGGATACTGATCATGTGTAGAGATCAGGGAATAGTTCCCAGGTTGCTATAGGTATTCTGGGATTGCAGATATTCATGAGATTGCTAGATTTAAACAGTTCTAAGGATCTAACCTCAGGACATTATGGCTGTGAAGCAGGTCCTTTCCCCAGTTATCTCTGTGCTCTACCATACTTAATTCTTTTGTTTATAAGTATTACTTGGAATTGAACCATGAACCTTGCCCATGCTGGGTAATGACTCTGCTACTAAGGCATATCATGCAACTTCTAATATATTCTTAAAGACATTGATACTGATTCTTCTTTCCTTTCCATTTTTTAGTATTTGAATTGGGAAAATTACGATCTACAATTTACACATCGCCTAAGTAGTTATAACTAGTTAAAAATCATATGACATCTTTACCAAAAAAAAAACCACAACTGTGACTTTGCTTCACATTCACATATTTCATCTCTATCCTTTTTTATTTTTCTATTGATTATTTTATCTATATTTCAAATATTATCCTCCTTTCTAGTCTTTTCTCTGCAAAACTCCTATTCTATTCCCCATCCACTTTGCCTCTAAAAGGGTATTCCCACTACTACCCACCACTCCCATCTCACCCCTTTAGCATCCTCCTTCACTGGGGCAAAAATCCTCCACAGGACTAAGCACCGTCCTGCCCACTGATGTTAGAGAAAACAGTCCTCTGCTACATATATAGCTCGAGCAACGAACCCAGCCATATATACTCTTTGGTTGGTGGTTTCATATTTTTAAAGGTAGATACTATGTGCAAATTTTGTATCATCTTGGACTTCTTTTTGTGTGTGTCTAACATATTTTTGCAGTGATATTAACATTTATTTATTTATTTATTTTTATTTTTACACTCCATATTTTATTGCCCTCCCAGTCCACTTCATTGACAGATCCACAAAACATACCTCCTCCCTGCCTGGCCTCTGTGTCTCCACAGGATGCTCCTACTCCATCCACGACAATAGACTTTTAAACTTCCTGGCACTTCCAGTCTCTTGAGGGTTAGGTGCATCTTCTCTGACTGAATCCAAGCCCACAATTCCTCTGTTGTATATGTGTTGGAGGCCTCATCTTACCTGGTATATGCTGCCTGTTTGGTGATCCAGTGTCTGAGAGATCTCAGGGGTCCAGTTTAATTGAGACTGCTGGTAATCCTACAGGGTTTCCCTTCTCCTCAGCTTTCTCCAGCTTTTCCCTAATTCAACCACAGGGGACCGAAACTTCTGTCCATCGGTTGGGTGCGCATGTCTGGATCTGACTCTTTCAGCTGCTTGTTGGGTCTTTTGGAGGGCAGTCATAATAGCTCACTTTTTTGTGAATGCCCTATAGCCTCAGTAATGCTGTCAGGACTTGGGGTCACCCCTTGACCTGGATCCCACTTTGGGCCTGTCGCTGGACCTTCTCCTCAGACTGTTCTCCATTTCCATCCTTGAACTTCTTTCAGACAAGAACAATTATGGGTGAGAGCTTTGACTGTGGGATAAAAACCCCATCCCTCACTTGATGCCCTGACTTTCTGATGTAGATGGGTTCAATAGGTTCCTTCTGCTACTTTAGGGAATTTCAAATAGGGTCCACCACTTTGAGTCCTGAGAGTCTCTCACTTCCCAGGTCTCTGGAACATTTTTGAGGGGCCAACCTCCGTTCTCCCGAGGCCCCCTGTTTCCATTCTTTCTGCTGGCCCACAGGACTTGCAGCATTTTCCCCAATCCAATACCAGTTCCTGTTCTCCTCTCTGCCCCAACCTCATCCCCTTTCCCTCCACTTTCCCTCCCTCCCCCCGTGATTGCTTTTTTTCTCCTTCCCAAGTGGGACTGAGGCATCCTCCTGTGGACCCTTCAGCTTGTAGACCTTTTTGAATTCTGTGGACAGTGTCTTGGGTATTCTGTACTTTTTGGGGAGAGTGCGGTGGAGGGTGGGGAGAGGCTAATATCCACTTGTAAGTGATAACATACTGGGCATATATTTTGGGTCTGTGTTACCTCACTCAGAATGATATTGTCTGGTTCCGTTCATTTGCCTGCAAAACTCAGGATATCATCACTCTTAATAGCTGACTAGTATTCTATTATTTAAATGAACCACATTTTCTGTATCCATTCTTCTATCTTAAAAAAGCTGGGTTGTTTCCATTTTCAGGATATCAAAAATAAGGTCACTATAAACAAAGGGGAACTAGTGTGTGCCTCTGTGGTATGGTAGGGGATCACGTGGGTATATTCCCAAAAGTTTTAATTCTAGGTCTTTAGGTACATCTTTTTTCCAAGTTTTTGAGGAACCTCCAAATAGTTTTCCAGAGTGGTTGTTCAAGTTTGCAATCTCACCAGCAATGGAGGTGTGTGCCTTTTTCTCCACATCCTAGCCAACACGTGTTGTCACCTGAGGCTTTGACCTTAGCCATTCTGACTGGTGTAAGGTAAAATCTCAGGGTCATTTTGATTTGCATTTCTCTGATCATTGAGGACTTTGAAGATTACTTTAGGTGCTTCCCAGCCATTTGGGATTCCTCTGTTTTGAATTCTTGGTATATTTCTATACTCCACGTTTTTGATTGTGTTGTTTGTTTATTTATTTTTTTGGAGGGAGGAGGTTCGTTTCTTGAGTTCTTTATATATTTTATGTACTAGCCCTCAATAGGATGTGGGGTTATTGAAGATTTTTTCCCAATCTATAGAATGCCAATTTGTCTTATTGATACTATGTCCTATGCCTCACAGAAGCTTTCTAGTTTCATGAGGCCCATTTATCAATTTTTGATCTTAGAGTGTGAGCCATTTGAATTCTATTTAGGAAAATTTCCCCTGTACCAATGAGTTCTAGCTCGTTCCCACTTTTTCCTCTTAGATTCAGTGTATCTAGCTTTATGTTGAGGTCCTTGATCCAAATGGACTTCAGCTTTGTGGTTAGTGACAAATATGGGTCTATTTTCATTTTTCTACATACAGACATCCAGTTAGATGATCTCCATTTATTGAAGATGCTTTCTTTTCTGTTTTCTTTTGTATATTTTTGGCTTCTTAGTCAAATATCAAGTGTGCATAAGTGTCTGGTTTTATTTCTAGGTCTTCAATTTTATTGCATTGATCAACCTGTCTGTCTCTTACACCAAAAGCATGCAATTTTTATTGATATTCCTCTGTACTAGTGCTTTAGGTCAGGGATGGTGATTTCCTAGACGTTCTCTTATTTTTAAGAATTGTTTTCAGTATTCTGTTTATTTGTTTTTGTTTTGTTTTGTTTTGTCTGTTCTTGTTGTTGTTGGTGGTAGTGGTGGTTTTTCTTGTTTTTGTTTTATGTCTTATTTTTGGGGGGCATGTTGCCTTTCCAAATTAATTCGAAAATTTCTCTTTCCGTGTTTTGAAGAAATTCTGTTGGGACTTTGAGGGGGATTGCATTGAATCTGTAGATTGCCTTTAGCAGGATGAGCATTTTTAGTATGCTAATTCTGCCAATCCATGAGCATGGTGATTTCTCAATTTTCTGAGATCTTCTTCGATTACTTTCTTGAGAGGCTTGAAGTTCTTATAAAGATCTTTCACTTGTTTGGTTAGAGCTACTTCAAAATATTTTATATTATCTGTGGATATTGTGAAGGGAGTTGTTTCCCTAATTTCTTTCTCAGCCTGTTTATCATTTGAATAAAGAAAGTCTACTGATTTATTTGTGTTAATTATATATCTGGCCACTTTTCTGAATTTGCTTATCAGCTGAAGAAGTTCTCTGGCAGAACTTTTGGGGTCACTTATGTATACTATCATGTCATCTGTAAATAGTGATACCTTTATTTCATCTTTGCCAGTTTGTATCTTGATCTCTTTTTGTTGTCTTATTGTTCTAGCTAGCACTTTGAGTACTATATTGAATAGATGTGGGTACAGTGGGCATCCTTATCTTGTCCCGGATTTTAGTTTGATTGCTTCAAGTAACTCTCCATTTAATTTAATATTGGTTGTTGTTTGGAGTAAATTTCTTTTATTATGCTTAGGAATGGGCCTTGAATTCCAGATCTCTCCAATACTTTTAACATGAAAGGGTATGGTATTTTGTCAAATGTTTTTCTGCATCTAAGGAGATGATCATGTGATTTTTCTTTAGTTTGTTTATATGGTAGGTTATATTAATGTATTTTCAATATTTAACACATGTTGGAACCCTAGGATGAAGCTTTCGTTATGGTGGTTTTGATGTGTTCTTTGATTCAGTTTGCATGAATTGTACTAAGTATTTTTGCATCGATATTCATAACTGAGATTGGTCTGAAGTTTTCTTTTCTGTTTGGGTCCTTGTGTGGTTTATGTATCAGAGTAATTGTGACTTCATAAAATGTATCAGGTAGTGTTCTTTATCTTTCTATTTAATGGAATATTTTGAGGAATATCTTCTTTGAAGGACTCATAGAATTCTTAACTAAATCTATCTGACCCTGGGCTTTTTCGTTTTGAAGATTTTAAAAGACTTCTATTTCCTTATGGGATATGGGCCTGTTTAAAAAGTTTACCTACTCTTGATTAACTTTGGTATGTGGTATATTTCTAGAAAACCATCCATTTCATCCAGATTTTCACGTTTTGTTGAGTATAGGCTTTTATAGGATCTGATGAGTTTTTTTTAAATTTCCTCCATTTCTGTTGTTATGACTCCCTTTTCAGTTCTGATTTTGTTAATTGGGCTACTGCCTCTGGGCCCGTTAGTTAGTTTGGCTAGGGTTTTATCTATCTTGTTGATTTTTTCAAAGAACAAGGTTTTGGTTTCCCTGACGCTTTGAATTGTTCTCTTTGCTTCTATTTGGTTGATTTCAGCCCTGAGTTTGACTATTTCCTGCCATCTACTCCTCTTGGGTGAGTTTGCTTCTTTTAGTTCTAGAGCTCTCAGGTGTGTTGCTAAGTAGCTAGTGCAAGATCTCTCCAGTTTCTATAACACTGCACTTATTGCTTTGAATTCTCCTCTTAGCATTGTTTCATTGTGTTCCATAAGTTGGGGTATGTTATGTCAATATTTTCATTAAATTTCAGGAAGTCTTTAATTTCTTTCGTTATTTCATCCCTGACCAAATTATTATTTGAGTATAGAGTTGTTCAGTTTCCACATACATGTGGGTTTTCTGTTCATTTTACTGTTATCGAAGACCAGATTTTGGCCATGGTAGTCTGGTCAGATGCATGGGATTATTTCCATCTTCTTGTATAGGTTGAGGGTTGTTTTGTGACCAATTATATGATCAATTTTGGATAAGGTACCATGAGGTGCTGACATATATATATATATATATATATATATATATATATATATATATATATATATATATATGTGTGTGTGTGTGTGTGTGTGTGTGTGTGTTTCTGTGTGTAATTTTGAAATATTTTTTGAGACAAAACTTCAATTTTCTTTACCAAAGATGTCAATAGTACTCTTTTGCACATGTTAAATTACATATGAATTTCTTTAAATCTAAATGCTCTAACAAATATCTGTAGGGATCAGAATGTGCTAGATAAATATTACTACAGGTAGAACATCTACTTTCAAATATAACTTTCATAACCAGGTACATCTTATATATTAAATTTAGAGTTTCATCTGGGGCTAATAGATTGTATAAATCTAGATAGTTTTTTTAACTGACAGTTTCTAACAAAGTGTTTGAAACCTTTATTTCCCAGTTGCTTTCTACATCTCTTTAGCATATGCTTCCATCTCTCAAGGCCATTCTTGGCTTTTTGAAAGACATTGAAGGCACCCATTATATAACTTCTGTATCCTACATCTGTATATGATCCTTGACCAATTTTTATCTAGCTACGTAGGTCAGGTCTCACAGAATTATCTTCCACTGAATCATTGAAACTGACTGGAGAACTAAACATATGCAAAAATTCCTGGAAAAATCTCTCATAACTTTGAGAGCGATTGGGGGCATCAAACACTTAGTTCCTAGAACTAAGATGAAAAAATTAGGGAGCCTCAGTGAGTGTGATTCAGAGCTTTGTTCTGGGATCCCTAGGCAATAAGTAAGTAAGCTTTCACAACTCTCATCTTCACTAGTTACCCATTTTAACAATATCGAATTTTATCATTTCTTCTGCATTCTCCTCATCAAGATACCATTTCTTCAAATGCATATTTTTGGACATTTGAGAGTTTTACTAAACATGTTGAATCTTATTTACTTTAAAGAAAAATGTTTGCAGGAAAAAATTAGTGGAATCAGTGTGACTAAGAATTGTGAGAAATCTGTTGGGAGCTAAAGTGATTGTTGACAAGTAATGCTTAAAAAGGCATCCCCACAGCTCTTATAGATTTTTAAATAGAAACATCCTCATATAACATTCTAAAGCCATATAAAAATATATTATAGAGGTCACTTCAGGAACGTGGTGGCTGCATAGACATTCCAATAAGTGAATATAAGTAGTTATTCATAGATAATGAAATGTACAGACCACTATTGAATAAATTGCTTCACTAATGTAATAAGTATAGGCATCTAAATTAATGAAAGTGTTCTTAGGAATTTGAAGTAGAGTGAGGAATCACTGTAAGTTAAAATTTATTTTGCCTTTCCATATATGGATCTAAAAAAGATAAAAGTATTGAATTCATGTAACCACAACAGAAAGGTAGAAATCATTATAATAATACTAACAACACAACTATGCTATAATTTCCCATATGTTCACTAATGAAAATCATGTCTTGAAGTTACTTGATGCTTTATGAACATGCCATACAGAGTGATAAAGAGGATTGAAGGCCTTCTATTAGTAATCTCCCTGTCCACAACACATTCTCTAATAATTATTTCTGTTTTTTTTCACAGTGGCCCAGACTTAGACATATATTTATACTCAACCTCATTGGGAAAGTAGAGATATGTTTCTGTGTAAATCTTTGAGGTGCCAGACAAATGAAAACTCAGAAGGGAGAAAGAAAGATAACCATGGTGTTCTTCCTAACAATACTCCTCAAACCTTAAAAAAATTGACAAATCAATTAGGAAGCAGTCATCTACTCAAAACAGGTTTACATACAGAAATGATGTTTTAGTTTACATAGACTGAAATCCTAAGTGGAGGAATACCTGGTAGGCATAGTAAAATCCAGAATTCAATTATGCTAATAAGAACTCATATTCTACCCTGACAACTATCTCTTAAGTGTCCTCTTTTTAAGTAAGCCATGAACCTTTTCCATGGTGTTACCTTCTGTCAAGCTTTCGCTTTCAGAAGAAAAGAAAAAAAAATATTTCCACCTAAATTTGGAAATATTGTTCTTTACCTTTATAGATTTCAAGGTAAAATACAAGGCATTACCATGACCGTTTTACGAATATATAATCTGGGGCTGGGGAGAGGACTGGAAGGTTTAGAGTACTTGCTGCTCTTGCAGAGGGCTTGAGTTTCGTTCATAGAACTACATTTTAACTCATAAATGTATGTAATTATAATTCCCTAGGATGCTCATCCCCTTCTGGCAACCTCAATTGGCAATGCACATGTGGTTCACTTATATGTATGCAGGGAAATTACTCATATGCATTGCATGAAATATCAATGGAAAAACAATTTATACACATCAGAAACAGAGCATGGAAGTCCCTGATCTGGAACTGATGTAAGTTTGTACTTCTGAGGACGACTCATTTTATATGGCAAGATACAACTTTCTAAAGGAGGGAAGGAATCAAAATTCCTACTCAGTTATGATTTCTAGAACACATAAGACCATCATGGTAGGATAAACCAATTGGTGCAATAGTAGCAGCATACTTTCCTAGAAAGTAACTAACTACATGCTGACTGCCAGTTGAACAAGCACCATTTGCTGAAAATGCTCTTTTTTCCCACTGGTTGGTTTTAGCTTCTTTATCCAAGATCAAGCGACCATAGGTGTGTGGGTTAATTTCTGGGTCTTCAATTCTATTCTATTGATCTACCTGCTTGTCTCTGTACCAGTACCACAGAGGTTTTTAATCACTATTGCTCTGTAATACAGCTTGAGGTAAGAGATGATAATTTCCCCAGAAGTTGAGGATAGTTTTCCCTTTCCTGGGTTTTTTGTTATTCCAAATGATTTTGCAATTGCTCTTTCTAATTCTGTGAAGAATTTATTTGGAATTTTGATGTGAATTGCATTGAATCTGTAGCGCCGAAGGGGTTTACAACCCAATAAGGAAAAAATTACCAACCAACCAGAGATTCTAAGGACTAAACCACCATCCAAAGAGTACAAATGGACAGACCCTTGTCTTCAGATGCATATGTAGCTTGTTGGGTACCAATGGGAGAAGCCCTTGGCCCTGCGATGGCTAGTCTCCCCAGTGTAGGGAAATGTCAGGGAAGGAAAAAGGGAAGGGGTGCATGGATTGGTGAGAGAACACCCTCATAGAAGAAGGGAGAGGTAAGATGGAGTAGGCGGTTGATGAATGGGAAACCTGGAAAAGGGATAACATTTGAAATGTAAATAAAGAACCTCTCTGATCCCAGCCCACAGCTCACTGCTCTGAAACCCCTTGGGAGAGAGAGCTCACTGCCAGACATGTAGGCACTCTTGAGACTGCAGTGTGGGAGAGACCACCAATAATGCCCACCACTGCCCACACCTCTGGCCCAAGAGGAAACTGTATACGGCCTCTGGGAACCAGAAGATAGGGGCACTGGAGCTGCAGGTCCCCCGCAGTACAGACACCACCCGGACCTGAAGGGAACCTGTCTATAGTTCTCTGCACCCAAATCCCATGGGAGGGAGAGCTAAATCTTCAGAGGGGCAGATAAACCTGGGAAGCCAGAAGAGACTACACTCTGCCCACATTTCTGACTCCATAGAATAACACCTAACTTCATATGGGACCCCTATGCACAGGGGCTCCTGGAAAAGGTAGCACAGGGCCTCCAGGTTGCTGCCCTCACCGGGAACTCAAAAACAGCACCCCACTAGCAACTTGAGCCACCTGTACCACAGGAAAGACTAACCTTTCTGCACTAAGCGACCTTCCTGGTGGACTCAGGACACAGGCCCACAGGAACAGCTAAAGATCAGTAGACAGGGAAGACTACACGCCCGAAAGCAGAGCACTCTGTTCCCATAACTGGCTGAAAGAAAACAGGAAAACAGTTCTACAGCACTCCTGACACACAGGCCTATAGGACAGTCTAGCCACTGTCAGAAATAGCAGAACAAGATGACACCAGAGACAAACTGATGACAAGGGGCAAGCATAGGAACCCAAGCAACGGAAACCAAGACTACATGGCACCATCGAAGCCTAATTCTCCCACCAAAGCAAACACTGAATATCCAAACACACCAGAAAAGCAAGATATAGATTTAAAATCATATTTGATCATGATGCTGGAGGACTTCAAGAAAGACATGAAGAACTCCCTTAGAGAAATGCAGGAAAACATAAACAAGTAGAAGCCTATAGAGAGGAATCACAAAAATCCCGGAAAGAATTCCAAGAAAACACAATCAAACAGGTGAAGGAATTAAAAATGGAAATAGAAGCAATAAAGAAAGGACACAGGCAAACAACCCTGGATATAGAAAACCAAAGGAAGAGACAAGGAGCCATAAATACCAGCATCACAAAGAGAATCAAGAGATAGAAGAGAGAATCTCAGTAGCAGAGGATTCCACAGAAATCATCAACACAATAGTCAAAGCAAATGTAAAACGGAAAAAGCTACTGGTCCAAAACATACAGGAAATCCAGGACTCAATGAGAAGATCAAACATAAGGATAATAGGTATAGAAGAGAGTGAAGACTCCCAGCTCAAAGGACCAGTAAATATCTTCAACAAAATCATAGAAGAAAACGTCCCTAACCTAAAGGAAGAGATACCCATAAACATACAAGAAGCCTACAGAACTCCGCATAGATTGGACCAGAAAAGAAAATCCTCCAGTCACATAATAGCCAAAACATCAAATGCACAAAACAAAGAAAGAATATTAAAAGCAGGAAGGGAAAAAGATCAAGTAACATATAAAGGCAGACCTATAAGAATCACACCAGATTTCTCAGCAGAGACAATGAAAGCCAGAAGATCCTGGACAGATGTCATTCAGACCCTAAGAAAACACAAATGCCAGCCCAGGTTACTGTATCCTGCAAAACTCTCAATTAACATAGATGGAGAAACCAAGATATTCCATGAGAAAACCAAATTTACACAATATCTTTCTAAAAATCCAGTGCTACAAAGGATAATACATGGGAAAGCATATAAGGAGACAAGCTATGCCCTAGAAAAAGCAAGAAACTAATCATCTTGGCAACAAAACAAAGAGAAGAAAAGCACATAAACATAATCTCATGTCCAAATATGAATATAACAGGAAACAATAATCACTATTCCTAAATATCTCTCAACAACAATGGTCTCAACTCTCCAATAAAAAGACATAGATTAACAAACTGTATACCAATGAGGACCCTCCATTCTGCTGCATACAGGAAACACACCTCAGAGACAAAGACAGTCACTACCTCAGAGTGAAAGGATGGAAAACAACTTTCCAAGCAAATGGTCTGAAGAAGCAAGCTGGAGTAGCCATTCTAATATCAAATAAAATCAATTATCTACTGAAAGTCATCAAAGAAGATAAGGAAAGACACTTCATATACATCAAAGCAAAAATCCACCAAGATGAACTCTCAATCCTAAATATTTATGCTCCAAATACAAGGGCACCTACATACATAAAAGAAACCTTACTAAAGCTCAAAGCACACATTGCACCTCACACAATAATTGTAGGAGATTTCAACACCCCACTCTCATCAATGAACACATCATGGAAGCAGAAATTAAACAGAGACATAGACAGACTAAGAGAAATCATGAACCAAATGGTCTTAACAGATATTTATAGAACATTCTATCTAAAACAAAAGGATATACCTTCTTTTCAGCACCTCATAGTACTTTCTCCAAAAAAGACCATATAACTGGTCATAAAACAGTCCTCAACAGATACAGAAAGATAAAAATAATTCCATGTGTCCTATCAGACCACCATGGCTAAAGCTGCTCTTCAATAACAATAAGGGAAAAATACCCACATATAAACGGAAGTTGAACAATGTTCAACTCAATGATAACCTGGTCAAGGAAGAAATAAAGAAAGAAATTAAAGACTTCTTAGAATTTAATGAAAATGAAGGTACAACATACCCAAACTTATGGGACACAATGAAAGGTGTGCTAGGAAATCTCATTGCTCTGAGTGCCTGCAGAAAGAAACAAGAGAGAGCATATATCAGCAGCATGACAGCACACCTAAACGCTCTACAACAAAAAGAACCAAATACACCCAGGAGAAGTAGAAGGCAGGAAATAATAAAACTCATAGCAGAAATCAACCAAGTAGAAACAAAAAGGACCATACAAAGAATCAAAAGAACCAAAAGTTGGTTCTTTTAGAAAATCAACAAGATAGATAAACCCTTAGCCAGAATAAGGAGAGGACACAGAGACTGTGTCCAAATTAACAAAATCAAAAATGAAAATAGAGACATAACTACAGAATCAGAGGAAATTCAAAATATCATCAGATCCTACTACAAAAGCCTATACTCAACAAAACTTGGAAATCTGCAGGAAATGGACAATTTCCTAGACAGATACAAGGTACCGAAGTTAAATCAGGAAGAGATAAACCATTTAAACAACCACATAACTCCTAGCGAAATAGAAGCAGTCATTAATAGTCTCCCAACCAAAAAGAGCCCAGGTCCAGATGGGTTCAGTGCACAATTCTATAAGATATTCATAGAAGATTTCATACCAATACTATCCAAATTATTCCACAATATTGAAACAGAAGCAGCGCTACCGAATTCATTCTATGAAGCCACAATTACTCTTATACCTAAACCACACAAAGACCCAAGAAAGAAAGAAAACTTCAGACCAATCTCCCTTATGAATATCGATGCAAAATACTCAATAAATTACTGGCAAACCGAATCCAAGAGGACATCAAAACAATCATCCACCATGATCAAGTAGGCTTCATCCCAGGCATGCAGGGATAGTTTAATGTACAGAAAACCATCAATGTAATCCATTATATAAACAAACTGAAAGAACAAAACCAAATGACTATTTCATTAGATGCTGAGAAAGCATTTGACAAAATTCAACACCCCTTCATGATAAAAGTCCTGGAAAGAATAGAAATTCAAGGCTTATAGCTAAACATAGTAAAATCCATATACAGCAAACCAGTAGCTAACATTAAACTAAATGGAGAGAAACTTGAAGCAAAATCAGGGACTAGACAAGGCTGCCCACTCTCTCCTTACTTACTAAATATAGTTCTTAAAGTTCTAGACAAAGCAATCAGACAACAAAAGGAGATCTAGGGGATACAGATTGGAAAAGAAGAAGTCAAAATATCACTGTTTGTAGATGATACGATAGTATATTTAATTGATCCCAAAAGTTCCACCTGAGAACTACTAAACCTGATAACCACCTTTAGCAAATTGGCTGGGTATAAAATTAACTCAAAAAAATCAGTAGTCTTCCTCTACACAAAAGAGAAACAAGCCGAGAAAGAAATTAGGGAAACAACACCCTTCATAATAGTCCCAAATAATGTAAAATATCTCGGTGTGACTTTAACCAAGCAAGTAAAAGATCTGTATGCTAAGAACTTCAAGCCCCTGAAGAAAGAAATTTAAGAAGACTTCAGAAGATGGAAAAAATCTCCCAGGCTCATGAATTTGCAGGATTAATATAGTAAAAATGGCCATTTTACCAAAAACGATCTACAGATTCAGTGCAATCCCCATCAAAATACCAATCCAATTCTTCAAAGAGTTAGACAGAAAAATTTGCAAATTCATCTGGAATACCAAAAAACCCAGTATAGCTAAAACTATCCTCAACATTAAAAGTACTTCTGGGGGAATCACTGACCCTGAATTCAAGCAGTAATACAGAGCAATAGTGATAAAAACTGCATGGTATTCGTACAGAGACAGAAAGATAGACCAGTGGAATAGAATTGAAGACCCAGAAATGAACCCACACACCTGTGGTCACTTGATTTTTGACAAAGGATCCAAAACCATCCAATGGAAAAAAGATTGCATTTTCAGCAAATGGTGCTGGTTCAACTGGAGGTCAGCTTCTAGAAGAATACAGATCGATCCATGCTTATCACCCTGTACAAAGCTTAAGTCCAAGTGGATCAAGGAACTCCGCATCAAACCAGATGCACTCAAAATAATAGAAGAATAATGGGGAAGCATCTTGTACACATGGGCACTGGAGAAAATTTCCTGAACAAAACACCAATGGCTTATGCTCTAAGATCAAGATTTGACAAATGGGATCTCATAAAACTGCAAAGCTTCTGTAAGGCAAAGGACATTATTGTTAGGACAAGATGGCAGCCAACGGGTTGGGAAAAGATCTTTACCAATCCTACAACAGATAGAGGGCTCATATCCCAAATATACAAAGAACTCAATGTCCATTGTGAGAGCTGCGCAGGTGCACCATGATGCAAGATCAGGCCATGTGATTTGGACCTATGAATTGAGATTACGCAGTCTGGACTGAGGAGGCAGATTTGAGGGAAGATATAAGGGAGTGTGCTTGGGTGTTGGAGAGAGAAGAAAGGAAAATAAAGATTGCTGCTTGCCTTCAGAAAGAAAGGTTCCTGAATAAACTGCTTTGAGAAGAACATCGTGGTGTCACTCCTTTCCGCATGACAGAGACAGAAGGGACAAGTGATGGCCTATAAGCGGAGCTCCTCCTTCGTTCAAAACTCATAGTGGTTAGGGCGGCTAGCCGGTAAGTTCCCAGGTAAGTGGGCAAGAAAAGCTCTCAGATTGAGACTATAAGGTTTCCGGTGTTGGGATGAGTCGCAAGCCTCTGAGATTGAGACTCTAAGGTTCCCGGTTTCGGGACAAGTTGCACCAAGCACAATGGAGAACTCAACATCAGCTCAGATAGTTCGCCAAGCCCTCAAGGTTTTGTTTAGAGTGAAAGGAATCAGGCTAAAGAAAGAAATACTAGAGAATTTTTTTTAAAAGCAGTGGGCCAGGTTGCTCCGTGGTTTCCAGTGATAGGACATCTTACAATGCCCAGTTGGAAGAAATTAGGGAAAGATTGGAGGTTGCCAAGGATCAGGGGTTTTACCAAAAGGAGTGCTGCCAGTGTGGAAATTAGTGAAAAATTGCATAGGGGACGAGTAAAGGTGTGGCGTGGAGCTCCAAAAGGGAAATGAGGCACTAAATCAGATTAGGGAGGAACGTTCTCAAAAATTAGAGACCGAAGGAAAATCTAGTGAGGGGAAAATGTCAGAAGACGATCTGGAGAGCATTGCTGACAGTTTAGAGAAAGTGAAACTAAAGGTAGAACCATCGGCTCCAGGGCTGCCTCATCGGCCTCTGTACGCTTTGGGCGGGGCAGAGGGACATAGCTTACACCTGGAAATCTGGAGAGTTTTTGGCATTACTGCAGTCATTTTTACTGCTATAGCAGTTTCTCCCGCCGCAGCCATTGCTGCAGCCATATTCCTTACCTCCGTAGTATAGACTGCGGCAGCTGTAAGTAATTTATCCACAGGTGTTGCAGAAGCTTTAGATGTTCAGGATAATATTAATAATCAGTTGAAAGCAGGAATTTTGCTGCTGTATCAAAGGGTGGATTTGCTCCAGGAACAAGCGGATATTATGATGGAGTTAATGGGTTCTGAGTAGAAATATTCAGGACTGTGTGTCACCTCCATACCATTTGTGAATGTCAGTCATACTGCTCAGATATCCCGTAATATATCTCAGTATCTTACAGGAATTTGGTCTCAACACTTTGATGGACTAGTTCAGGAATTGAGACAATCCATTGTCCATATCTACTCCACTCGAGTGGACAGTCACCGTGGAAGTGGTGGGAAAGGGGAAATTTAAAGATGTTGGCCAGAGCTACCAGATTGCAAAGTCTGCTGCAGCACGAAGAGCCCTCTGAAGCCTCAAAGCTAACCAGCCTCTGGTTCCTAACAGCTGAAGCTTCCAGACTCACAGACTTCCGGCAAGGCAGTGGACCAGAACCATAGCAGCACACCACAAAGGATGATTCAAGCCAACACAGAGCATGTCCTTATCTGGAGGACTGGGTAATTAGATTGCCGCCATTCCCGTACGGATGAAAGAATGGGCTAGACTTGCTGGACTTGCCCTATGCCTGATTCTTATTAGCATCCTGGCCTTTTGGTGCATGTGCTGTATACAGTTACATCAGCGCAGAACTCAAGCCTTAATGATACAGGTTTTTGTAGCGGTGGAGATGGGACAGTCTCCTCAAGTGCAGCTTGGCATGCTAGAGAAGTAGGCAATGACTGGTAAGACTCCGTGGGCGTGTCACCAACCCAAGACAGGGATCAAACCTAAGCTGTTTGTCTCCTGATGACGGGTAAGGGGCATTGCTGCAGGGGACAACCTAAGACAGGCATTCTCATTGCCAAAAACATAAAGAAGGGGGAGATGTGGGGAGTGGGTGTGGTGACAGCCCCAAGATGGCGCCCAGGACTGCAGCTAAGTCTCATGACTAGCACCTGACTTCCTCACACACCTGAAACTAGCCATGCCATAATGCAAGATCAGGCCATGTGACGTGGACCTATGAACTGAGATTACGCAGTCTGGACTGAGGAGGCAGAGTTGAGGGAGGATATAAGAAAGTGTGCTCGGGGTTGGCGAGAGAAGAAAGGAAATAAAAGATTGCTGCTTGCATGCAGAAAGAAAGGTTCCTGAATAAACTGTTTCGAGAAGAATGTCGCGGTGTTGCTCCTTTCTGCAGGACAGAGACAGAAGTGACAGAAAATATCCTGAGTGAGGTAACGCAATCACAGAAAAACACACATGGTATATACTCATTGATAAGTGACTATTAGCCCAAATGCTTGAATTGCCCTAGATATACAGAACACATGAAACTCAAGAAGGATGACCAAAATTTGAATGCTTCACTCCTTCTTTAAAAGGAGAACAAGAATACCCTTAGGAGGAATAGGGAGAAAAAGTTTAGAACAGAGGCAGAAGGAACACCCATTCAGAGCCTGCCCCACTTGTGGCCCATACATATACAGTCACCAAACTAGATAAGTTGGATGCAGCAAAGAAGTACAGGCTGACAGGAACTGGATGTAGGTCTCTCATGAGAGACACAGCCAAAATACAGCAAATACAGAGGCGAATGCCAGCAGCAAACCACTGAACTGACCCCTGTAGGACCCCCATTGAAGGAATCAGAGAAAGAACTGCAAGAGCTAGAAGGGGCTTGAGACCCCATATGAACAACAATTCCAAGCAACCAGAGCTTCCAGGGACTAAGCCACTACCCAAAGACTATACATGCATGGACTGACCCTGGGCTCCAACCTCATAGATAGCAATGAATAGCCTATTAAGAGCACCAGTGGAAGGGGAAGCCCTTGGCCCTGCCAAGACTGAACCCCCAGTGAATGTGATTGGTGGAGGGTGGTAATGGGGGAATGATGGGGAGGGGAAGCCCATATAGAAAGGGAAGGAAAGGGGTTAGGGGGATGTTGGCCCGGAAACCGGGAAGGGGAATAACAATCGAAATGTAAATAAGAAATATGCAAGTTAATAAAGATAAAAATGTAAATAAAGAAAAAATCCAATTAAAGTTTAAAAACGAAAGAAAAAGATAGTACCTAACTGCTCTCTCTTTCGAAATAAGTTCTTAGGTACTGAAAACCTAGTTAACTCCCTGGTGCTACTAAAAATAAATCATAATTATTAGAGAATACATAATCACTAATTTACTAAAACATAATAATGCAGAAAAATATTCTATAAAAGATATTCTTCCTCATCCCTACAGATGAGTGTAGCCCTCACCTTTTGTCAAGGGTACATCTCTTTGTGAAGGATAAAGACCACAGCAGAAAACCACACCCAATCAATATCATGAGTAGAGTCTAGTCCAAATTGATACATTTTTAAATCATTCCTGAAATTAAGACTCAAGGGTAATTCCAGAAGAAGGAACAGATATCTTGTAAGAGCAAGAAAAAGAAGTTTTTTATGAGAATGTGTTTTCTAGTAATATTAGAATCTAAACTTTCAAAGTCTCATTAACATCACTGCTCAAACATGAGCTAAAAAATGAAGACAATAAGGATCACACCAAAATGGATGGGGAAAAGCCCATGAGTCTTCAACTCTATACTGTAGGCATGATACTATTATGCACTATGTAAAGATTGTCCTTGTTTTATTCAAATTCTGATTTCTCTGCCCCCACATCTGATTGCAATTCTGACATATGCAATGCTTATTCTGAGTATTTCTTGTCTCAATGTTGTGTAAACATTTATCTCCAGTTACTCTCTGATTTATAAATAAAAGCTGAACATCCAGTGGTTGAACAGAGGAGAGAATAGTGCTGTAATACTGATCCCAGCCAGGTAATGAGGAAAGAGAAAGAGGAAGAGAGGTTCTGCCAGGTAGAGAGAGTCAAGGATACACCATGGGAACACACATAAGAGAGAGCCAGATCAATACTAAAATGCAATTATCTCAGGGATGATGGGTAGGAGGTAAGCAGAGTAGATGTGAGGAAAGTAATAGATTAATAACTGCTCAGACACTGTGATGAAACTTTTACCAAACTAACCTTAGTATTGTTGTCCCATTTATTTGGGAGTTAGTTGGGATAAAGAAAAATTGTCACTTTTTGCACTAACACCATATAAAGAACTGTAGGTAATGACATAAATCTAGGAATAGAATAAGTGTTTCTCTGCAGGTCAGAAAGCAACAATTGGTTGTCCAGTGCCAAAGAGTAAACTCTAAAAGCATACATAGAAAGAACATATATAAACTCAGGTATATAGAGAAATATATTCATATATATATATGTATGTATAAATATAAATGAATGTATTCCACAATAATAATCAATTAATAAGAGAGACCTTGAATCTGAAGGAGAGTAGAGAGGAAGATGTAGGAGTATCCAGAACTTTTCAATCTTCCTAATGCTATGACCATTTAATACAGTTTCTCATGTTGTGCTAACCTCCAACCACAAATTTTTTATTGATACTTCATAACTATAGTTCTGCTACCCCGTATGAAGCATAATGTAAATGTCCAATATGCAGAACATCTGATATGCAACCCCTGTGGGGAATAGCAACCCATGTGTTGAGAACCACTGGTCTAGAAAGAAGAGAAAGAAGCAAAAATTCTGTAATGAAAATATGACATCAAATAATAACAAAGAAAACAGATGACAGAAACATATATGTAAAACTGAATGTAGAGACGTTTGAGGAATATCAGAGTGATATATAGATACACTTCACAAATAAAAGACAAAATTATAACTTTTATAAAAGTATGAGAATGCTAGTGCGCCCTATCTAATTTTTCCTTCTATAACTATGAAACTATAACAAAGAAATTTGTTAAAGTTTCTGAAAACATTTTATCTCATTGATGGCAAGGCTTGTGAGTTTTTCACATCCAAATAGCATTCATATCTGTAAAGACAAAATACAATACTTCTAAATATTGGTTTTTAATTTCTGAACAATAACTGATATAAACTAATATAATTCTCTGTTATCAAAGCATTTTACTTAAAAGAATTACAACGTTGTTATCACTCTTAAAGGTTAAAGATGCAATTTATTACAAAGTCATTAGTGAAGAAACATAATATAAAAGTTTATTCTGCAACAGAAATTTCAATTGTAAAATACCTTTTTATAAAATATGCATTTTGACATGAAGTTTCAATTAAGTGATGTCAATAATTGTTAAACATTTTTATTTATTCTGCTTTTCAAATTAATTTATCTTCAAATTGGGAGAGTTATTTTATGCAGTTTCTGGTTCATATAATTTTGGACTATATTTTCAATTTGTATTATTTATTATTAAAATAAGAAACATGCTTTAAATAACATCTGTGTAGTAGGGAGAGGAATGAGAGTAAGGATACCTTTCGATCATTTCTGTTCTGAAATAGTTACAGTAAACTCTCATGGTTTCAATACTGTAGCTTTACATTTTAATAAAAGAAGTATGGCAGAACTATTAAGTTACAAGTGCTGTTTCTGTTGCTTCAGCCTCATTAAACAAATTCAAAGAAATGAAAAGATGAAGCTAAGTATTATTCAGAACATTGGACTTGAAGATATAATGCTGAAAATTTCTCCAGTTGATATAGGGAAAATTGGCATCCTCTTCAGTTTGTATAAATAGGAAATCCATTAGCACTTCACATTGACTGGAGCCTTACAAAACCACAGAAGGCATACTTAACTTGTACAGTAACAAAAGAAAATACATACAATTCAATAAATTATTTCAAAGGAAAAGGGTGGCATTAGATTTTATAACCAGAGAACCAGTTCTCAACACAGTCTTAAGAGGCTATCTTTGAATATTAAGAATCGATATTCTTTTTTTAAAATTAGATATATTTCTTTACTTACATTTCAAATGTTATTCACTTTCCTTGTTTCCTGTCCATAAGCCCCAAACCCCTCCCCCTCTCCCATACAGGCATTCTCCCATCGATCCCCCTTACTGCCCCCCAATTCCTCTGCACCAGGGGTCCAACTGTGACTGGACCAAGGACTTGCCCTTCCATTGGTGCCCCAACAAGGCTATTCTCTGCTACATATACAGTTGGAGCCCTGGATCAGTCCATGTATAGACTTGATAGTAGTTTAATCCAAGGAAGCTCTGGTTGGTGGACATTGTTGTTCTTATGGGGTTGCAAGCTCCTTCAACTCTTTCAATTCTTCCTCTAATTCCCCACAAGGGGGTCCTCTTCTCAGTTCAGTGGTTTGCTGCCAGCATTGACCTCTGTATTGAACATTCTCTGGATGTGTTTCTCAAGAGAGATCCCCTTTCAGCATGCATTTTTAGCTCCATCAACCTTGTCTAGTTTTGGTGGCTACATATAAATGGGCCACAAGCAGGGAAGATTCTGAATGGCCATTCTTTCTGTTGCTGCTCTAAACTTTGCTTCCATATCCCCTCCTATTGATACTTTTTTCCCCTCCTTTTAAGAAGGAGTGGGAGAATCCATATTTTGGTGATCCTACTTCTTGAGCTTCCCCTGCTCTACAGTTTGCATCTTGGGTAATTTGGGCTACTATCCACTTATCAATGAGTGCATACCAATTGTGTTTTTCTGTGATAGGATTACCTCACTCAGGATGATATTTTCTAGTTCATTCCATGTGTCTATGAATTTCATGAGGTCATTGGTTTTGATAGCTAGGTAGTATACCATTTTGTAGATGTACCACATTTTTTGAATCCATTCCTCTGTTGAAGGGCATCTGGGTTCTTTCCAGCTTCTGGAAAAAAATAAGGCTGCTATGAACAGAATGGAGCATGTGTCTTTGTTGTATGTTGGAGCATCTTTTGGGTATATGCCCAGGAGACACATAGCTGGGTCCTCAGGTAGTAGAATGTTCAATTTTCTGAAGAACCTCCAGACTGATTTCCAGAGTGGTTGTACTAGTTTGCAATCCCACTAACAATGGAGGAGTGTTTCTCTTTCTCCACATCCTTGCCAGCATCTGCTGTCACCTGAGTTTTTCTACGTTAGCCATTCTGACTGGTATGAGGGGAAATCTCAGAGTTGTTTTGATTTGCATTTCCCTGATTACTAAGAATGTTGAACATTTCTTTAGGTGCTTTTTGGCCATTCAACAATCCTCAGTATATTGCTTTTACTATGTTTAGATATGGGCATTGAATTCCTGATCTTTCCAGGACTTTTTCCATGCTGTGGTGTTGACTTTTGTCAAATGCACTCTCAGCATCTAATGAAATGATCATGTGGTTCTTATCTTTGAGTTTGCTTATATAGTGGATTACATTGATGGATTTTCATACATTAAAACATCCCTCATCCCTGGGATGAAGCTTACTTGATCCTGATGGATGATCCTTTTGATGTGTTCTTGGATTCGATTGGCAAGAATTTTATTGAATATTTTTGTGTCAATATTCATAAGGGAAATTGGTCTGAAGTTCTCTTTCTTTGTTGGGTCTTTGTGTGTTTTCGGTATAAGAGTAATTATGGCTTCATAGAAGGAAATTGGTAGTGCCCCATCTGTTTCTATTTTGTGGAATAGTTTGGACAGTATTGTTATGAGGTCTTCTATGAAGTTCTGATAGAATTCTGGACTAAACCCATCTGGTCCTGGGCTCTTTTTGGTTGGGAGACTTTTAATAACTTCTTCTATCCGTTTAGGACTTATGGGGATAATTACATGGTTAATTTGTTCCTGATTTAATTTTGGTACCTGGTATCTGTCTAAAAAATTGTCCATTTCCTCCAGATTTTCCAGTTTTGTTGAATACAGTCTTTTGTAGTAGGATCTGATGATTTTTTTAATTTCTTCAGATTCTGTTGTTCTGTCTCCTTTTTCAGTTCTGATTTTGTTTGATCTTGATTTTGAACTTAAATAATTAGTAAATGAAATAAAATTTGTTTAAGTAAGCTTCATAAATAAGGCCTACATTTTTTACTTCTACAAATAAAATTACAAGTAGTTTTTGTGTTCGTTGATTAATTTGTATATACTAATTAGAAACTTTAGAATTTTAAAAATATATACAAAATATATCATAGTTATATTTTAATAATAATCATAATAATAAAAAGTTTTATTTTGTGTACTAAGGTTTTTCTACTGAAATAATTGTGTATTTTTAATAGATTTTATGCAAACTTTTTATTACTATAGAATCATTTTCTGTTAATAAGGTTAAGACGCATTATAGAATAAGGAAAATTTATTTGTAGACTCCTTGGTCAGCTGATATGGAAGGGAAATGATACACTATTTGATACTGAAACACATTTTAATGGGATTGTAGATTTTTTTCTGATTTTTTCCCATCATTAAAAACTGAAACAAATCTTATAGAATATAAAAGCTCATAACAAGAAACTACAAATTTATGTACATTTATCTCTCTTAAAGATACCCATGATGCATATGTATTTCATTTCTTTCAATTCTAGCCTGACTTCTGAGAAGACTACTTGCCAAGCCTTTACCTTCTAGGTTACTCTACATCAGCACTACCAAGTATACTTTACTGCTTTCCACTGTTTCTGGATCTGGGTGGATATCCAGTGTACTGGTTACTTTTCCAGATGCTGTTACAAACTACCCGAAGAACAACCATGACCAGAAAAAATAAAACAGATTTATTTTTGTCCATGATTTAAAAGGTGTAACATCTATCAGGGTTGAAAACTGGTAAGATTCATAGGTGTAGACTCAGCTTGTATTTCTTAAACCTAGGCAAATCACAATTCATAGAAGGATTCATTCTAGTGTTATTTAGGCTTTCTTGGTCATTTTTTCGGTATATTCAGCCTAAGGATGCAGACTAACTTCAATTAAGTCTTCTATCCTTGGGTTAACCTCTATGAATTTCTTCAGAGGCACTCCCAAAGGTGTTTTTGGATGATTCTAACATACAACAAAATTGTCAGCAAAGATTCACCATTTTAGATAATATAAAAACTAAGGACTGGAAGAGCTTGAAGGGGATTGAGACCCCATATGAACAACAATGCCAACCAACCAGAACTTCCAGGGACTAAGCCACCACCCAAAGACTATACAAGGACTGACCCTGGGCTCCAACCTCATAGGTCGCAATGAATAGCCTAGTAAATGCACCAGTGGAAGGGGAAGCCCTTGGTCCTGCTAAGACTGAACCCCCAGTGAACATGATTGTTGGGGGGTGGGCGGTAAGGGGGGAGGATGGGGAGGGGAACACCAATAGTGAAGGGGAAGGGGAGGAGTTAGGGGGATGTTGGCCTGGAAACCAGGAAAGGGGGTAACAATCGAAATGTAAATAAGAAATACCCAAGTTAATAAAGATGAAAAGAAAGAAAGAAAGAAAGAAAGAAAGAAAGAAAGAAAGAAAGAAAGAGAGAAAGAAACTGCTTTCTTATAGTGCCTGTGTATCATTGTTGTCAATAAAATACTAGAAAACAACACTTTAAAAATGAGCAAAATAATAATTCTTTATGTATCTCTACCAATTATCCATAACATGGAAAATGTGAAAAGAGTAAAATATTAGCATTCACTTTTCTATATATCTTATGAAGAAACGTTTAACAGTTTACCTTTGATTTCATCTTTTTTATATTTTTTCTGTTACTTACAATATTTGAAATTATAGTTTACACCAGCAATTGTGCAGCTACTTCTCTTCCTTTTAAACAAGTTTCTCACTACTCACTTCCACATAATAGTGGAATATGGGAGTGTGTGGTCCGAGACTGACTAATTGGATCAAAAAAATCATTTTCTAACTTCTACTCTCTTTTATTCTCCTAGTTGAAAAGGTCCAGAATTGTAAATAAGTGACTCCCATTATGGGGATATGCAGTCATTTAATACTAAGTACATGCTGCAAGGAAAATAATTTTGATATTGATGTAACATGTACTATTTCCAGTAAGCTATTATGTATACTGGAGTCTCATTAATTTTGAACCTTGTGTGTGTCTATAAGCCTCTTATGGGGTCATGTTTTTGTTACTTGAAATGTGCATTTTTTAATAAGGTTTCTGTTTCTGCTTCCTCCTTCTTGTTCTCATCACCCTCTTCCTCCTCCTTTCCTTCTTTTATCCTTCTGTGTCTACAGAGATAACTCAGTAATTATAGAGGTTGCTGCTTTAAAGGACACCATAGCTGGTTTCTCAGGACTTGCATCAGGAAGTTCATAACTATCTCTAAATCTAGTTCAGTGGAACACAGTGTTCTTTGCTGCCTTTGTGGGAACCTTCCTGAACATGACATGCATAAATACACATGGGCACACACATATATACATTAAAAAGAGTAGTGTTACACTTTACTCTTTGACTATTCATAAAACTATAGAGGAAATCAGATCTATAGTTCAGCATTATTTTGACAAATTATTTTCTTCTACGCTATGTAAAACAAATAGGTTTCTGTGTTCTCATTACATCTAAATCATTCAATAAATTATGTACTAAATTATCATTCATACTGTAAAAGAACTAGTTATTCTATACTTATGTTCCTACCTTATCCAATATCTTCTTGGTCATGCCTCATGGTGACCTTGATTCCACAGAGTGAAAAGGTCCAAAGATCTTATTCTATGTAGCCTTTTGCCAAAATTGGCAACTCTGACTTTTAAATTTTCACTATGAAAATTATTGACAGCCACAGAAAATACTAGTCAGCCTAATAGAGATACTGCAAGTGGAAAACAAGTAAAACTCTCAGATGGATCCTCTATTTACGTAAATTCTAATCTCTTCTCATTCTAATTTCTCTTATCCACTTCCTTTATGTACATATTGATGACCTTTCTTTCATTACTATTGTCTTACACACACACACACACACACACACACACACACACACACACACACACACAGGACTACCACCACCAAGAAAGAAAAAAAAAGGAAAAAAGAAAGAAAGAAGGAAAGAAAGGGAGAAAGAAAGAAAGAAAGAAAGAAAGAAAGAAAGAAAGAGGATAGAGGGAGGGAGGGAGAAAAACATACACATGCTCTCTCTCTCTTTCTCTCTCTCTCTTCCAGGACCAACAAGAAACAGAGAGAGAGAGAGAGAGAGAGAGAGAGAGAGAGAGAGAGAGAGAGAGAGAGAGAGAGAGAGACTTTTGTATTACATGTATGTGAATTTACTGCTGACCACTTGGTGTTGGAAAACCAATTAAGAGGCTTGTCCCAGGAGAAGACTGATTCTCTCTCCGAAGTCATTAATTGACTGTAGTGGTTAATCTAGGATTAGGCCTTTTTGAGATTTTTACTACACACTTGGCTTATCAACTGGTTTTCTCACTACTTTGGTCTTAATGAGGTAGATACATTGTTGATATTACTTAGGTGCAGTTTGACTGTCAAATATAAAAGATAGCCCTAATCAGCTGATGTCCTGGTCCTCTGGAGTTTCCAGTTTGTGTGTGTGTGTGTGTGTGTGTGTGTGTGTGTGTGTGTGTGTGTTTTGGATATTCCCTGAGGGTTGGGTATAGGAATTTTGTTAAAGAACTATTGACTAGAGCTGGAAGCTCCATGTTTTGTACCCTGCATGTATTCTATGTGTATCATTTTAAAATAATTTCCATCTGTTGCAAATTGAAGACTCTTAGAAAGAAGGTGAAACATTCATTCTCGATTTTTATAGGGGTAAATTAGAGATTGCATTGGATTATGAAAATGTTGACTTCTATGGTGAAATGGTAACAACTACTGGTAATTTACTTTATTTTTTGAAAGTTTCATAATTTCTTTTCCT
Source organism: Rattus norvegicus (assembly GCF_021556685.1). Taxonomy (NCBI): domain Eukaryota; kingdom Metazoa; phylum Chordata; class Mammalia; order Rodentia; family Muridae; genus Rattus; species Rattus norvegicus. Next base: position 58,123,527 of record NC_141538.1, on the reverse strand, counting down.
GTTTATACCTGAACAGATTTTCATTGAGTAATATGCACTACATTTTCATTATTGACTCATCAATTGAAGGTCATTTAAGTTGTTTCCATCCTAGCTAAGAATACAGTGGCAATGAATGGCTGTGTAAGCATTTACAGAACAGGAAACCATGATCATTGAGCATATGGTTCTTATGGTTAGGCATAAAATAGGTTTTCTATCGTTACTTTATTTACTGACAACTACTTTTAAGATTTATTTACTTATGTACTTACTTACATTCTATATACTATTGCTTCCTTACATGTATTCTTGCCTGGTTCCTGCTAAGGCCAGAATAGGCCTTGAAACTGGAGTTGCATATATGTAGAAAGTCACTATTTGGGTTTGGAGAATGAAAGAACTCAGACAAGAAAAATAATTGCTCTCCGCTCCATACCAGTCTCCCAAGCTCTAGATTACTAAGGTTATTACCAAATAAAACAAAATAATTGCAATTACATACACTTCATTTTATGAAACATTTGAATCATTGTCTTTATAAAGATGCTGCTTCACCTTCTCTATCAATGGTGCTCAAAGTGACATTTCCTCCAAATTCAAACAAAGCCTTTGCATTTTGTCTTCATTCCTGAGAGAAATACAGAATTGAATTATTGGAATTTTTGAAGACTAAAGTTCACACATTAGATTAAAGACACACATACTAGTTGGCCCAAATACAAAACTGGCTAATCTCATTTACCTGCTCTGTCACAATTGTGTGTGTGTGTGTGTGTGTGTGTGTGTGTATTTGTTTTTGTTTGTTTTCATTTGTTTTCAGTCATTCATTTGCTTTCTGACACAAAGTTTTCCTTTAGAACACAGACTGAGATCAAATTTGTAATCTTCCTGCATTACTCTTAAAAGATGGAGATTACCATCATGTACAATAACATCTAGCTTCATTTGGACTATTTAGAGAGTTAATATTAATTAAAATCCAAAGAGAAGAAAGATCCTTCCTCAAAAGCAAATTATTGACTTTTTTTGCTGGTTATTTTATTTATTGACATTTCAAATGTTACCCCCTTCCCTGTTTCCCCTCCACAAACTCCCTATCCCCTCCCCACCACTCCTGCCTCTATGAGGGTACTCCCCAACCTTTCTACAGAGTCCTGACTTTGTGACGTAACATTCCCATACCCTGGGTCATGGAGCCTTCACAGGTCCAGGGGACTCCTCTCCCAATGATGCCCAATAGGGCAATTCTCAGATACATATTCAGCTGAAGCCACCAGTTCCACCATGTGTACTCTTTGGATGGTGGTTTAGTCTCTGGCAAAATTGGAGGTTCTGATTGGTTGATATTGTTTTTCTTCCTATGGTGTTGCAAACCCCTCAGCTCCTTCATTCCTTACCCTAATTTCTCCGCTGGTATCCACTAGCTCACTCATTCATGTGCGTCTGTATTGGTCAGGTTCTGGGAGAGCTTCTCAGGGTACACCTATATCATGCTCCTGTCCAAAAGTAATTCTTGGCACCAGCAATAGCGTTTGCTTTTGATGTCTGCAGACGTAATGGATCCCTAGGTAGGGCAGTCTCTGGATGACTTTTCCTTCAGCCCCTGCATTTACTTTTGACACGAGGAAATCTGTATTAAATTTTTGAGGTCGATGTTTGGCCCCATCCCTCAACCAGGAGCTGTGCCTATTCCCTGGATATGGTCTCCGCAGATTCTATTTCCCCTTGGTTGGGTATTTCGGTTAATGTTCTTCCTGTTGGGTCTTGGAAACCTCTTGGATCACTGGCATCTGGGAAACTCTAGTGGATACCCCCAAATTTCCCCTCTCCCACTACTACTCTATTCCTTACAAATTCCTGAATCTCTGTACTCCCCCATCTCCTCCTATATCTGAAACTGCCCCCAGGTTTTCTCCCCCTTTTCTCTCCCTGGCAGATCTCTCTCTACCTCTAATTCCCAGAGATCATTGTTTTTCCCCTTCTGAGTAGGATGGTAGCATCCACACTTTGGTGTGGTCTTCTTTTTTCTTGTGTTTTATTTGGTCTCTGCATTGTATTGCAGCTATTCTGAGCTTCTTTTTGGCCTATATCCACTTATCAGTGAGTGTACACCATGTGCGTTTTTAGAACTGGGTTACCTCAATCAGGATGTATTTTCAAGTATCATCCGTTTGCCTAAGAATTTTCTTGAAGCCACTGTTTTATTTTATTTTTTTGTTTTTTTTGTTGTTTTTTTTGTTTTTTGTTCTTTTCATCTTTATTAACTTGAGTATTTCTTATTTACATTTCAATTGTTATTCCCCTTCCGGGTTTCCGAGCCAACATCCCCCAAACTGCTCCCTCTCCCCTTCTATATAGGCTTCCCCTCCCCATCCTCCCCCCATTACCACCCTCCCCCCAACAATCATGTTCACTGGGGGTTCAGTCTTAGCTGGACCAAGGGCTTCCCCTTCCACTGGTGCCCTTACTAGGCTATTCATTGCTACCTATGAGGTCAGAGTCCAGGGTCAGTCCATGTATAGTCTTTAGGTAGTGGCTTAGTCCCTGGAAGCTCTGGTTGGTTGGCATTGTTGTCCGTATGGGGTCTCAAGCCCTTTCAAGCTCTTTCAGTCTTTCTAAGATTCCTTCAGTGAGGGTCCTGTTCTCAGTTCAGTGCTTTAATGATGGCTTTCGCCTATGTATTTGCTGTATTCTGGCTATGTCTCTCAGGAGAGATCTACATCTGGTTCCTGTCGGCCTGAAGCCATTATTTTTGAATCTGAGTAGTGCTCCATTGCATAAATGTGCCATATTTTTGGTATCAATTCTTCTGTTGACTATTTTATTTTGTAAATATCACAAGTCATTTTAAAGTGATGAGACTTTCCCATAGATTATCCATAATCAAGTTATAAGGCTCATTTGTTAGATTATCTTTTTATGCTTTTTAACCAGAAACATTGCATATTAGGACAAATGTAAGAATTTAATTAATTACTTTTCCTTTGAAATCAAATATGCCTTAACAAATACAACCATACTGTCTAACAAATGTCAGACACAATTACAGGGCTTTGAATTAATCTATTACTTGTTTGCCATTGTAGGGTTCCTAATATATAGTGAGAATCAGGTGAGAGTACCAGATTTTAGCTTTGCAACATGAAGTAAATAAATTCTAAAATGAATATTATGTTTGACACGTTGAATAATTACTATGCATTTTATTGTAGGTATTTAAAGACATTTTGGGTAAAACCATAGCCAGAAAAAGTTGGTATGTACAATAGTATTAACTGTGTCTCTTCACCAACATTTTCAATTCACAACTGAGAATTTAAGATAACAAGTGAGAATTTTTGTACGGTAAATATGCTATACAGCAACCCACCTTACCCAAATACTTGAGCAATGTGAACTAATTATTAAATATTCATCAGATGCTCCCTGTGTAAAGATCTGAACATCTTGCCTATGCTTGTGACCTCCTTTACATTCTTAAATCTCTAAAATGCATCAGTGCCATTACTATGTTTTTATTTTTATGTATACTAATAACACATTGAGCTTTACTTTTAATCAGGTGAAAAAATACATTAAACTTATTTCACTTGTATTTATGAACTAAAGCATAGCTTTATATTAATATTAAAAATATCAACATCGATATGTAGAGTAAAAAGCTTCAAATGTATTTGTTTCTTGTCAATATACCTTGATAACCTGCAATGTTAGGTATAGTGTGATTACTGTTAATTTTATTATATTATTTCACATGATTTGGTATTTTTACTTTTTATTATTATCTTAGGATGTTAATATGAATTATCTTATCTTGAAACCCTAACTTCATGTCTGTTTTAAGATTCAGTTGAATCAATACTCAAAGAGTATGATTAATTATTTATGTTCAGAATGATTCTAAATATACGAGTATTATGAAGCCACTATTGTAAAGATAATAGAATATCTGAACTAACAAGTTAATAAATTTCATGAAATTATTTTCAAGTGTACTTAGAGTCTCAGTACATTAGAGACTAAGTTTTTTGTGCAACAATTCAAAACCTGTGTTTTTCTTCTGAAAAAATCTTTGGAGAATTATAAAAACAGATAGAGACCAGGGTAGAATACTTTATACAGTTGATACAATTATTCAATAAACTATACTTCTGAATATTTTCAGAGTATTATTCTGGAGACTTTTTCTCTGAAAAATTAAGCACCTGTTTTAACTAAAATTTAAAAAGGAAATGCTTAGCATTATACTATGGAAATAATATTTCAGAGATAGAATGTAATACAATTTGAATTTTATAAACTACAACTTTCAAAAGGATATAAAATGAAATAGAAATATGTACTGGCATATTCTGAACTATTTCTGTGAGGAAAAAATGAACTTGGTAAGAATATTTTTCAAGATTAATGTCTTTAACAAAGATTAATTATAAAAGTATTATTTTATAACACTTAGAATACTACAAAATAAAGCCTAGTGCAGTAAAAAAGAATTATGAGGTTTAAGATGTATGGTAAAGATATAGAATTACTCTGCAATTTATGTACATTCTAATATGATAGTAGAATCATAATTATATATGTTACTAAAAGGCAACTTGTAGCATGGAAGACACTATAATAATAAGTTGAGATTAGATAAATTTTGAAATATTGGTTTGATACAAAAATAATTGTAAATGGAAAAATATACAGAATTTCAAGTTCAGTATAAAATTTAGTGACATTCTGTTTTACAAGAAGTTACTAAATACACAAATATCAAAACCCAGAAAATATTCAACAATAGAAAACGAAGTACAAACTGGATGTTCTCTAATGAATGTTTTTCTTTTCTAAGAAAGTTTTTTTTTAGTTTTTCGCAGTTTTTCACTATAATGTAATTGATTAAGATAGTCATATCAAAGAGTGTGTCACAAAAAAAACTGCTTATTTCATGACAATCAAAGCAAAAAGTTATGAGACAGACTCAGTAACATGGTAACACTTTCAAAGGTAGACCTTTGAAGAAGCACTTTCCCAACCAGGTCCCATCTATTAATATTCTAATCAGCTATTAACTAATCAATGGCTCAATTTACCAATGGAGGTAGCATAACCATGATCCACTAAATTCTCAGTAGCTCCACATAATAGAAATTAAGCTTCCACAGAAGAACCTTTGGCAGACAGACTTCCTCTCCAAAGTATGGTACTGTGTTTCAATTTGCACAGGCTGAAAGTTTTGAGTTGGTATTAGCTGGGTTTGAAAAATGTGTAGAAGAATACACCATTTCAACAGGGGTCTGCAGATTTCCAGTTATTCTGCATACACAAATCTCCCTGAAAGAAATTACTGTGGTTTCATTTGTAACTTATTTTTTTGATTCACATCATTGCAGTTTACAGATGTTCTCATCCTTGTACTCATATGCACGTGAATATAAGTTAAACAATGAAACAGGTTTAAAGTATTTTTTAGTTTTAAGTTTGTTGAATACAAACTTTTAGATATATAACTTCCTAAACCTCTACACTTAATGTTATTTATTTTCATTTGCTTCCACTTATAGATATAAATATATACATTATACAAAATAATACATTGAACTTGGTAGGTTTTTCAATTTTCCATTTCAGAAACAGAAGAATTCATCATTTTCATAGGCATCTTCAAATCATTATATAGTGGCTAAAGCTACTTTGTGAGTCCCTGACAGTAATATAAACATATCATCTAACTTCCATCTGATATTTCAGATGTCAAATCTATCTGTGTGTAGGTATTTTATCTGTACAATTACACAGCCATGTATTATTAAGCTGATCATTGAGTCAATCTGTACTTTCAGTGTACATTTATATATGCATCTATTGATTTTATACAAATATGTATGTCTACTATATCACAATTTACGTTTCTGTTAGAAGTTCCTCAATACACACAAAATAAAGAAGATAGTATAATAACAGTCAAGTCCATATAACCCAAATTCAACCTCTATCAGTTACATTTTATAAACCCACAATGTCATTATGACTCTGAAAAAAAATCATTAATTTATTGATGCCTTCCAATTTCTAGTTGACTCACATATTTACATAGCTATCATATTATAATTAATCCACAAAATTCACATATTGTTTTGAGTTAGAACTTACATCTTTTTACTACAATAGATCTGCTTTTCTAGGTTTCTTGTTTATTTTTTCTTAGGAGCTTTTAATATTCTTTGATCTGCATGTCTAGTGCTTTGATTAATATGTGGCAAGGGAACTCTCTTTGCTGCTCTAATTTTCATTTATATTTTATTCAAATACTTTAAGGGCCATTGGTCTGGGCATAGTCTCCTTCCTCTATTTCTATTATTTTTATATTTGATCTTTTCATAGAGTCTTAGGTTTCCTGAATACTTTGTTTCACGTCCTTTCAATGTATAATATTTTCCTGAACCAATATATCCACATCCTCTACTATATTTTCAATGCCTGAGATTCTTTCTCCCATCTCTTAAAATTCTGTTGGTGAAGCTTGCCTCTGTACTTGGTTTGAATACCTAAATTTTCCATCTCCAGACTTCCCTCATTTTAAGTTAACTTTTTGATCTAATTCCATTTTTCAGTCTTCAACTCTTACTCATTTCCTTCCAATGTTTGTGTTTTACTGGATTTTCAAAAGTGAATCTGTTGAATCTCAGGTTTTTAGCAAAATGTGGTGGCTGTGTGATGCTTGATAAACATTTTCTGTAGACCTGATAGATATAGTAACTGGGATTCTAGGCACAATGTGTGTTTGAGTATTGGTAGGTGACACTAAGAATGTGGATAGGTTTGGGGTCTGAGTTTGTTCACAGGAAGAAGGAAAGCAGAATGTTCTATTCATATCTGCTTATTTTGTTTTCTCAGAATGTGGGCAGAGAGTGAAGATAGGTCACCACAGAAGATCTGCTATGCATCTAGGGATGAGACTAGGTTATTAGATCTGAGGCAATAGACGAAGATATCAAGATCTGAAGTCAACTTACCTATTTTCTTGACAAAAAAAAGTTCTGTGGGTTGATAGAGAGTATCAGTTGGATTTGGGAGCTGAGCTAAAGCAAAAAAGTGGGGTGTGGGGATTAAGATCAGAATATCTGTGCGGTCTACTGTTGGTGAAATGAAGGAGAAGAAAAGGTCTAATAGGTGTTTTGTGGCAGATGGGTTGGGAGGGGAACACCCATAAGGAAGGGGAGGGGGGAGGGGGATGTTTGCCCGGAAACCGGGAAAGGGAATAACACTCGAAATGTATATAAGAAATACTCAAGTTAATAAAAAAAAAAAAAGTAGGGATTAGCTTTGGAGGAACAGAGAGAGACATTGAGATCTTCCATTTTTCTACCTGCTTCCTTAGCAGGAAGGGCTTGTAGGCTAGTAGGGGATAGCTGGTTGATTTGAGGGTATGAAAAAAGCAATGAGTTGAAGGAGAGAGGTTAGGAAGGGAAGGACTGTGAACTAGAGATGGTATTTAGGGAAAACTACCATAGGTTTTTGATTGCAAAGTTATCTCTCAAGGCATAAAATTACCTCCAAAATGTGGTTTATATAAGCAATGAATTCACCAAAAATGCTCCAATCTGTATTAGGAGTCTAAATAAATAAACCTCACTGAACAACAAAGTAGACTGAGAGGCAGAAGGATGTTAGAATTTGGGGAAATCTTAGAAACAAGACAGTCAGACAGGAGCAGGGAATTCAAGAGATTTATAAATTATATTTTGTAATTAATATTGGTGTAATATATTTGCTAAATCAGTCTGGTGCTTTCTCTGAAAATTGGGAATAGTTCTACATGAAGACCTATCTATACCACTCCTGGGTATATACCTAAAATATGCTCCAACATATAACAAAGACACCTGTTTCACTATATTCATAGCAGCCTCATTTAAAACAGCCAGGAGTGGGAAACAAGACAGATGTCCCTTAACAAAGGAATGGATACAGAAAATGTGCTTCATTCACATATTGGAGTAGTACTCAGCTATTAAAAACAATGAACTCAGGAAATTCACAGGCAAATGGATAGAACTTGAAAATATCATCCTGAGTGAGGTAACCCAGCCACACAAAAACCACACTTGCTTTCTACTCACTGATAAGTACATATTAGCCAAAAAGAAGCTAAGACTACACAAGGTACAATTCACAGACCATATGAAAACCAAGAAGAAAGATCACTCTAAAATGTGGATGCTGAGTCCCACACAGTCCTACAGAGATGGTGTAAGAAAATAATATCTGAAAAGTAGAGGGATTACGGGAGAGAGAGAGAGAGAGAGAGAGAGAGAGAGAGAGAGAGAGAGAGAGAGAGAGAGAGAGAAAGAGAGAGAGAGAGAGAGAGAAAGAGAGAGAGAGTAAAAGAGGGTCAGTTCAGATATGGGAGGAGATGGGAGAGAATTACAGAGGGTCAGGAATTTGAAAGGAGGAAAGTAACAGTGGGGGGGGGGCAAACTGGAGGTAGCCATTAGAAAGTCTCAGATGCCACAGACCCAAGAGGTTCCCAGGACTCATCAGGAAGGACATTATCTGAAATACCCAACAAAGGGGAAAAAGAACCTATGGAGACCATATCTAGTGGATACGAATGGGGCCACCTACCTACCTCAAAAATATTAGTCCAGAAATCCTTTCAAAACAAAATGCAGGGACAAAGAGTGAAGCAGAGAGTGAAAGAAAGGCAATCTAGAAACTGCCTCACCTAGGGATCCATCCCATCTGCAGACATTATTGATGGTGCCAAGAAATGCTTAGTGAAAGGAGCTAGGTATAGCTGTCTGCTGAGAGGCTCTGCCAAAGCCTGACCAATATAGATGCAGATGTACTTAGCCAAGCATTGGATTGAGCATGGGGACCCCAATAGAGAAGTTAGGGCAAGGACTGTAGGAGCTAAAGGCATTTGCAACCCTTAGAAAGAACTGCAATATCAATCAGACCCCCCAAAAGCTCCCAGGGACTAAACCACCAACCAAAGGGTTTACATGGAGGGACTCATTCCTCCAGCTGGATATGTAGCAGAGGATGTTCTCAGTGTGCATCACTGGAAAGGGAGCCCATTTGTCCTGTGGAGGTTCAATTACCCAAGGTAGGGGAATGCTAGGGTCCTGAGGCCGGAGTAGGTGGGCAGTGGTGGAGCACTCTCATAGAGGCAGGGGTAGGGAGAGAGGATAGGGGGCTTATAGAGGGGAAACTGGGAAGTGGGATAACATTTGAAATGTAAATAAATAAAATAACTAATAAAAATAGATTTCCACTGCATTTAGCAGAGTGAAATAGATGAATTGGGCAAAACTTATTCCATTTTATGTATTTTAGCATTTACTCAATACATATTTTGAGTCATGCAATTATTTGTGCATAAAAATACTTCTTGGAAGTGAGATTTTTTTTTATTAACATGAGTATTTCTTATATACATTTCAAGTGTTATTCCCTTTCCCGGTTTCTGGGCAAACATCCCCCTCCCCCTCCCCTTCCTTATAGGTGTTCCCCTCCCAACCCTCCCCCCATTGCCACCCTCCCCCCCCAACAGTCTAGTTCACTGGGGGTTCAGACTTAGCAGGACCCAGGGCTTCCCCTTCCACTGGTGCTCTTACTAGGATATTCATTGCTACCTATGAGGTCAGAGTCCAGGGTCAGTCCATGTAGTCTTTAGGTAGTGGCTTAGTCCCTGGAAACTCTGGTTGCTTGGCATTGTTGTACATATGGGATCTCGAGCCCCTTCAAGCTCTTCCAGTTCTTTCTCTGATTCCTTCAACGGGGGTCCAATTCTCAGTTCAGTGGTTTGCTGCTGGCATTCGCCTCTGAATTTGCTGTATTCTGGCTGTGTCTCTCAGGAGCGATCTACATCCGGCTCCTGTCTGTCTGCACTTCTTTGCTTCATCGATCTTGTCTAATTGGATGGCTGTATATGTATGGGCCACATGTGGGGCAGGCTCTGAATGGGTGTTCCTTCAGTCTCTGTTTTAATCTTTGCCTCTCTCTTCCCTGCCAAGGGTATTCTTGTTCCCCTTTTAAAGAAGGAGTGAAGCATTCACATTTTGATCATCAGTCTTGAGTTTCATTTGTTCTAGGCATCTAGGTATTTTGGGCTAATAGCCACTTATCAATTAGTGTATACCATGTATGTCTTTCTGTGATTAGCTTAGCTCACTCAGGATGATATTTTCCAGTTCCAACCATTTGCCTACGAATTTCATAAAGCCGTTGTTTTTGATAGCTGAGTAATATTCCATTGTGTAGATGTACCACATTTTCTGTATCCATTCCTCTGTTGAAGGGCATCTGGGTTCTTTCCAGCTTCTGGCTATTATAAATAAGTCTGCGATGAACATAGTGGAGCATGTGTCTTTTTTATAGGTTGGGGCATCTTTTGGGTATATGCCCAAGAGAGCTATTGCTGGATCCTCAGGCACTTCAATATCCAATTATCTGAGGAACCTCCAGACTGATTTCCAGAATGGTTGTACCAGTCTGCAACAATGGAGGAGTGTTCCTCTTTCTCCGCATCCTCGCCAGCATCTGCTGTCACCTGAGTTTTTGATCTTAGCCATTCTCACAGATATGAGGTGAAATCTCAGGGTTGTTTTGATTTGCATTTCCCTTATGACTAAAGATGTTGAACATTTCTTTAGGTGTTTCTCAGCCAATTGGCATTCGTCAGCTGTGAATTCTTTGTTTAGCTCTGAACCCCATTTTTAATAGGGTTATTTGTCTCCCTGCCATCTAACTTCTTGAGTTCTTTGTATATTTTGGATATAAGGCCTCTATCTGTTGTAGGATTGGTAAAGATCTTTTCCCAATCTGTTGGTTGCCGTTTTGTCCTAACCACAGTGTCCTTTGCCTTACAGAAGCTTTGTAGTTTTATGAGAAACCATTTGTCGATTCTTGATCTTAGAGCGTAAGCCATTGGTGTTTTGTTCAGGAAATTTTTTCCAGTGCCCATGTGTTCCAGATGCTTCCCTAGTTTTTCTTCTATTAGTTTGAGTGTGTCTGGTTTGATGTGGAGGTCCTTGATGCACTTGGACTTAAGCTTTGTACAGTGTGATAATCATGGATCGATCTGCATTCCTCTACATGTTGACCTCCAGTTGAACCAGCACCATTTGCTGAAAATGCTATCTTTTTTCCATTGGATGGTTTTGGCTCCTTTGTCAAAAATCAAGTGACCATGGGGGTGTGGGTTCATTTCTGAGTCTTCAATTCTATTCCATTTGTCTATCTGTCTATCTGTGTACCAATACCATGCAGTTTTTATCACTATTGCTCTGTAATACTGCTTGAGTTCAGGGATAGTGATTCCCCCTGAAGTCCTTTTATTGTTGAGGATAGTTTTAGCTATCCTGGGTTTTTTGTTATTCCAGATGAATTTGCAAATTGTTCTGTCTAACTCTTTGAAGAATTGGATTGGTATTTTGATGGGGATTGCATTGAATCTGTAGATCACTTTTGGTAAAATGGCCATTTTTACTATATTAATCCTGCCAATCCATGAGCATGGGAGATCTTTCCATCTTCTGAGGTCTTCTTCAATTTCCTTCTTCAGAGTCTTGAATTTCTTATTGTACAGATCTTTTACTTGCTTGGTTAAAGTCACTCTGATTTACTTTATATTATTTAGTTCTATTATGAAGGGTGTCGTTACCCTAATTTCTTTCTCGGCTTGTTTCTCTTTTGTGTAGAGGAAGGCTACTGTTTTATTTGAGTTAATTTTATACCCAGCCACTTTGCTGAAGTTGTTTATCAGTTTTAGTATTTCTCTGGTGGAACTTTTGGGATCACTTAAATATAGTATCATATCATTTGCAAATAGTGATATTTTGACTTCTTCTTTTTCGATCTGTATCCCCTTGACCTCCTTTTCTTGTCAGATTGCTCTGGCTAGAACTTCAAGACCTATTTTGAATAAGTAGGGAGAGAGTGGGAAGCCTTGTCTAGTCCCTGATTTTAGTGGGATTGCTTCAAGTTTCTCTCCATTTAGTTTAATGTTAGCAACTGGTTTGCTGTATATGGCTTTTACTATGTTTAGGTATGGACCTTGAATTCCTATTCTTTCCAGGACTTTTATCATGAAGGGGTGTTGAATTTTGTCAAATGCTTTCTCAGCATCTAATGAAACGATCATGTGGTTTTGTTCTTTCAGTTTGTTTATATAATGGATCACATTGATGGTTTTCCGTATATTAAACCATCCCTGCATGCCTGGGATGAAGCCTACTTGATCATGGTGGCTGATTGTTTTGGTGTGCTCTTGGATTCGGTTTGCGAGAATTTTATTGAGTATTTTTGCGTCGATATTCATAAGGGAAATTGGTCTGAAGTTCTCTTTCTTTGTTGGATCTTTGTGTGGTTTAGGTATTAGAGTAATTGTGGCTTCATAGAAGGAATCCGGTAGTGCTCCGTCTGTTTCAATTTTGTGGAATAGTTTGGATAATATTGGTATGAGGTCTTCTATGAAGGTCTGATAGAATTCTGCACTAAACCCGTCTGGACCTGGGCTCTTTTTGGTTGGGAGACCTTTAATGACTGCTTCTATTTCCTTAGGAGTTATGGGGTTGTTTAACTGGTTTATCTGTTCCTGATTTAACTTCGGTACCTGGTATCTGTCTAGGAAATTGTCCATTTACTGTAGATTTTCAAGTTTTGTTGAATATAGGCTTTTATAGTAAGATCTGATGATTTTTTGAATTTCCTCAGAATCTGTATTTATGTCTCCCTTTTCATTTCTGATTTTGTTAATTTGGACACACTCTCTGTGTCCTCTCGTTTGTCTGGCTAAGTGTTTATCTATCTTGTTGATTTTCTCAAAGAACCAACTTTTGGTTCTGTTGATTCTTTCTATGGTCCTTTTTGTTTCTCCTTGGTTGACTTCAGCACTGAGTTTGATTATTTCCTGCCTTCTACCGCTCCTGGGTGTATTTGCTTCTTTTTGTTCTAGAGCTTTTAGGTGTGCTGTCAAGCTGCTGACATATCCTCTTTCCTGTTTCTTTTTGCAGGCACTCAGCGCTATGAGTTTTCCTCTTAGCACAGCTTTCATTGTGTCCCATAAGTTTGGGTATGTTGTACCTTCATTTTCATTAAATTCTAAAAAGTCTTTAATTTCTTTCTTTATTTCTTCCTTGACCAGGTTATCATTTAGTAGAGCATTGTTCAATTTCCACGTACATGTGGGCATTCTTCCCTTATTGTTATCGAAGACCAGTTTTAGTCCATAGTGGTCTGATAGCACGCATGGGATTATTTCTATCTTTCTGTACCTGTTGAGGCCAGTTTTTTGACCAATTATATGGTCAATTTTGGAGAAAGTACCATGAGGATCTGAGAAGAAGGTATATCCTTTTGCTTTAGGATACAATGTTCTATAAATATCTGTTAAGTCCATTTGGCTCATGACTTCTCTTAGTCTGTCTATGTCTCTGTTTAATTTCTGTTTCCATGATCTGTCCATTGATTAGAGTGGGGTGTTGAAATCTCCTACTATTATTGTGTGAGGTGCAATGTATATTTTGAGCTTTAGTAAGGTTTCTTTTACGTATGTAGGTGCCCTTGTATTTGGGACATAGATATTTAGGATTGAGAGTTCACCTTGGTGGATTTTTCCTTTGATGAATATAAAGTGTCCTTCCTTATCTTTTTTGATGACTTTTAGTTGAGAATTGATTTTATTTGATATTAGAATGGCTACTCCAGCTTGCTTCCTCAGACCATTTGCTTGGAAAGTTGTTTTCCAGCCTTTCACTCTGAGGTAGTGTCTGTCTTTGTCTCTGAGGTGTGTTTCCTGTATGCAGCAGAATGCAGGGTCCTCGTTGCGTATCCAGGTTGTTAATCTATGTCTTTTTATTGGGGAGTTGAGGCCATTGATGTTGAGAGATACTAAGGAATAGTGATTATTGCTTCCTGTTATGTTCATATTTGGATGTGAGGTTATGTTTGTGTGCTTTTCTTCTCTTTGTTTTATTGCCAAGACGATTAGTTTCTTGCTTCTTCTAGGGTATAGCTTGCCTCCTTATTTTGGGCTTTACCATTTATTATCCTTTGTAGTGCTGGATTTGTAGAAAGATATTGTGTAAATTTGGTTTTGTCGTGGAATATCTTGGTTTCTCCATCTATGTTAATTGAGAGTTTTGCAGGATACAGTATCCTGGGCTGGCATTTGTGTTCTCTTAGGGTCTGTATGACATCAGTCCAGGATATTCTGGCCTTCATCGTTTCTGGCAAAAAGTCTGGTGTGATTCTGATAGGTCTGCCTTTATATGTTACTTGACCTTTTTCCCTTACTGCTTTTAATATTCTTTCTTTATTTTGTGCGTTTGTTGTTTTGACTATTATGTGACAGGTGGTGTTTCTTTTCTGGTCCAATGTATTTGGAGTTCTGTAGGCTTCTTGTATACCCATGGGTATCTCTTTTTTTTAGGTTAGGGAAGTTTTCTTCTATGATTTTGTTGAAGATATTTACTGGTCTTTGAGCTGGGAGTCTTCACTCTCTTCTATACCTATTATCCTTAGTTTTGATCTTCTCATTGAGTCCTGGATTTCCTGTATGTTTTGGACCAGTAGCTTTTTCTGCTTTACATTATCTTTGACAGTTGAGTCAATGAATTCTATGGAATCTTCTGCTCCTGAGATTCTCTCTTCCATCTCTTGTATTCTGTTGGTGAAGCTCGTATCTACAGCTCCTTGTCTCTTCTTTTGGTTTTCTATATCCAGGGTTGTTTCCATGTGTTCTTTCTTGATTGCTTCTATTTCCATTTTTAATTCCTTCAACTGTTTGATTGTGTTTTCCTGGATTTCTTTCAGGGATTTTTGTGTCTCCTCTCTATGGGCTTCTACTTGTTTATTTATGTTTTCCTGGAATTCTTTCAGGCATTTTTGCGATTCCTCTCTGTAGTCTTCTACTTGTTTATTAATGTTTTCCTGTGTTTCTCTAAGGGAGTTTTTCACCTCTTTCTTGAAGTCCTCCAGCATCATGATCAAATATGATTTTGAAACTAGATCTTGCTTTTCTGGTGTGTTTGGATATTCCATGTTTGTCTTGATGGGAGAATTGGGCTCCGATGATGCCATGTAGTCTTGGTTTCTGTTGTTTGGGTTCCTGCGCTTGCCTCTCGCCATCAGATTATCTCTATTGTTACTTTCTTCTGCTATTTCTGACAGTGGCTAGACTGTCCTATAAGCCTGTGTGTCAGGAGTGCTGTAGACCTGTTTTCCTGTTTTCTTTCAGCCAGTTATGGGGACAGAGTGTTCTGCTTTCGGCCATGTAGTTTTTCCTCTCTACAGGTCTTCAGCTGTTCCTGTGGGCCTGTGTCTTGAGTTTACCAGGCAGGTCACTTGCAGCAGAAAAGTTGGTCTTACCTGTGGTCCCGAGGCTCAAGTTTGCTCGTGGGGTGCTGCCCACGAGCTCTCTGTGGCGGCAGCAACCAGGAAGACCTGTGCCGCCCCTTCCGGGAGCTTATGCAACCTCAGGAGTGCCCACCTGACCAGGCAGTGAGATCTTTTTCCCAGGAAGATCTGTGCCGCCATTTCCGGGAGCTTCAATGCACCAGGGTTCCAGATGGCGTTTGGTGTTTTCCTCTGGCGTCCGAGATGTGTGCAGAGTGCAGTCTCTTCTGGTTTCCCCGGCGTGTCTGCCTCTTTGAAGGATTAGCTCTTCCTCCCACGGGATTTGGGTGCAGAGAACTGTTTATCCGGTCTGTTCCTTTAGGTTCTGGCGGTGTTTTAGGTGCATGGGTCCTGTCGCTCCTGGGCCCTCCCCCACGGAAACCCAGAGAACTTATACAGTTTCCTCTTTGGCCAGGGATGTGGGCAGGGGTGGCAGTGTTGGTGGTCTCTTCTGCTCTGCAGCCTCAGGAGTGCCCACCTGACCAGGTGGTGAGGTCTCTCTCCCACAGGGTCTGGGAGCAGAGAGCTGCTGTGGGCTGGGATCCACGGGTGTGGGACTCCTGGTAAACACAGGAATTGCCCGGTCATTGAGGAATTCTGCCTCTGTGTGTCCCGAGTTCACCAGGCAGGTCTCTTGCAGCAGAAAAGTTGGTCTTACCTGTGGTCTCGAGGCTCAAGTTTGCTCGTGGGGTGCTGCCCACGTGTTCTCTGCGGTGGCAGCAACCAGGAACGGAAGTGAGATTTAAATCATGATTTAGTTAATTATTTTAAGCTTCAAAGCTAAGAAAGTATTTTGCATTGATATTTTTGTTAAAACACCACTACAATTTAATTAAGCTTGTTAAAATCTCTCCACAAGATTAAATTTCCTGAGTAAACAAAAGTTTTCTTCAGTCCTTCCCCTAACTGTACGTGGGCTGTTCCATGTCTCTAGCTACATATTTATCATAGGTCTGCTTCATCTAGCATGAGTGGGAGGGAAGGTGCTCAGTCCTATGGAGGCTTGATGCTCCAGAAAAGGGGAATGCTAGAGGAATGAGGCAGAAGTAGCTGGGTGTGTGGGGGAGTATCCTCTTAGAAATCAAATGGGTGTGCAAGGAGGTGAGACCAGGAAGGTTGATAACATTTGAAGTGTAAATAAAATGATTAATAAAGAAAAAAACTTGTTCTCTAGACTCTACGTCTTTAGAGATGACTGGATTGTCTTGCTATTTTGTTCCACATTTTCTACTAAAATAATTAAGGTCATATGTATATGAAAAGGTGGCAGTTATCAACTTGACTTTTATGAAACAAGAACACTTCAGGTAGGATATAGATAGCCCATGGCTGTCATACTGTCTAACAAAGAGAAGATAAGTCATGGAATAATCGTTTTAGGCTATTCTCAATCAGATACCTGGGCACACTGAAAGACCTAAATCAATAAAGGCAACTTTGATTTTTCTTCATTGAGTTCAGGGGAAATTATTTCTTGATCTGAGCACAAAAATCTTTATGCTAAATGGTATTTGAATGCACCTCTCAGAGGCTAGTCAAAATATAACACAATTATTTCAAGAGTTGACAGAGGAGTGATTCTTGCTTTGTATACCAGTGTCATCAAATGTGTACCACTAACTATTTTATATAGCTCATTGTATTAATACTGTTGAAAAAAAAGCAAATTTCCCTGTTTGATGGACAAGAATGTATAATATATTTTGCTGTTATCAGAAGGGGTATCTTCAGTAAAAGAAGTAAATCAATAGGATATTGACTGTAGACTCCACAACATTATATTGAGTAATTCTCATTTGAGGGCTTTTTTTTTTTAATACTCCAGTCATTATCCCCATCCTGGTCTGCTTTCTGACTGTTACTAATCCCATATCTCCTCCCCATTCTCCAAGAGGATGTACCTAAACCTCTACTCCTAGTCCACCATACCTCCTCATTCACTGGTCTCTTGAGGGTCAGGTGCATCTTCTGTCACTGGGGCGAGACCAGGCAGAAACTCTGCTGTATATATCTCTGGGACCTCCTATCAGCTTGGCATATGCTGCCTGGCTTGAAGCTCAGTGTCTGAGAAATATCATGCGTCCAGGTTAGTTGAGACTGTTCGTCTCCCTATGGGAATGCCCCCCCTCCTAAGCTTCTTCCACCTTTTCCTAATTCTACCCCAGCGGTCCCCAGTTTCTATCCTTTGGATGGATGTAAGTATCTACATCCGACTCTCTCGGCTGCTTGTTGGGCCTCTTAGAGGACAGCAAGCTAGACTCCTGTCTGTAAGCACACCATAGCATCAGTAATAGTACCACGCCTTAGAGCCTCCTATTGAGCTGGATGCTAATTTGGGCAAGTCACTGGACCTCCTTTCCCTCAGGTTCTTCTCCATTTTTGTCCCTACAGTTCTTTAGAGAGGCAAAATTTTGGGTCAGAATTTGTAACTGAGGGTTGACAACCCTATCTCTCTTTCTCTCCACTTGGTGCTCTCTCTCTCTCTCTCTCTCTCTCTTCTAAGATTTATTTTATTTAATATATACATACATATACATATACATATACATATACATACATACATACATACATACATACATACATATATATATATATATATATATATATATATATATATATATATTGTAGCTGTCTTCAGATACACCAGAAGAGGGCATCGGATCTCTTTACAGATGGTTGTGAGCCACCACGTGGTTGCTGGGAATTGAACTCATGACCTCTGGAAGAGCAGTCGGGTGCTCTTAACCTCTGAGCCATCTCTCCAACCCCGGTGCCCTCTCTTTTTACTAGGGGTGGACTCTACAAGTTTCTTCTCCCAACTGTAGGCCTCTCATCTAAGGCCCCTTTCTTTGAGTCTTGAGAGTCTCTCATTTCCCAGGCCTCTGGTACATTCTATAGCGTCCTTCTACCACTGATCTACTGAGGCTGCCTGTTTCCATTCTTTCTGCTGGTCCTCAGGGCTTCAGTCCTGTTTCCACCCCCCAATAACTGATCATCTTCTCCTTTTCTCTCCCTGTCCTCTGTTCAAACCATGTTCCTCCCTCCCTATGCCCCCGCCTCCCCATGATTGTTTTCTTCTCCCTCCCAAGTAGGAATGAGAGATCCTTATTGCTTCCACTTGTTAACCTACTTGACTTGTGTGGTTTGTACCCTGGGTAATCTGTACTGGGGGGGGTAATATGCACTTATTATTGAGTACTTACCATGCATGTCATTTTTGGTTTGAGTTACTTTACTCAAGATTATATTTTCTAGTTCCATCTTTTTTCCTGCAAAACTCATGATGCACTTATTCTTAATAGCTGAGTAGTATTTCATTGTCCACACAAACCCTTTCTGCATCAGTCAGTTGTGGAACAACTTGTTTGTTTCCAGCTCTGTTTATCACAAACAAGGCCACTATGAATATAGTGGAGCATGTGCCTCTTTGGCATAGATGGACATTTTTTGGGTATATTCCCAGGAGTGGTATAGCTGGGTCCTCACGTAGTACTATGTCCAGTTTTCTGAGGAACCGCCAGACTGATTTTCAGAGTGGTTGCACCAGTTTGCAATCCCACCAGCAATGAAGGAGTGTTCCTCTTTCTCCATATCTTTGCCAACCTGTGCTGTTATCTGAGTTTTTGATCTTAGCCATTCCAATTGGTATAATGAGGAATCTCAGACTCCGTTTTGCATTTCCCTGATGACTAAGAACTTTAAACATTTCTTTAAATAATTTTCAGAGCTTGAAACCACATAAGAAAAATGATGCCAACCTAACAGAGCTCGCAGGGACTAAACTACTGCTCAAAGACAGTGTACATTGACTGACACATGGCTCCAGCTGCGTATGTAGCAGAAGATGGCCTTGTTGGCCACCAATGGAAGGAGAAGCCCTTGATCTTGCCAAAACTGGACCTCCCATTGTAGGGGAATGTCGAGGGGGTGAGGCAGGAAGGGTGGTGTTTGGGGAGGGGAATACCCTTATAGAAGAAGGGGCAAGGGGTGGGATAGGGGGCTTATGTCTGGGAAACCAGGAAAGGGAATAATATTTGAAATATAAATAAAAATATCCAATAATAAACACATACATACATACATACATACATACATACATACATACATACATATATACATACATACTTCTCAGCCCCTTGACATTCCTCTGCTCTGAATTCTCTATTTAGTTCTATACATCATTTTTTGATTGGCTTGTTTGACTTTATGGTGGTAAGCTTCTTAAGTTCTTTATATATTTTGGATGTTAGCCCTCTATTGGACATACTAAAAATGGTCATCCTATCAAAAGGAATCTACAGATTCAATGCAATCCCCATCAAAATCCAAACACAATTCTTGAAAGACATGGAAAGAGCAATTCTCCAATTTATCTAGCAAAACAAAAAACCCAGAATGGCCATAACAAGAAGCGTGATATAGCTGTCTCCTGATAGACTCTGCCGGAGCATGACAAATACAGAGGCAGATGATAGCAACCAACCATTTAACTGAGCATGGGGTCTCCATTGGAGGAGTTAGAGAAAGGATTGAAGAAGATGAAGGGGCTTACAACCCCATATGAACAACAATATCAACCAACCAGAGCTCCAGGGACTAAACCACCATCCAAAAAGTACACATGGACAGAACCATGGCTCTAGCTGCATATGTTGCAGAGGACGGCATTGGTAGGCAAGAGTGAGTGGAGAAACCCTTGAACCTGCCAAGGCTCAACTCCCCACTGTAGGGAAATGTCAGGATGGTGAGGCAGGAAGAGGTAGGTGGTTGCGTCAGGGAGCACCCTCATAGAAGAAATGGAAAAGGGAATGGGATAGGGGGCTTATGGGCAAGAAACCAGGAAAGGGGATAACATTTGAAATCTAAATAAAAAATATCTAATAAAAATTGTACATTAAAAAGGAAACAAAAAACAAACAAACAAAAACTTCTGGAGAAATCAACATCCCTGACATCAAGCCATACTACAGAGCAATAGAGATAAAAAAATAATAAATTGCTTGGCATTAGTACAAAGACACACAGTTTGATCAATGGAATAGAATTGAAGATCCAGAGATAAAATCACACACTTATGAATACTTGATCCTTGACAAAGAAGAAATTATACAATGGATAAAAACCTCTTTAATAAATAGTGCTGTTATAAGTGGGAGTCTGTATGTACAAAAATGAAAAGAGATTCATATTTGTCGCCTTGCACAAAGTTCGAGTCCAACTGGATTAAGGACTTAGAAATAAAATCAGATACACGTAATCTAATAGAAGAAAAAATGGAAAGAGCCTCAAACTCATTGGAGAGGTGTGGTTTCTAAAAGAACTCCAATGGTTCAGGATGTAAGATCAAGAATTGATAGATGCGACCTCATGAAAGAGAAAAGCTTCTTATGCTGGAGGACATACCCAATAGGACCAATCAGGAACCTACAGCTTGGGAAGGAATTCCCTTTTAAAAATAAACAGATATTTATAATTTAGAAAAAATACTATTATAGAGTATAATACCTCTGGGTAAACAAAACAAATTAATTTTAAAATGTTAACTCCAGTTATACAAATTGAATGAATTATATTTGGGTTATTTAAAGGAATAGTTCCTTGCATATAGTAGTTCATTTTAGAATGCTCTTTGATTCCATATTTGCATGGGATCTTACAAAATTAGGAAAACATCAGTTGCTAGAATAACTACTTTTTTCAAGCTAAGGTACATTAATCCATAAGTTATATAAAAATTGTATTAATGAATACATTTGGCCATTTCTGATGTTGCATGTAATATCTGATATAACTGGATTACAATTACTGATATGAAAAATTCTAATGTTTGAATATTTATTTAATTTACAATTTTACACATGAAATATTGCTGCTTAGAATTTAAATAAAATTAAGCTAACTTCTGCATGTTTTGATCTTTCATTTTACAAATGCTTTGATTCATAAATACACATATTTGAACATACATTTAAATATAGAAATATATTAATATTTAAGACCACATTTTATTTGTTTGTTAGTTTATTTATTTATTTATATACATATTCTGTTTAGGGTGCATACATACAAGTGTTCATGAGACTATTTTGTTTGTATGTATGTCAAGAATATCTCTCATAGGACATTTCTTTCCTTATAATAGGTAGTGTCCCAGGAATTAAAATTAGATTGTCAGGCAAGCAATTCCATATATGGAACCACTTCATTGGTCACTATAAGAACAATTTTCCATAACCTTAATTATTTGTAGAAGCATTACAGAAGAATGTTCAATAAATTCATTAAATATTATTGCTTCAGAGTTTTAAAATAGAATAAAAACTATTAGAAATTATCTGTTGTCAGTGATAAAACAATTTAGCAAATATTTTTAATTTTTACCTTAGCTTACATGGAATTATCATTTTTTCTTGTTACACTTCTTTTTTATTGGACATTTCTTTTTATTTTTATTTACATTCCAAATGTTATCCCCCTTGCCAGGTTTCCCCTCTGGCAACCATCTTTGCCTTGCTTCTATGAGGGTACTCCCCTACCCACTCAACCCCTCCCTCCTCTCTACCCTGGCATTCCCCTACAATGGGTCATCAAGCCTCTATAGGACCTCTCCTCCCACTTATGCCCAACAAGGACATCCATTGTTACATATGTGACTAGAGTCAACAGTCTCTCCTTGTGTACTCTTTTGTTGGTGGTTTAGTCCCTGGGAATTCTGGGTTATCTGGTTGGTTGTTATTGTTCTTCCAATTGAGTCCCTTAAGCTCCTTCAGTCCTTTTGCTAACTCCTACTTTGGTAACCTAGTCCTCATCCACCTCTATATTTGTCAGACTCTGGCAGAACCTCTCAGGAGAAAACTATATCATGCTTATGTCAGTATTCACTTCTTGGAATCAACAATGGTGTCTGGGTTTGGGGACTACATATGGAATAGATCCCCAGGTGAGGCAGTCTCTGGATAACTTTTTCTTCTGTCCCTGCTCCACTTACTGTCCCTCTGAGATCTCTCAGACACTGGGCCACAAACCAGGAAGCTGATATGAGGCCACTAACACATACTCAACAGAGGAAGATGCACCTAACACTCAAGAGACTGGAGACTACAAGGAGTGGAGAGGTGTGGTGGAGTGGAGTGTGTGGGCTTCTAGAAATGCCCATGGAGACAGTGTGGGGAAGGAGGAGGTAGGAATGGATAACAGTCACAGGGTGAAGAAGAAGGGGAAAAAATCTTACCTCTAAAAAAACCTTTAATTTAAAAAGGGGGAAGGATTCTGTTCAAGGGTAGAAACATAGCTTTTGCCTATGATATAAAAGTTCTATGTTAGCCAAATATTGAAATATTGTTCTTTGCCATTTAATTATTTTGCATGGACTTTATGCCCTTGTTTTCAAAATATTTGTTATTTTCATTTTATGAATCTGGATCTAATTTATATTGAACAATTTTTCTCAATTTTGGCACATTAAATACATTTTCTTATATTTTGGAAGTTTTTAAAATACATTTTAATATTTTAATATTTAACAAAAAAGAGCAATTCTCAACTTTATATGGTAAACCAACAGTAGCAGCAGCAGCAGCAGCAGCAGCAGCAGCAGCAGCAATAAAACCCAGGATAGCTAAAACAGTCCTATACAGTAAAAGAACTTCTGGAGTTATAATCCTCCCTGATTATTGCCAGTTCAGTACCACAGGTTGTACTACAGAGCAATACTAATAAAACTTGCATAGTATTGGTATAGAAACAGACAGCCTTACCAATGGAATCAAATCAAAGACCAGAGAAGTCCCAAATATCTACAGACTCCTGATTTTTGACAAAGAATCTAAAACTGTAGAACTGGAAAAAGGAACATGTTGAACAAATGAAGATGATCTAACTAGTGGTTTGCATATAGAAGAATGCAAGTACATCCATATTTTCACCCTGAAAAAAATTCAAGTGCAAGTGGATCAAAGATCTCATCATAAAACCAGACACACTAAATCCAATAGACGAGAATACCTTAAAAACACTGGTACAAGAGACAATTTCCTGAACAAGACATCAGCAGCTCAGTTTCTAAGATCAAAATTAATAAATGAAGCTTCATGAAACTGAAAGGTTTCTGCAAGTCAAGGGACACCGTCAATAGGCCAAAAACATCAGCCTACAGAATGAGAGAAGGCCTGAACAAACCCTAATGAAATACTGTTCCACTATAAAAAACAAGGCGATCCTAAAGTTTGCAGGCAAATTAAAGGAACTAGAAACATTATTCTGAGTGAGTTAACTCAGACCTAAAAGTTTAGGCATGATCTATACTCACTTATAGTGAATATTAGCCATAAAGTACAGGACACCAAGGGTAAGCTCTACAGACCCCAAAAATTTTAACAGGAAGAAAGTCAGTGAGAATACTTGAATCTTACTTTGAAGTGGTAGTAAAAATAATCATAGAAGACACATGGAGGAAGAGAACTGGGTGGAAAGAGTATGGAGAAGGGATTATAAGGTATTTGGAATGAGGTGTGGGGAGAGACAAGAGAAAGGAGAGAGGTGCCAGAGGGCAGGAGTATGAATGTAAATCTTCATGGTGGTAGTAGTTGCTTCTGTAATACATGCCAGAGACCTGGAGTATAGGGGTTCCCAGGAGTACATGGGAATGACTTTATCTGAGACTCATGGCACTGGAGATAGGTAACCTGAAGATGCCACCTCCTGTAGCCAGGCAGCACTCCCAGTAGAGGGATAAGGAAATCAACCCACTCACAAAACTTTCAACCACAAATTGGTCCTATCTACAAGAAATTCTAGCACAAAGGTTGAGCAAAGACAGAGGAAATAGCCAACCAATAACCCTTCCATTTAGACACCCATCCCACTCCCTGACACTATTAATGATATTCTGTTATCCTTTCAGACAGGAGCCTTACATTACGGTCCTCTGAGAGGCACTACCCTGCAGCTGACTGGTGGAGAGATCCATAGCCAAACATTAGATGGAGCTCATTGACACTTAGGGAAGAGTTGTGGATGAAGATTGAGGGCCGCAAAAGGGCTAAGAACTCCACATGAAGACATGAAGTATCAACTAACATGAACTCTTAAGACTCACAGAGAAGGAACCACCAACCAAAAAGCAAACATGGACTGTACCTTTGTTCCATCTACATATGGACCTGACATGCTTCTCTGTCAACTTAGTGCCTGTCTGTAGAATCAGTACCTCTAACTTAGCTGTCTTTTCTGGCTTCAGTGAGATAGGATGTGTCTAACCCTGCAGAGAGTTGATGTGCCAGGGTGTGAGGTATACTCAGGTGGCGTGGCTCCCTACTGTCAGAGGAGAAAAGGTGGGCAGAGGGTGCGAGGACTGTGTAAGGAAGGGATCAAGAAGGGGGCAGCAATCAGGATATTGAGTGAATAAGTAAAATTCTTGGAAAAA
The DNA here is from genome assembly GCF_021556685.1 of Rattus norvegicus. Lineage (NCBI taxonomy): Eukaryota > Metazoa > Chordata > Mammalia > Rodentia > Muridae > Rattus > Rattus norvegicus. The sequence goes on along the minus strand of NC_141538.1, from coordinate 58,098,728 downwards.
AGAATTTCTTGACTTTTATTTATTAGATATCCTAAGTGTAAAAGATGTAATATACACAGGTGTGGCATTGCCTGTCAGGCTCTATAGACAACAAATCTCCAATGATTATAGACTTGAGTGGACCTTTAGATGCACATTTTTTACATTACAGCGTGCATCCAAATATCACTTAAATCTCTGACATTACATTGCATGGTGTTTGATGAACACCATATCCATCTGCTCCTGAAACCCCTGGGTTACAGCTGTAATTTCAAATACCTGGGTTGGCTATGACTACATGAACTGAGCACTAGCTAAATTGACATTGGTAGAATCAGTGTATGTCAGTACCAAAGTTTAAGGACAAGTGTTAGCTGTCTTCATGTTATCTTTCTCTCTAAGTTAGGATAATAATCTACAAGGCCATCACTCACTACATAAAGTGGTGACTCCACTTATGCTATTAAAAAAACTTGGGGGTTGGGGATTTAGCTCAGTGGTAGAGCGCTTGCCTAGCAAGCGGAAGGCCCTGGGTTCGGTCCCCGAAAAAAAGAAAAAAGAAAAAAAAACTTGGGTTTGGTGGTTTTATTGTTCTGACAGTGTAGCCTAACCTTATTTGAATGTGCTCTAGAGAAGGAAAAGATGCATTCCAAGTATCGATTAACATACAATATAAAGCAAAAAATATTTTTTAAAAGTTCAGTTGAATAAGTTATAAAACGTAATATGATCTTTCTTTGGTTTAGAAATTACACTTAATCATGGTTATTACTACTTCATTTCCATTTTATAAAACAATGATTTTAATTATATTTTATTTTTGTTTTGATTTTTAATTTTACTTATTTATTTACTATTTTTTCTTTGTTTTCTCATTTTTTATTAGTTCTTTGAGAAATTTGTACAATGTAGTGTGGTCATGTTCACTTTTCCCCCTCAGCTTCAGATAAACTTATTTTCTTAACCACTCAACCTGCTGTTTTCCTTTTTGTAGAAGAATTAAGTACAGCAAGAGTGTTGCTCTGATCATATCTGAAGAACTTCTAGGTCTGTGTGACCCAGCTTGAATACAGGCATGGCCTTAATACACCTTTTTAACCACACTTCCACACTTCTTGCCTTATTCATTTAGTGCACACCTTCAACACCCATATCAAATGACATCTAATTGAAACATAGACCACATGGTGAATCCAAGTCAAATTTGACAGAATGAGCCAGTGATAGGATATGCCAAACTCTTGGGAGAAAAACTATTTAAGAATGAGAGAGAGAGAGAGAGAGAGAGAGAGAGAGAGAGAGAGAGAGAGAGAGAGAGAGAGAGAGAGAAAGGAGAGAGTTGAGTCAGTAGGCAGTACAGTCAGTTCAGTTGAGTAGAGTTGAGTTTGGTGCAGTCAGTTGGCAATCAGTGAAGTGGACATAGTACAGTGGAGTTGAGTTCATGCAGAGGCAGCTGACACCAGAGAAGAAGTAGCCAGAAGATTAAAACAAATTCCCAGAGTTAGTCTGTGGTCAAGCTGAACAAATTAGTGAGAAGTCAAAAGATGTCAGATTAAATCAATCACCTAGGAGAGGAATTTTAGGCAGAACAGCTGAGCTGAACCACCTAGCCAAAGTTAAAGTAAAAGAGAAGAAAAAAACTAGAAATGGAAAAGGGAGAGCTTATTTAGAGAAAGCCTCCTAGGGGAGGCTTACATCAGGGGAATAAAAGCTATTCTTATAATCTTATCAGTGGGTGCATATCATGTGTCTTCTTTTTGTGATTTGGTTACCTTTCTCAAGATGATATTTTCTAGTTCCATCCATTTGCCTAAGAATTTCATGGAGTCATTATTTATAATAGCTGAGTAGTACTCCATTGTGTAAATGTACTACATTTTCTGTATCTACTCCTCTGTTGAAGGACATCTGGGCTCTTTCCAGCTTCTGGCTATTATAAATAAGGCTGCTATGAACAAAAGCTTGGAATACTCACAGTACAATTTACAGATCACATGAAGCTCAAGAAGAAGAAAGACAAAAGTGTGAATGCTTCAGTACTTCTTAGAAGGGGGGAAATACAGAAGGAAATAAGGACACAAAGTGTGGAGCAGAGACTGAACTTATCAGTGGGTGCATATCATATGTCTTCTTTTCTGATTCGATTACCTTTCTCAAGATGATATTTCTAGTTCCATCCATTTGCCTAAGAATTTCATGGAGTCATTATTTATAATAGCTGAGTAGTACTCCATTGTGTAAATGTACTACACTTTCTGTATCTACTCCTCTGTTGAAGGACATCTGGGCTCTTTCCAGCTTCTGGCACAAAAACAGCTTGGAATAGTCACAATACAATTTACAGACCACATGAACCTCAAGAAGAAGAAAGACAAAAGTGTGAATGCTTTAGTACTTCTTAAAGAGGGGAAAATACAAAAGGAAATAAGTTCACAAAGTGTGGAGCAGAGACTGAATGAAAGACTATCCAGAGACACACATGGGGATCCATCTCATATGCAGACACAAAGTCCAGTCACTAGTGGGGATGCCAAGAGGTGCATGTTGACAGGATCCTGATATAGCTGTCCTTGAGAGGCTCTGCCAGAACCTGACAAATACAGAGGCAGATGCTCACAGGCAACTGATGAAATGAGAACGTGGTCCCCAGTGGAGGAGTTAGAGAGAGGACTGAGGTAGTTGAGGGGGTTTGCAAGCCCATAGAAAGAACAACAGTGTTAAACAACCAGACACCCCAGAGATCCCAGGGACTAAAACACCAACCAAAAAGTACAAACTGAGTGACCCCTGTCTCCATTTGCATATATAGCAGAGGATTGTTGGAGATCAATGGGAGAAGAGGCCCTTTGTCTTGTGAAGGTTCGATGCACCAGTGTACTGGAATGCCAGGGCTGGAAGGCGGGAGGGGGAATAGCCTCATTGAGTCAAGGAGTGGGGAGATGGGATCAGGGGTTTTCAGAGGGGAAACTGGGAAGGGAGGTAATATTTGAAATGTAGAAAAGAAAATATCCAACAAAAAATGAAAAAAATATAAAGATATTATTACCTATATTTGTTCTCAAGCCAACTCCATATAGTTTGTATTGCTCTTATTCTTTTGATTACATTTCCTTCCCTATGATGATGGTTTATCTACCAATAGCTATACCCTTAAATAAATAGTGTTCCAAAACACCAGAGATGTTATAGATTGCCCAAACTGTCTAAGCTAGCAGGATCCATTTTCTTTCTCTATGCTTGGATTTTCTCTGGCTTGAGTTTATACAGGTCTGGTACATGCTATTACAACTGCTTGTGTCACAGCCCTCTTGTATTCAGAGGATAATGTCCCTTTGTAGTCATGTACCATCACATGCACTAATATGCATATTAGCACATACAAACATCCATGTCTATTTCCCATAGTCAATATTTCAATGTAGTTATAACTACATCTCTATTTGCTGTATCAACCTGCCTTGCTCTTCTATCCCCAAAATTGTCCTTTGGTATTATATTATCAAATATCTTCATGATACTTTCTTCTAAGAAAGAGAAAGCTTGACATAGTCCTATACTTATATTTTATAAACCAAGAGGTAAAAAAGAGAAAACATGAATGCATTACTTAAGGCACAGAAAATAACATTATCTCTAATAGAAAGCCCAACTCCAAAGAAGAAAAAAATCAAAGAGAACTTTACTTTCTAAAGCTACATTTCTTAAAAGCTAGTTCTAGAAAAGGCAAAATGAGACCAGACCCTCTACCATATAGGAAGTAATATACACCAGAAAGGGCAAGTAATCAAAAGGAAAGGAAGATAAACTCTGTTCTATAGAAGATATTAGGAATTATAAATTAGAATTTAAACAGAAACTCCTTAGATTATGCCATTCTGTGACCTGAAAATCAGGTAGACATATGTAGCAGATGCAAACTAGTGACACATCAAATACAGCTAAAATCTGTAACCCAGAAAGGAGTGAACTTGAGTTTCAGATTTGGAGTGAGATTTAGACTCAAATCTACCTCTTTAAGAACAAGAGAAGAACTATTCAATAGATAAAGGTACCAAGAGAATCAATGTACAAAAGAATAAATTAAAAATGTATTAATAATAAAGGAAACAAGCAAAAACATAGATGAGGCTTTTAAAGACTCCAGAATAAATTATTATTAGGGTGAAACTATTTTTAAAAACCAGTAGTTTTCTATACTCAACATTGAAAAAGTTTACTTCAAACACACACACACACACACACACACACACACACACACACACACACACACACATATATTTGTGCTGAACTTTATGCTTCCAACACTTCTATACCAGATGCTGCTAAAGTAATTTTTTTAAGAATAGGGGGAATTAAAATGTCCTGCATAATATATAGTCTTAAAATAATCAAGAACAATAAAATAGGGAATATAGCATAGCTAAAAGTTTTAACTCAATATAGTAAATATGAATGTTGTGAAATTCCAAGATGAGTTTAATACTACAAAGGAATGCATACTTAGACATTTAATAGGTGGAAACATGAATTTTAAATATCTGAATAATCCCAGAAAAGAGAAATTATTCAAACAAAACATAAAGTTGCAGATATAAACACAAATGTGAGAATAGTCACATAAATATCAATGCATTAACATTTCAAATAGAGGAAAATAAGACTTTTAAACAGAACTTTTAATGCTCAGATATGAATTTATTTCTCATGTTTTACACATGAGCATATAGAAAGGAAACATGGCAAAATAAAATACAGTGTATATACTACCTATGGAAAACTGATATAGTACTTATATATCTTATACATAGATATACTATTGTTTTCTCAAAGGTTCTCTTCATTCTTTTCTTGCTCTGATAGTTAACTAGTTGAAAAAATTATCATACAATCTATTTCTGAGTTGAAAGTAATCTTAGTTTTCAAGAATGTACAAGAGGAGTTGAAGAGCAAATTCTGAGAAATCCTTCGGGAAATCACCCATGTTGCAAGTGCACACTCAAAGCCAGTCTGAATTAAAATATGCTAGCCATGTTTCACAGCAGCCTTGAAAGAAAGTCACATTGTATTCCATAAAAGTATAGGAATAAGCCATTAATTTAAAAAACATAAATATGTAAATTGTTGTTGGTGGGTCTTTTAAAAGTAAAAATCATTTTTGAGATTCATTACAATATTGGTATATTAATAGTGATCTTGAAAGTATAAAATGCAAATCCTTGAATGAAATATCACTACCACATTTAAGAACATACCACCTATATACTCTTCTGAGATCGTATAGACATGAAGTTTGTTCTCTGTGACTACAGGTTAAATATGAAATCAGAGGAAGTATTGAAAGAGCTGAAGGAGCTTGCAACCCATAAAAGCAACAATGCCAACCAACCAGAGCTTCCAGAGACTAAACCACTACCGAAAGACTATACCTGGACTGACCCTGGACTCCAACTGCATATGTAGCAGAGAATAGCCTTGTTGGGGCACTAGGGGAAGGGGAAGCCCTTGGTCCTGCCAAGGTTGGACCCCCAGTGCAGGGGAGTATGGGGGGCCAATAAGAGGGATATATAGGAGAATACCATTTGGGGAATGAGATGGGAGAGAATGGGGGCTTATGGGCAGGAAAACAGGAAGGGGAATAATGTTTGAAATGTTAGTAAAGAAATATATCAATAAAAAAACAAAAAAGAAAGAAAAATGAATAATTCAATTAACAAATATTGATGAGGGTTGAAATCATTTGTGGAGTCCTCACTGCTGTCCTCTAAATTTGAAAAGTGACAAGGGTTTGAAAAGATCTTGTTTTCAAACTAGATCATTTTTCCTAAGATTAGGATGTTGAAGTCACATTTTTAGACACAGGTTACGTTATTCATTCTGATTTGTCTTTTATTTTTTAATAAAAGAAATAGAAATAACAAAAGTATTTATTAGAAATAATTCAAGAGTTACCGTGAATTGATCTCCTTAGAGCAGAAAAAAAATTCCAGGAACTCATCTTAGGATTGAATTTTCAACTGGTCTCTATAGCCTGCTTGTTATACAGTAACCTTTGAGTTTGAATTAGTCAGGAATCATACACACAAGCATTAATGAAATCATAAAGTGGATGTCAAGGATGAGTTGATCTTGATTCCTGCCTTGGAAGAAAATATCAATCCAGTTATTAATAAGTACCATAACGCCAATCAGTATAAAGGAAAATGTCTTTAGATTCATATACAAAATCGAGCTCTTTTATTTCAATTTTAATAACTATGGTGATTTAAAGATACGCACGATTTCTTGATCCCTTAAAATGTCATTTTAGTACAATATACTTTGCTTAATTTTCACACAGTTGACCATTTTTTCTACTTGATAAATTAAGTAAATGGATTTCTGGCTAAGACAGGAAACCATGCAATTTGTAAATTTTCCTTTAACATGCCCAAAACTTACTAGATTACTTTAAACCTTATGAGATTGTAAAATCTGCATTTTGTGCTTTAATATACTCCTGTGAAACTCTTGCCTTTACATCATACACGGAAACAATTTTTAAGTTTTCAATTAAACATTTGATCCATTCAATTGACTCCTGTTTGCGTACTTCAGAATTGCTCCTGTTTCATATAATTTTGAAATATTTCACTATTCAGTCATACATTATTCATTCATACTATTGTTTACATTTAACAGGGAGAAAGTATCTTGGGCACCTTACCTACAATATTTAATTAAAATGTAAAGTAAGTTTAAATTGATAGTGGTAGGACTTAGTATTTTTCCATTAGATTTGAACTTTAAAATAAATGTGGGGAGTGTGTTTATTTACAGGCACTTTGCTAATGGCCTATCTTAGCAGTGTAAAACCCTTCCAGCACCATTGATCTCACTTGACTATACAGTTTCCCTGTTTCTGAAAATTAAAATACTTTCCCACACTCCTCTAGTTTTGTATGTGAAGATAGAATAGATGTTATAAATGAGCATTTTTCTTTCTTCATATAGCTTTGACCAATATACATGGCTAAAAACTAGAATAAATACCTTTCTCAAAAATGTTCAAGCATTCACATAAACAGAAGTATTAAAGTTCGGTTTAAATATTAAGGCATGTTGCATGTACACTGATTAGTGGATTGTTCCAATAATAAGGATAGTGTGAAATACTTGACTAACAATAGTGAGAAACAATTCAAGGAACCACAGATATTTATTGAAAATAATCTTCCTGCTTTTAAGATCCTTTGGCTAAAAGAATGAGAAAGGCATGGGTGAAAGTACAAGTAATTAGGACTTAAGAAGGCCATGGAGCTACTCAAACCTTTGGAAGAAATAGATTGTTGTACGTATTAGAAAAGGGAGCAGAATAAGTCACAAGAAGAATATTATCATTGTGCAGGAGTTCAAGTAATAATATTGGATTTAAACAGGGCACAATGTTCCCAGCAGTGGGAAAGCAAGATCATGCCTACAGTCGTAAATATTTTCACAGAACTGCTTTTGTATTTATCCTATACTGCTTATGAGAACAGTTTATAAGAATGTTTAGAGGCAACATAGCCTGAAGGTTTAGTATATGGCTAGGAATACCACAAATCTGGGAAGCCAGGTAAGCGTTAGTTATCAAAGCTTCAGCACTGAAAAGTGGTACACAATTCAGTCTTCCACTGGTAGGTTTTCACATTGAGCACCTGCTCAATATTTCATTCTTTAATTCAATCAATAGTTTCCTTCAACAAAGAACCAAGGATATAAATGTATCTTTTACTTGTATGTGATGTAACTGTCATCTTGGAGGCTTACTGCTGATTATCTTACCCTTTCTACTTCTTTCTGAATTCAGGTTGCCTGGGTCAGTTCAGATGTTCCGTCTGAAACTCCTCTCCAAGCTGACTGATTCAATCTGGCTTCCCTCAGCTTCTCACTGAATTACTCTGCTTTGCCTCAAAATCATGTTGGCGATGTGTTCTAATCTTCTGGTGCCATCTTATTCTCCAGCTTCAACTGACTCTGTTATACAAATTGAACAGAACTCAATTCCCCTACCCTGCCTCTTCAGCTGACTCCTGAGTGCTTGGATTAAAGATGTGAACCACAGTGCCTGGATATTAGCCCTTCTGTACCTGGAAGTGCTCAGTACCAGGCTGGCCTATAACTCAAAGATTTGCTTGCCTCTGCCTCCTAGGCTTAAAGTCAGGCTTGCTGCTCGATTAAATTTCTTCAAAAAAAAAAAAAGAAAAACCGAAATAATAATAATAATAATAATAATAATAATAATAATAATAATAATAATAATAAATAGTGTAAAACTTAATTCCATGCATCAATATTTCAGAGTGAACGTCAATGATCAATATATGTCAATTAAAGATTTTCAACGTGACCCAAACAGTCCAACTCAAATTTCATTTTCATGTAAAGAAGGAAATGGAGAAAACCATAGTGTAAAATTTTAAAAAGAAATCAAGAGTGACTATTGATATCTAACAGTAAATTTTGAAGACAAGGAATAGATAAGGGATATTGAGAGTATGAGATAATTGCAAATGTGTCAGTTGTCCAAACACAATTATTAATGTTCACATGTTTTACAATACAGCTTCAAAATGATTGAGCCTAGAACTGGTTCTAGGTGGAAAGAGGAAAAAAAATTAAGCCATTATTATACTTGAAGATTTAAGTAGCCTCAATATACATCTACCAGCACAAAATCAGGGAGAACAGAATTCAGTTTGCCAGCATCTGTCAACAGCTATAACTGATACCTCTAAATATGATATTTAGCAAATACAGAGCATGAACTATTTTGCTCTTCACATGTTCAAAAAGGCCAGAAATGCATTTAATGAGCTTAAACCATGTAAGACAATCCTCAGAACTCAATTTGTAAATCAATAGCAGATAGATAACTGGAAATCACAAAATTTATCCAGAAAAGCCAAACAATTTTCATGAACAGAAGAAGCGATAGAGAATTTTCAGTTTTCTAAACATTTATTAAAATGATACACAATTTATTTGAATTTGCAGGATGTAGGAAAATCTGTGCTTAGAGTTACAGTATCAATTATGTTCTATGTTCCATTAGTCAGAAATACAATAATTTAGGTATCTATTAATTTATGCATTCATTTAGGTATCTCTTCTTTCTCTGGGAATTGAAAATCTCTGTGTCACTTCTTGACCATGAACTATTCCATAAAAGTCAACCACATTCATTTGTATGATAGTATTATTCAATCTTTCTATGTTGTATCAAGTTTTTCCATTTTTCTGATAATCACATTATAAAACTGACTTATTACAAAGTAACCAAGAATGTCTGTCTACTTTATGTCTGAGGAGATTTCATCTTCTATGGTTTAAAGTCCATACTAAATACACAGTCATACTGGGGCTGGAGAGATGGCTCAGTGGTTAAGAGCACTGACTGCTCTTTCTGAGGTCCTGAGTTCAAATCCCAAAAAACACATGGTAGCTCACAACCATCTGTAATGAGATTTAATGCCCTCTTCTGGTGTGTCTGAAGATAACTATAGTGTACTTATATATAATACAAAATAAATAAATAAATCTTTAAAACAACATTACACCTCAACGATTGATGCTTTTTATTTCAAACACGGTATGTCTGCCCTTTGTCCTTCTGAACTGGGTAGGTTTCAGATAGTTGTCTTATGCTTAGTGTTAAGGTACATGAATTTAAAAACTACTTTGTCTATTTTATCTGTCAGTATTTTTATACATTAGCTATGTTTCTTGGATGCAATGGTTCTATGATGCGTATGTATTTATCCATATAATTTTCAAATTTATGGAGAATAATTTCAGATATTACCTGTCAGTGTTCAATTCTTTGAGTTTTGGTATATTATATAGTTATAAAACTGTCACATTTTTATCAAAAAAAACTTTTATGAGAACAAATTTAAACATTTTACCTAATTATTTCCTGGCACCCCTGTTCTAATTCTTGCCTCTGTCTCTCAAATTTCTACAGTTCTGTGTAAGTGAAACCTTAAAGGACATTATTTGTTTTTGGTTTGGTTACTTTTGCTTAACGTATGTTCTCATTATATTGTCATTGGTTCCTCTATCATTAAATGACACAGTTTCAAATGATCACATTTTATGTTTTGATGAGTTTATGTGTGACATAAGAGCCTTCTTCCATTGTGCTTCTGTTTTATATTGTCCAGTACTCACAATATCTCCTGTCATGAATGAGAATGGTGAAATATATTTTACCTGTCCATATGTAATAAAACTCACAATTCTTGACTCCACGTTACTAAAATGTTTAGAAATACATACTGGTTGTTTTAACATATAGTGTGTATACCTAAGCACTTATAACCAAAAATTTCTGTTAAATATATGCCATTTCGATTTTAATGAACCAATTGTTCATGTTATTTCTAACCAGCCTGGCATAACAAGGTTTCCCAGAGAAGTCAGTGAAGAAATATGAGGTCACACATAGCGGGTTAAAGTTACTTTAACTTTGTAGATTGCTCTGTCCTTAATTCTTTGCTATTCTAAGACCCAAACCTACTGGCATCTGATAATTTATTTCTGCTCTTAACAGCCAGAATTTAAGAAAAAACATCTGAGTTACTAGGTCCTTTTCTCTCTGGATCTTGAGATCCTCTCTGACAGTCAGTAGTCTCTGAGCTTGTTAAATCTTTGTGAATCAGAGAAGAAACGAAAGGAAAGGAAAGGAAAGGAAAGGAAAGGAAAGGAAAGGAAAGGAAAGGAAAGGATAGGACAGGGTAGGACAGGAAAGAGTAGAAAGGAAAAGAAAAGAAAAAGAATGAAAGAAAGAAAAAAGTTCAGGCATGCAGAAAAAACACTCACTCTGTCTGGATGAAGCAGAGAAAAAAAGCACCAAACACTTTACAGGAATACACACACACACACACACACACACACACACACACACACACACTTGGTATATATGTGCAATGCTACAGAAACCATGAACACACACACACACACACACACTTGGTATATATGTGCAATGCTACAGAAACACACACACGAACACACACACACACACACACACACACACACACACACACACACACACACACATATTTGGTGGTTGGAACAAAGCTCCATAGAGAAAGCCCCAACAACTGCATTTTCCATTCTCAGTATATATGATGTCTCTAAGGAAATGTCAAGGTGGGGAGATGGGAAGGAATGACTGGATGGGTGGGGGAAAACCTTCATAGAAGAAGGAGGAAGGAGGATGGGATAGGGGGTTTCTGGATGGGAAACCAGGAAAAGAGATAACTTTGAAATGTAAATAAATAAATAAAAAATCCAGTAAAAATTAACCGCATGCAACTATCAGGTAGATCCACTACAGAAAGGCAATTTATTACATGATTTTCTGAATACTTTTACTTTCAGATAAGTTCATAGTAAGTTTAAGGTAATGATCAGTTTCTTAAATCAGTAAGGCTTAAGGAATAACAGCAGAATTGTTTACATGTATTTCCATTAAGTCTAGTTCCTGACTAAATATTCATTATTTGTTACTAGCTCCATGAGTTCAATATAAGTTTACAGGGACAATTTTTATGTTACAAGTTAATACAGTTTAGTCAAGAGACAAATAAACTGCCTGTATCTTATTAGTTTTGAAATTTTGTATAGAGACACTAGTTAATAGCTTATTTTCTGTCTTTGTACCTACAATAAATTGTCTATTCCCAGTTTATAACCTTTATTTACCAGATAGTGGCCTCATTCATACCCTAGAATGAATGCTTTCCTTGAGTCTAAATTTGTTCTAAGCCTGCTTTCTTTTCCTAGTGCAATTATCCACATGAAAAAATGCCACATGAAGGTTTACAGAGATCTATTTTCATGTCTTATTTAATTGAGATTGCTTGCATCAATTTAAGAATTCTATAAAATCATTATCAGGAATTGTGATATCATCAATTTGTCTACACAGCATTACTATATGAAAGTAACATCTTCATGTTGATCTGAAGAAAATCTCTCCAGTAGAATGGGCTAATGCCCAGGAATCATTAGGATATGTTGCCCAGGAATCATTAGGCTATGTTGCCCAGGAATCATTAGGCTATGTAATAGTGACAGGAAATGCACATCAACAGCAAGAAGCTATGCTGGATGAAACCTCTGAATGCCTGCATCTCAGAGCTTACTCTTTCCACCCATGCAGATGGAGGGATAACTCCAGAAAATTTATTTGCATTCTGGAGTCTTTCCTAGCTGGAAATGTAATTTTTGTCAGTTGAAGAACTTTTCAAGGAGAATAGTACTGTTCATCTTTAAGGAGAAAAATTATGAGACTGACTGGAGGATTATAAATATGTAGCCAATAGCATTCGTTACTATATAGGGACCCTTCTTTAAAAATGTCATTTCTAATGAGGAAGTTATGATACAAAAATTAAAATGTATAATTTTATTTGTCCAATGTAATTTCACTTTTCATTTTTACTTTTCTTTTTCATTGGATATTTTATGTATTTACATTTCAAATGTTATCCCCTTCCTTCCCTCTCCCATTCCCTCCTCACCCTGCTTCAGTGAAGATTCTCCCACTCCTAACCACCCACTCTTATCTCAACACCCTGACATTCCCCTACACTGTGGGCTCCAGCTTTGGCAGGACCAAGGGCTTCTCTTCCCATTGGTGCCCAACAAGGCCATCCTCTGCTACTTATGCAGCTGTAGCCATGGTACCTCCATGTGTACTCTTTAGTTGGTGGTTTAGTACCTGGGAGCTCTTGGAGGTCTGGTTCGTTGGTATTGTTGTTCTTCCCATGGGGTTGCAAACCCCTTCAACTACTTCAGTCCTTTCTCTTAACTCCTCCATTGGGGCCCCAGTGCTCAGTTCGATGGTTAGCTACAGGACTCCTCATTTGTATAAGTAAGACTCTGGCAGAACCTCTCAGGAGACATCCATTTCAGGCTCTTTCCTGTCAGCAAGCACTTCTTGGCATCAGCAATAGTGACTGGGTTTGGTGACTGTATATGGACTGGATCCTCATGTGGGTTAGTCTCTGGATGGCCTTTCCTTCAGTCTCTGCTCCACTCTGTCCATGTACTTCCCCATGTAAGTATTTTGTTCCCCATTCTAAGGTCTGAACCATCCATATTTTTAAAAATATTTTAAAAGGACTCAGGACTTGACTGCTGTGTGTCAGTCTGTCCCTGGTTTCTGCCTGGCACGCCTGCCTAGTGCCATGCCGCCCAATGGTGATGGCTGCTGCGGGTCTCTGAGGAATCTTGAAGGCAAGGAGTCAGGGCTGGAGTTAGAGATTAAGCTTCAGGCTGAGTTTCTAAAGCCTCAGGAAAGGGTGGTGGCTTGTTCTGAGCCACTACACAGGGCAAAGATGTGGCTGAGATTCCATTTGCTGTAGAGAGGAAATCTCATTCGAGGCCATAATGTCTCTTTCTATGCTGGCTGCTTAAGCTAACACTGCCACAATTCCGCTCCCTTGGGAGGAATCAAGCTGACCCTGCATGAGGTTCCTGCCTTCCTAAGCTTGAGAGAAGCACAACTATGGCATCTCTTGATGACACAGGGGAAATGAAGAAAGGCATCCTGTGGCCTTTGTGCCTGAAGGACTTTTAGTCTTTCTATCAACTTCAGCCACATTATGAGGAGGAACAGTCAGAGAATTGGAATGTCAAAGGGGCAATTAAAGAGAGAGTTTCTTATAGTATCCCAGGCTGGCATCCAGTATAGTGGAGGATGTCCGGGTAATAATCTGCCTGCCTCCACTTACAGATTCTTGGATTACAGATGGACTATTAAACTTGTGTGTAAGCAGTGACTTAGCCTGTATGTTAGAAATATGAACAGCATTCTCCTGGTCCTGATTTCTGTGGGGGTTGAACGAGTAGCTGAAGTGAGAATGAGATGACAGACCCAAGGATATGAATAATTCAGCTATGAAGGGGTTTATCTTTACATGTGGGAACCTCAAGAGCTTGGTGATATGAAAGCCATCTTTCTGACTTCAAAAAACATCGTGCTCCAAGTATTGACCACTATGTTGTTAAAGTCAACAAATTAATAATCAATTTGGAAAACTTACTACATTTGACAGAACAAATACGGAGACTTCACAGATTAGAGCAATAGAATAGTCCATGGTGCCTTGGGTCAATGGATGAGGATGTTCCTTTCTGTCCAGACTATGTGAATAAGTTCAGTATCCGGAACTGCCATTACCAATGCCACATCTGTGGGTCTATCATGTGTAAGAAGTATATGAAACTCATTGGCTAGCCTTGGCAAACTCACCAGTGCCAGCAAGAACTCCATGAGCACACACATAAGTCCCAGCCAGTCACCTAACCATGTCCATGGCTCCCAACAAGACAGCATCAGTAGCATGAGCGGTGTCAGCCTAGTACTAGATTAGAAGTGTGATGATAGCATCTACTGCTGCACAAGAAGGAGAATAACCCTGACATCATGAAGCTCTACAAGATGACATATGCCAGGCAGATTTGGCTGTTTGCTTGCCTGTAGAATCAAGAGAGTGCTCTTGGAAGTTGTTCCCTTGAATCACTTCCTGCCCAAGGGTCGTGGAATGAATTACCAATCAGGACCTGGGAAACTTGGACTTTGCATAGAGGAAGTTGACCAGAAAACTCCTGAATACACCAGGATGCCAGCATTCTTAAATGCTGGGGAGAGCATGCCAATGAACTTCAAGTGGAAGTGAAGAAAGTGTACTAGCTTATAGAGGCTTTAATTAAGATCTTAGCCTTCGGCTTGAAACAAGAATCTTCACATCTAAACGCTTTGTGACTATTGAGGATGATAAGATACTCAGCTACATGATTCATGCAGGAAAGGTTACTCGGTATGATGTTACGGTCTACCAAAGCACAGTTTGAAGAACTGAAACAGAGAAGGAAGCAGGGTCTGGAGCAGATGAGGACCAGAGGACTGTGGAAAGTCAGGCTGCCCTGGAGTCCCGACTGAAGCTTGAGGAAAGACAGAGTAGAGTGGTTTGGCCTCTCATACAGCCAATGGAGACATGATGTCTCTTCAAGGCATTCCTGCCTCCTTGAGAAGAGCTGAGGGTTGGCTCCACTGTCACATGGTCAGGAACAGCGTAAAGATCTATCCTCCAGCAGATCTAGAACATTACATCATTCATCGTGCAGATGCACAGATGAGGAGTGTACACTACAAGAGGACCTCCAGCAGCTGCAAGATGAGTATGACCAGCAGCAGACTGAGAAGGCCATTGGCAACAGTGAAAACAGACCTGTCCCAGAGGCATGCCAAGGAGGAGGACCTGCATCAGGAGCAGAGCTATATATGCTCCACCAGCTAGATCTGGGACGAGGACAAGAGGAATTCCTGGAAGCATCCCTGAAAACACAGACTCTTGTTCTAAATCTCTGAGAAGTTATACCCTTCCCTTCAGAGACCAGCCAAGTGTCTCACACTGATCTTGGCTATTCCTTGGATCAGGACTCCTCCCCACTTCATAGCAACACAGATTCTGATACCTTTTCATCTGGCTCAGCTGTTGTACCCACCCACTTGTGGTCTGAGGCCCCAGCCCTTGACCAGGAATTACTCCTTCAGAGCACCATATCACAGCAAAGTGATAAGACCTTTCTCAACCGGTTTGATGAAGAAGACCTCTCCAGCCCTACAAGAAGGTGCTATCAGCCCTGCTGTTGTAGAGGATTTCATGGGCCCTCCAACTGCTAGAACTAAAGAATACAATCTTTTGGGGGAAAGAGGAGGTAGCAGAGTTGGGGGCGGGGAATCCCTGTACTGACCCAGAGAGTCCAGCACCCAACCCCTTTCATGAGGATTACCATCCCAGGCCTGCCAGTCTAGCTGCCCCTGGACATCCTTTTGAAGAGTGCCCATGCACCATCCCCTTCAAGGTAGACCATGGTAGTGGCATGGAGGCTGAGGAACACATTCGAAGGAGCTGCTGCTCTAGCAAATTGACAAAATAAGGCATACTTGTTTGATGAGAAACAGTGTGGTCGAATGGCTGAGGTTGAGTTTCTGACAAAGAACCTATGGGAGCTGAAGTACACCCTGGCTAAGCAAAAAGAGGCCTCTAACTGACAGCAGTGGGCAGGGCCTGGGCAGAGTCTTTGGTAGCATGATATCAAGTGGGAGGAGGAGAAAGGCAGTCATCTTAATGCAAACAGGTGAGGGGGTGGAAACAGTAGTCTCTTGCTGTGCACTTCGAGGCATTTCCACTACGGTTGAACAAGAATTAGGAAAAAAAAATCAGTTTTCATGTTCTGATTTTTCTGTATTACTTTTTTTGACGAAATGTTCCCCTTTCAGGGCACTTTACCATTTTATTTCAAGATACAACTCTGTTGGGCCAAGGCAGAAATGGCTCCTGACCACCTCTTAGTCCATTTTCTGCTGACTATTTGTGGTCATTATGCAGTATTACAGGGCAGCCCCTGAGAGGAACCTTCCTGTAGCCAAGATAGACAGGGGCTCCAGCAAAAATCTGTACTGACTTGATTGATCCCTTTCAGCAACTCCCTGCTTGGACTGTCTCCTGAACATTTAGAGAGATGCTGCTGTGAAGGGAAAGGGAAGGACCCAGTAGAGAACAGTGCCTCGTTTTGTGGGTGGCAGGAATCTTGCCAGTGTTGTCCCCTCCCAATTAAAGGGAGTAAAGTTCCCAGGTTGAGAGTGATGGTGTGGTGGTTTCAGTGTGAGTTTGGTTATGAAATAATGGTGACAAACATTTTGTGAATATTATAGTTTAGGAGAAGTTTATACTTGTGCAGGTCTCTGATCACCTGGAAACCTCCTTTTAGGGCTTTGGTAGAATGACCACTCTATAGGTCCCATTCAAGGGCCTGTTGATTTAGGAATTGTGACTTGGAAGCTTCTTTGCAGTATTAGCCAGTGATGGAACACTTCTGAGTCAGGAGATAAATTCTAGTACCTTCCAAGGTCCTCTAGTCAGCCATTTTTTCTCATGATTCATCCTGACCTGGGAAATTTGTAAGATGCTATTTTACTACTTTGAGTACTGAGAGACAGAAATATTTGAGGCACAGATTGAGATTTTTTTACAGTCCTGAAGTACTTGAACTCTTGATAGAATATAGGAAGGGGTGTTATGTAGCTTTGTACTTTGGTTTACATGGATTGATAAATGACCTTGTAAGATCTTTGGTGTGCTCATCTCTCAGTCATTTCTTCAGTGATGCTCTTTAGTTAATGGACAATAACTGTCCACTAGTCACTTTCCTATCAGCTAACTTTGGACCATGCCTTTTGTTCATTACTGGGGTGCAATCTAAAATTCTTTCGTCATATTCTGATGAAGATTCATCTTGGTAGTAAGAATGTTATTTGTGTGCAAAGATCTCTATTTTCAAAGCATTAATTGCAGGACATTAGTACATGTTAGGGCTTTGGATGGATAGAAATTGGTGTATGGGGCTGTGGGAAAGGTTGATGAGAGAGAGTAAGAGAACTTTGGGTTTTGTTAACAGATGTTTACTGACCTACTAGTGAATTACCAATCATTTGCCAGGTCGTTGGTGTCACTGACTGTTTTGGAAGGTAGGCAGCCTGGCATTTCATGTTACCTGGGGCAGGCTTCCTCTCTTTCTAAAGCACAGTCTCCAGTCATACCCAGCATATCCACACTGCTTTGTCTGCTTTTGCTGATGGAAAAGAAGATAACCCTAACAAGAATGAACCTGAATACTGGTTTTCACCATTACTTTTCCTGACACGATCAGGTGTTCAGAGTGGTACAACTGCAGACATTGCTTTTCTTCTAAACTTGGGTTTCTTAAATAGCTAGTGACTCATTTAAATGTACTCCTTTCCAGAACTCACCCCCAGCAGTCTGACTGA
Source organism: Rattus norvegicus (assembly GCF_021556685.1). NCBI lineage: Eukaryota > Metazoa > Chordata > Mammalia > Rodentia > Muridae > Rattus > Rattus norvegicus. The sequence continues at coordinate 58,080,880 of NC_141538.1, read as the reverse complement.
GAGCATGGAGAAAACAAATGCTTTTAAACAACTATTTTTAAATCCCAGTTGACTGACTATTAAACCAAGTGAACTCAGATCCCAGAGGTTTTACTGACTTTCTCATTGAATTCCTCTTTGACCATATTCTGAAAATCAGAGACATAAAAAGAGAGACTTGTCTACCCTCTGGCTGTACCACTTCCCAGAATTCATGAAGATCAAAGTTGGTTTACAGAGGGTGTTTGGCCTGTGAGTAAACCACAGTTCCAGGTTCTTACCTTGAATGAATACTTGTTGTTTCCCAAGGTCCCAAGGTCTTATCAGTGAAAGAACATGTCCTTCATAAAGTATTGACAGATACCTTTGGTTGAGATCCTGTTCATAGTAGAAGGCCTTCTTGCTTTGTTCTGTTCTAACACAATAAGGAACTGGAGCATCGCTCACTGCACTTACCACATATCATCTCTTTGTTCTCAGATGTTAGAACATCTTTCTAAACCATCATGAGCCATGTTGCATAGCTATGCCATACGATTTGACTTTGGGAATTGGCCTCTGTATGAGAGTAGACTAGAGTAGCACCATGTGCTGGTAATTATGATGACTGTTAGCAAGATGGTCCATGGCATGCATGCACTACACTGGAGCCTTGTATCAGGCTTTTATTAAATAAATAAATTATATTTACGTGAGGCTTTTATTAAAAATATAACATGTCATAAATATTTTATAAAATGTAAAATTCTGGAATGATTTTCATTTTCTAAACATTTCATAATGCTTAACAAGCAACTATTTTAGAAAAATATAGACAGATGTAATATGATTCTTTAAACTAATGGGATATTTTTTCAAGTTTCATTTTTATCACTTGGTGTAAAATAGCTAATTTTATGTTTTTTGATGGGACTTTAATATGCCTTTCTTAAATCCAGCATTATATATGTATATATATATATATATGTATATATATATATGGCTGAACTTCTATTTAATGAGTGTCTCATTATTTTCCAAATATTTTTACATTATTTTAATTTACTGACATTCAAAATTTTGCCCCTTACCTGACCCCCTTTTCTAAAAGTTCTTCACCCCATCCACCCTCCCCTTTACCTCTAAGAGGGAACTTCCCCACCCTTCTCTCCCAACTTCTTCACTTCCACCTCACCCCCTTTTTTCCAAACAACCTAAGACCATAAGACATTAGGTATTTTATATTGCTAATGTTATAAAATTTCATTTCTCTAAAGTGTATTTAGCATTGCTTGGGAAAACATGTCAGTTATAACCTCTTTAGTGGTTTGCTTTTATATTGTGTGAGAACGAGAGCTCAGACACTTATTCTTGAGTGTTTTTCTCTCGTGGCCAAAGTCAAAGTCTCCTGAGATCTCAGTTCCTTGTCCATAATACAGAACTTTGCCTCTACTATAAGTATTTGAATCCACCATCTTTCTGTTCTTTATGATCTTTAGAAAATATTGAGAACTCTAGGTTCTAAGAAGCATGCATATGCCTAACATAGCATAGTAAATATCCTATCTGTACAGGATGCATGGTTCATCAAAGTTCTCACAGGAGTACCATGTCAACTCCTGAGCCTATGGTTTATATGCCCTTTCCCTGAGTATTTAGCAATTAAAATTATTACACCTATTTCAGCCTATCCCAAATATTAATATCTTACTGCTGATACTGACAAACCCTTTTAGGGTTTATATTTCTAGTGTGAGAAAACTACTTCTAGCAAAAAAAAAAGCAAGCAAAAATATCCCTACCCTGTTGATGTGGTGGGCACAACAGTAAGTACATACAATGTAAAAAAGAGAGCATCTTCAACAAATTGTGTGGTTCTAACTGGATGCTGATATGTAGAAGGATGAAAACAGATATATAGTTATCATCCTGCACAAAACTCAACATAAAACTGGAAACACTAAATCTCATAGAAGAGAAGTTGGGGAATAGCCTTGAATTCATTGGTATGGGTATAACTTTCTTAACAGAGTACCCATAGCACAGACACAAATTTCAACAATTAATAAATAGGAATTCATGATACTTTCTAATATATTAAGAGCACAGGATAGGGTAATTCAGATTATATCCTCTTTCAGCTCGTTTTCATTCTAGGTCTTTAGGACAGCTCATACTACCAAAAAAAAATTAAATTTTTGCACACTTGATACCACTGGACAATAGGACTTAGCTATTTCAGATGTGTAGAATTGGCAACAAAGTTTTAAACATTTCTGAGGAATCATTGCCAAAGAAACTTTTTTTCTTTTAAAAAGTATCCAAAACTAAAGCAAGCCTTTTATGGATTGTTTGAAATTACGGCTTTCACGGATATTTTACAGCAGGGCCTTCCTCTGCTCATTCCTGTATTCTGCAAGGTCTGCTGAAACAGCAGGAATCTGAAACTGGCTGTGGAATTAAATTTCTCTAACATGAGTAATGAGAGCTGTCATCAGTCTGATATCTATAGGGAAAAATATTTTACTATGATGTTTTTATATCACCTGTGAGTATTATGTCTGATCCTCGTATGCAAAAAGTGATGTACAAATTGAACCTGACTTTTGTGTATTTAGGGATTTTCAGTAGAGCTTGGGCTCTAAAATTTCATTCTATTGGAAAGATTTTATGAAGAGTAGGCCTCATAAAAAACATTTGTGATTATTTTGATCATAACCAGGACTTTTGGAAACTAATAAATTCCTCTAACACTGAGGTATATTGCTGGCCAAAAACTTTATTTCAATTTTATTTCTTCATCATATTTGCTACTGATTGACTATTGATTAACAAAAGTATGGCATTTTCATTTTAAAAAAATTTGAAATTAGTTTTGAGATAAGGACAATATGATTTAATAATTTGATGCATATTTTAGAATCTACCATATAATTTATGTGATTATTTGTGTTTAATTTTTTTTCAACTTAAGTTAGATGATAAAATGGTGTCATACCTATACAATGAAGAAAGTGGAAATTTCTTGTGATGTACAATTAAAACTGATTCACATTGAAAATCTAACCTTGGAAGGAGGATGTAAATAGGAGTGAGAACATCACAAGGGAATCCTGTCATAAAATTGTTGCCAGATGGCTTAACAACTGCATATGTTGCTATTATTTTATCAAATGAAAGGATGAGATGAGAACTGTACCCTTGTTCTGTGACTTGGCTGCATAGCTTAGGCTGATCCTAGAATATTTCTTTCTCTATTCTGTCTATCCCTAGGCCTAGGCCTGAAAACTCATAACCTCCATACTAGGTAATCTTCCAAGATGACTGATTCAATCTGGTTTCTCTTGACTTCTGATGGAATTGCTCTGCTTGGCCTCATACTAACTTTGGCTATATGTCTTTATCTTCTGTCTCCTTATCATTCTTTGGCTAATAATGTCTTCACCTATGTCTAGTTTGTTCTCTCTGCAACTTGTTTCTGTACATCTGTCTTAGTAAAACTGCCATAAACACACTACCACTACCCCTCTCTCTCTGTCTCTCTGTCCCTGTCTGTCTCTCTTTGTGTCTGTTTCTGTCTCCCTGTCTTTCTGTCCCTCCATCTCTGTGTCTCTGTGTCTCTGTCTCTGTATCTCTCTGTCTCTCTCTCTTTCTCTTTCTGGCTCTCACTTTGCTCTTCTCTGCTTTTAAGTAGCCCCTCTTTCCTGTGCTGTTCTAAATTTGTATTTTGTTTATCTTTTCTCTGACTCATTGGATCAAATGTTTCTCTGATTTGTCACTTTGTCTGCCTTTAAGTTAGGGGTCCCTATCAAATATGTCTGCTTCCTTCTACACACTAACCTTAACTTCACTATATGGAAATAAAAGGTGTGCCTGTGTACCAGTCAGATCATACTCTGATCTCTGGCATGTCTTCACTTTAGTCAGATCATATCTTTGGATGTGATCTCTTGCCAGAGCAGACATTTTGCTGGATTAAAATTCTTCTACAAAGAATGTCTTAGGAAGCTAGGCAAGGTGATTCCTGTTTACTAACCTAGCATTTGAAGCCTGGATCTGGAAGTGCTCTCATAAGGTAAAGACCAGATAGTCTATAGAATAATTTGCATGTCAGCCATATCTACATTGTATGTCCAACATGTTTTTTTTAATCTGTTGAGGTTTGAGGGATGTATGAATCTTTGAGTATAATAGTAAGACACTTGTAGTGATTTGATATCATGTTTGTTTAGCAGGAAAAGAAACAGTTTGTCCCCCAGTGCTTATAACCTTACTAGTCAAAAGGTTTTGGCCTGAAAATGGCAAGAGAAATATGATTCATCTTGTAGATCAAGACTTAAAGCCATTAGAAAGTAGTTGTTTACTCTCATAATGTTGTGCCATTAAGAATATCTTTTCAATACAGTCATTGCTATAGATCACAGTATTAAGAGCTAGGTAATGTTTGTGTTTCCTTTGCTCTTGTTGTAATTTTCAAAGTTTCTTCTTACACAATAAAAAATAACCAGTAAGGCTGAAGTTACCACATGATAACCAGGTTGCTGAGAAAGAGTGTGTATCACATGTATGTACCTTTTACACTATTAGCATCCATATGTCATTTAAAAGGTATTCATTGTTACTTAGCCCTCTCTTTATTCACTCCTGCCCACCTTGCTTTTCTTCTTCCCATCCTTCCCAATTCAAACCCTCCTGCTTCATTGTTCTCATTTACATTTAATACCACTGTGTTCTGCTTCCTCTTACTTGAAGCTTCTTCACCATGGACCCATACTAATTCCCTGACTTACATGGGTATGTGATAGCTAATCTTTGTGGTTAACTTGACTACATCTGGAATCAACTAAAGTCAAGCAGCTGAGTATACCTTCTAATTTTTCTTTTTCTTTTCTTTTCTTTTCTTCTCTTTCTTTCTTGCTTTCTTTCTTTCTTTCTCTCTTTTGTTTGTTCATTCTTTTCATTGGATCACTCAAAGTGTGAAAACCTATGGTAAAGTCTGAACTACTGCTCCCTGTAGCAGCTTATATTAAAAAGGCATAAAGAAGGAAAGTTTTGCTTTTTACCTACTTCATAATTTTTTTTATTTTTTAAATTTTTTAGATATATTTCTTTATTTACATTTCAAACATTATTCCCCTTCCTGGTTTCCTGTCCATAAGCCTCCATTCCCTCCCCTCCCCTCCCCTATATGGGTATTCCCCCTATACATCCCCTTTATTGCCCCCCATATTCTGCTGCACTGGGGATCCAACCTTGGCAGGACCAAGTGCTTCCCCGTCCATTGGTGCGCCAACAATGCTATTCTCTGCTACATATGCAGTTTGTTTGTATTTAAAATGATATCCCACTTTATGGTTACCCCTTCCATCAACCCTCCATCCCATGATATTCCATTTACCAGTTACCCCTTCACCAGGCCTTCATCCCACATTTACCCTTCACCCTCCCCTTTACCTAATGAGAGTTTTCCTCTACCCATCCACTCTCCCCTGCCCTACTGCTCTAGCATTCCCCTATGCTGTGGCATGTGGCCTCCCCAGGACCAAGGGCCTCCCTCCCCGTTGCTGTCAAACAAGGCCATCCTCTGCTACATATCCTTGGTTGGTGGTCTATACTCTGGGATAGCTGTGTGGTCAGGCCAGCCTATGTTGTTCATCCAATGGGGTTGCAATCTCTCTCTGCTCCTCCAGTCCTTCTTCCTGTTCCCCGACCTGGCTCCCTGACCTCTGTCTGATGGCTGATCATAGGCAAATTCATTTGTCCTTCTACAGAGGCTTCCCTTCACTTGTATTGCAACCTACTTTTCAGGATCAACACAGACAGAATAGCAAAGATCTCTAAGAATTCCCCAGGTGTTTAACCTTCTGAGATGAGCACCCACTAGATTTTTGCCCATTTAAGTGGGAGACAGACATACTGACACCACCAAGACTACTACCTGTAATATACTCTAATAGATTATGTTTTTTTATAGCCATTAGAGTTACTTAGCCCTAGCTGTACTTATTTTTCATCACACTTCCTTCTCATTCTTTACCACAATTCAACCCCACCTATGTCATTATTCCCATTAACAAATGTGTACATATTTCATATATATGGGTATGGATATATATATATATATATATATATATATATACACATATATTCTGAGAACCTGGAATAACCAAATGTATAGTCTGAATTAAATACCCCTATAAAGATCATGTAGATTGTAAATTGCCTGCTAAATGAGAAAATAAAAAAAAAATAAGTTGTTTTTCTGGGTCTAGGTTATCTCACTCAAAATGATTGTTTCCATATCCATCCATTACCTGCAAGTATTATTTCTTTTTCGTAATAACTGAATATCATTTCATTGAGTAAAAGCACAATGTTTTAGTTATCCTTTCTTCATTTGATACACAAATTGAATATTTCCATTTTGCTGGGTATAGTGAATAAAGTATCAATGAGATAAAACTCACAGACCATATGAAGTTCAAGAAGAAGGAAGACAAAAGTGTGGATGCTTGAGTCCTACACAGAAGGGGGAAGAAAATAATCATGGGTGATAGAGGAAGGGAGGGAATTGGTAGGGATAGAGGAGCGGGATGGAAAAAAAGGGGACAGAAGGAGATTCTGGAGAAATTAAAGGAGAAGTACAAGGGTCAGGAATTTGACTGGAGGTGTCTATCAGTGGGGAAGGGGGAACTGAGGGTAGCCATGGAAAGTCCCAGATGACTGGAACCCAAGAATTTCTCAGGGACCAACAGGGATGACATTAGCCAAAATACCCAACAAAGGGAGATAGAACTTTTAGAGACCATATCCAATGGATAGGCAAAGCCCCCGTTTGAGGAATGGGACTATCCATCCATCTCAAAAATATTAATACAGAATTGTTCCTGACAAAATGAAATGAAGAAACAAGGAGTGGATCAGAGACTCAAGGAAAGACCATCCAGAAACTGTCCAACCTAAAGATCCATCCCCTGTGCAGACAACAAATTCAGACATTATTGATAATGTGAAGAAGCATTTGTTGACAAGAGCCTGGTATAACTGTCCCCTGAGAGGCTCTGCCAGAGCGTGACCAATCAGATGTGGATATTTGCAGCCAAGCGTCGGACTGAGCATGGAGACCCCAATGGAGGAGTTTAGGGGAAAGAGTGAAGGAGCTGAAGGGACTTGCAACCCCATAGGAAGAACAAAATCAACCAACTAGACCATCCCCCCAAAGCACTCAGGGACTAAACTATCAACCAAAGAGTATACATTGAGGAACTCATGATTCCAACTGCCTATGTAGCAGAGGATCACCTTATCTAGCATAAATGAGAGTGAAGCCCCTTGGTCCTGTGGAGGCTCAATGACCCAGTACAGAGAAATGTTAGTGTGTTCAGGGAGGATCGGTTGGGTGGGTGAGGGAGTAACCTCATAGAAACTGTGAGGTATAGAGTGTTTGTGGAGGAGGGATAACATTTGAAATCTAAATAAATAAAATAACAAGAAAAAAGAAAAAAGTTAAAGTTATGTAGAAGCCACAAAAAAAAAAAGGTTAATCATCACCATAGACTTTTAAATATTCCAGGCTCAGAGTTTACATGGAAAAGGCAAAGATAAATTCTAAAACCAGGCAATTGCATTCCATCTACAAATATTATAACTTGATTCCACAAAAAGCAAGGAAAGCTCCTGACGGAACAGCAGGGACAGTTTAGTATGCAATGGGCTGTTCTCAGTGCTTGGGAAAGTAAGCCTGGTATCAATCTGCAATGTGATCAGGTACAGAAAAACAATGCTAACCGTTTTCCTTCACCACATGAGAACTGATTTTCAAAAAACATGATACTTTCAGAAAACAGGCAAGAGAAATATCTGTGCATTTTAATTTGTAGAATGAATACAAAGTTAAGTACATGAAAGCATCTGTGTTCTAGGGGTCTAATTAAAATTAAAAATGTGAAGATAATTTCCAACCTACCAACAGGAGACAAGAAATGACTTAAAAATAAAAGAGAATAATAAAAGGACATTTTGCAACTCCAAATGACAGAATGAAAGAATGGAAGTGGTTCATAGTTTTGATGATGATACCTGAATTGTTGACAATAATTTCAGTATTCAATGCTTAAAAATATTTAAATAATTTCCTGTACATTGAGAAAATGTGTTCTGTTAGGCTCAACAAAACTTTGGGGAATAACATTTTGTGAATATGTGTATAATTTTAAATAACAATTTTCACATAAATTCATGTCTTCTTTGCTAATATGTATTTGATGAAACCGATATGATTCTAGTTGGCACAAAGTGTGCAACATTATTTCTTCTCCTGAATTGTGAAGATAATTTCCACACTACCAACAGCAAAACTCAGGAAGTGCCACTAGGTTTGGATTTGAAGAAGATGGGGAATGAAGATTTAAAGCTAGTCTACATGCTTTATTGACATTTTGAATAAAAAATAATTTACTAACTTCTACTGTAAGAGTTATGGAGGATGAGAACTGAATATTTTCATCATACTTCTTCCCAACCTCAACATTTTGTTAAGGCATTAGGTTAAAAATTTAACAGTATTTAGAGCAGGAATATAAATTCATAAATTTATACATGCATGTGTGTATGTGTATGTATTTAAGTGTGAGTGTGAGAGAAAGAATGTAGTAATATACTACATTATATACAATATACTACATAGTAATATACTCTAGCTATTTTTAGATTTCTTTCTCCATTTAAGCTATCTTCCATATATTGACTTTCAGTACAAACACTATAGATATTTTTCCATGAGCATTTACTTAATGTATTTGTTAGTGTATGATACACTTCTGTGCTGCTTTACACTTAATAGTGGTCAAGAGCCCACTATTTCCATGAATGTCAAATTCTTAATTAATTTCTGTAGTATATATGAGGAACAACATATTCAGCAAAATATTTCCAAATACCTAATGACTTATAACTACTTCCAAGTACTTTTTACATTTTTATCACCCTCACATCAATTATATCACTAATTTGATTTGACATGTTTATAAATGTTCCCATCTCTCTCTACAGTGAGTTCTTACTACAGTGAAACTATGTCCAGTTGTTTTTCCTGTCACCCTCTGTGACCAACAATGTGTACCATAAATCAATATCAGTTTAAATGAATGAAGTTTCATGTTAATCCTGAATTACTAATTGCTTCTTATTATTTTGATTATAATATTCCAAATATTTTCCCCATTAGCTTTATTTCTATTCTATTATTCCTGAGATAAGAAAAAAATCAAGTGAAAAAATATAATTCAAATTTGTAGGATTTGAATGCTTGCAAAGACAATGTTATCTAACAGATTTTCAAAGATTTTAAACATGCATTTGTTAAAATGAAAGGAAAGTAACTTTTTGGAGATCTTCCATTGGAAGCTACTAGGAATACACATGTATCCTTTAATACTGTGAAAAGTAGAAGGGAACACAAGACTTAAAAATCAAACTTGTTTCTGGTGGCTGTGAGTTATATAAACTGTTCTGTTTGAATATGTTTATTTGAATGATTAAAGGTTGATTTATATTGCCACCAAAATTTTTTCAATAATTCTACTAAATTTCAAACATTCGATAAGCAAATCTTACTAAAATGTTTGTTACTTATTAAAAACTTAGATTGTACTTAATTTTCCTGTTTTGTTATAATACAGAGATTTACATTTCAATATTTATACTGAAAATAAATATACTAAAAAATATACTGTCAAATAAAGTATAATTTTAGTTTACATTTTTAGAGGGTAATTATTGTGAATGACTTAATAGCAACATTATTTACACATTGCTACAATATTTATAATTTCTTCATTTATATTTCTGAATAAGTAAAGATTATTCATACAAAGTTGAAGAAATTCTTTTTTTTTATTAACTTGAGTATTTCTTATATACATTTCGAGTGTTATTCCCTTTCCCGGTATCCGGGCAAACATCCCCCTCCCCCCTCCCCTTCCTTAAGGGTATTCCCCTCCCAACCCTCCCCCCATTGCTGCCCTCCCCCCACCAGTCTAGTTCACTGGGGGTTCAGTCTTAGCAGGACCCAGGGCTTCCCCTTCCACTGTTGCTCTTACTAGGATATGCGTTGCTACCTATGAGGTCAGGGTCCAGGGTCAGTCCATGTATAGTCTTTAGGTAGTGGCTTAGTCCCTGGAAGCTCTGGTTGCTTGGCATTGTTGTACATATGGGGTCTCGAGCCCCTTCAAGCTCTTCCAGTTCTTTCTCTGATTCCTTCAACGGGGGTCCTATTCTCAGTTCAGTGGTTTGCTGCTGGCATTCGCCTCTGTATTTGCTGTATTTCTGGCTGTGTCTCTCAGGAGCGATCTACATCCGGCTCCTGTCGGTCTGCACTTCTTTGCTTCATCCATCTTGTCTAATTGGGTGGCTGTATATGTATGGGCCACATGTGGGGCAGGCTCTGAATGGGTGTTCCTTCAGTCTCTGTTTTAATCTTTGCCTCTCTCTTCCCTGCCAAGGGTATTCTTGTTCCCCTTTTAAAAAAGGAGTGAAGCATTCACATTTTGATCATCTGTCTTGAGTTTCATTTGTTCTAGGCATCTAGGGTAATTCAAGCATTTGGGCTAATAGCCACTTATCAATGAGTGCATACCATGTATGTCTTTCTGTGATTGGGTTAGCTCACTCAGGATGATGTTTTCCAGTTCCAACCATTTGCCTACGAATTTCATAAAGTCATTGTTTTTGATAGCTGAGTAATATTCCATTGTGTAGATGTACCACATTTTCTGTATCCATTCCTCTGTTGAAGGGCATCTGGGTTCTTACCAGCTTCTGGCTATTATAAATAAGGCTGCAATGAACATAGTGGAGCACGTGTCTTTTTTATATGTTGGGGCAACTTTTGGGTATATGCCCAAGAGAGGTATAGCTGGATCCTCAGGCAGTTCAATGTCCAATTTTCTGAGGATCCTCCAGACTGATTTCCAGAATGGTTGTACCAGTTTGCAATGCCACCAACAATGGAGGAGTGTTCCTCTTTCTCCACATCCTCGCCAGCATCTGTTGTCCCCTGAGGTTTTGATCTTAGCTATTCTCACTGGTGTGAGGTGAAATCTCAGGGTTGTTTTGATTTGCATTTCCCTTATGACTAAAGATGTTGAACATTTCTTTAGGTGTTTCTCAGCCATTCGGCATTCCTCAGCTGTGAATTCTTTGTTTAGCTCTGAACCCCATTTTTTAATAGGGTTATTTGTTTCCCTGCGGTCTAACTTCTTGAGTTCTTTGTATATTTTGGATATAAGGCCTCTATCTGTTGTAGGATTGGTAAAGATCTTTTTCCAATCTGTTGGTTGCCGTTTTGTCCTAACCACAGTGTCCTTTGCCTTACAGAAGCTTTGCAGTTTTATGAGAAACCATTTGTCGATTCTTGATCTTAGAGCGTAAGCCATTGGTGTTTTGTTAAGAAATTTTTTCCAGTGCCCATGTGTTCCAGATGCTTCCCTAGTTTTTCTTCTATTAGTTTGAGTGTGTCTGGTTTGATGTGGAGGTCCTTGATCCACTTGGACTTAAGCTTTGTACAGTGTGATAAGCATGGATCGATCTGCATTCTTCTACATGTTGACCTCCAGTTGAACCAGCACCATTTGCTGAAAATGCTATCTTTTTTCCATTGGATGGTTTTGGCTCCTTTGTCAAAAATCAAGTGACCATAGATGTGTGGGTTCATTTCTGGGTCTTCAGTTCTATTCCATTGGTCTATCTGTCTGTCTCTGTACCAATACCATGCAGTTTTTATCACTATTGCTCTGTAATACTGCTTGAGATCAGGGATAGTGATTCCCCCTGAAGTCATTTTATTGTTGAGGATAGCTTTAGCTATCCTGGGTTTTTTGTTATTCCAGATGAATTTGCAAATTGTTCTGTCTAACTCTTTGAAGAATTGGATTGGTATTTTGATGGGGATTGCATTGAATCTGTAGATTGCTTTTGGTAAAATGGCCATTTTTACTATATTAATCCTGCCAATCCATGAGCATGGGAGATCTTTCCATCTTCTGAGGTCTTCTTCAATTCCTTCTTCAGTGTCTTGAAGTTCTTATTGTACAGATCTTTTACTTGCTTTGTTAAAGTCACACCGAGGTACTTTATATTATTTGGGTCTATTATGAAGGGTGTCGTTTCCCTAATTTCTTTCTCGGCTTGTTTCTCTTTTGTATAGAGGAAGGCAACTGATTTATTTGAGTTAATTTTATACCCAGCCACTTTGCTGAATTTGTTTATCAGCTTTAGTAGTTCTCTGGTGGAACTTTTGGGATCACTTAAATATACTATCATATCATCTGCAAATAGTGATATTTTGACCTCTTCTTTTCCGATCTGTATCCCCTTGACCTCCTTTTGTTGTCTGATTGCTCTGGCTAGAACTTCAAGAACTATATTGAATAAGTAGGGAGAGAGTGGGCAGCCTTGTCTAGTCCCTGATTTTAGTGGGATTGCTTCAAGTTTCTCTCCATTTAGTTTAATGTTAGCAACTGGTTTGTTTTATATGGTTTTTACTATGTTTAGGTATGGGCCTTGAATTCCTATTCTTTCCAGGACTTTTATCATGAAGGGGTGTTGAATTTTGTCAAATGCTTTCTCAGCGTCTAATGAAATGATCATGTGGTTATGTTCTTTCAGTTTGTTTATATAATGGATCACGTTGATGGTTTTCCGTATATTAAACCATCCCTGCATGCCTGGGATGATGTCTACTTGATCATGGTGGATGATTGTTTTGATGTGCTCTTGGATTCGGTTTGCCACAATTTTATTGATTATTTTTGCGTCGATATTCATAAGGGAAATTGGTCTGAAGTTCTCTTTCTTTGTTGGGTCTTTGTGTGGTTCAGGTATAAGAGTAAATGTGGCTTCATAGAAGGAATTCGGTAGTGCTCCATCTGTTTCAATTTTGTGGAATAGTTTGGATAGTATTGGTATGAGGTCTTCTATGAAGGTGTGATAGAATTCTGCACTAAACCCGTCTGAACCTTGGCTCTTTTTGGTTGGGAGACTTTTAATGACTGCTTCTACTTCCTTAGGAGTTATCGGGTTTTTTAACTGGTTTATCTGTTCCTGATTTAACTTCAGTACCTGGTATCTGCCTAGGAAATTGTCCATTTCCTGCAGATTTTCAAGTCTTGTTGAATATAGACTGTTATAGTAATATCTGATGATTTTTTGAATTTCCTCTGAGTCTGTAGTTATGTCTCCCTTTTCATTTTTGAATTTATTAATTTGGACACACTCTCTGCGTCCTCTCATTAGTCTGGCTAAGGGTTTATCTACCTCATTGATTTTCTCAAAGAACCAATTTTGGTTCTGTTGATTCTTTCTATGGTACTTTTCGTTTCTACTTGGCTGATTTCAGCTCTGAATTTGATTATTTCCTGTCTTATACTCCTCCTGGGTGTATTCGCTTCTTTTTGTTCTAGAGCTTTACGTGTGCTGTCAAGTTGGTGACATATGCTCTCTCCTGTTTCTTTCTGTTGGCAATCAGAGCTATGTGTTTTCCTCTTAGCACCGCTTTCATTGTGTCCCATAATTTTGAGTATGTTGTACCTTCATTTTCATTAAATTCTAAGAAGTCTTTAATTTCTTTCATTTCTTCCTTGAACAGGTTATCGTTGAGTAGAGCATTGTTCAACTTCCACGTATATGTGGGCATTCTTCCCTTATTGTTATTGAAGACCAGCTTTAGGCCTTGGTGGTCTGATAGAGCGCATGGGATTATTTCTATCTTTCTGTACCTGTTGAGGCCCGTTTCTTGACCAATCATATGGTCAATTTTGGAGAAAATACCATGAAGAGCTGAGAAGAATGTATATTCTTTTGTTTTAGGATAGAATGTTCTATAAATATTTGTAAAGTCCATTTAGTTCATGACTTCTATTAGTCTGTCTATGTCTCTGTTTAATTTCTGTTTCCATGATCTGTCCACTGATGAGAGTGGGGTGTTGAAATCTCCTATTATTATTGTGTGAGGTTCAATGTGTATTTGGGGCATAGATATTTAGGATTGAGAGTTCATCGTGTTGGCTTTTTCCTTTGATGAATATGAAGTGTCCTTTCTTATCTTTTTTGATGACTTTTAGTTGAAAATTGATTTTATTTGATATTAGAATGGCTACTCCAGCGTGCTTCTTCCGACCATTTGCTTGGAAAGTTTTTTTTTTTTTTTCCAGCCTTTCACTCTGAGGTAGTATCTGACTTTGTCTCTGAGGTGTGTTTCCTGTAGGCAGCAGAATGTAGGGTCCTCATTGTGTATCCAATTTGTTCATCTATGTCTTTTTATTGGGAGTTGAGGCCATTGATGTTGAGAGATATTAAGGAATAGTGATTATTGTTTCCTGTTATATTCATATTTGGATGTGAGGTTATGTTTGTGTGCCTTTCTTCTCCTTGTTTTGTTGCCAAGACGATTAGTTTCTTGCTTTTTCTAGGGTGAAGCTTGCCTCCTTATGTTGGCTTTATCATTTATTATCCTTTATAGTGCTGGATTTGTAGAAAGATATTGTGTAAATTTGGTTTTGTCATGGAATATCTTGGTTTCTCCATCTACGTTAATTGAGGGTTTTGCAGGATACAGTAACCTGGGCTGGCATTTGTGTTCTCTTAGGGTCTGTATGACATCTGTCCAGGATCTTCTAGCTTTCATAGTCTCTGGCGAAAAGTCTGGTGTGATTCTGATAGGTCTGCCTTTATATGTTACTTGACCTTTTTCCCTTACTGCTGTTAATATTCTTTCTTTATTTTGTGCATATGCTGTTTTGACTCTTATGTGTCGAGAGGTGTTTCTTTTCTGGTCCAATCTTTTTGGAGTTTTGTAGCCTTTCTGTTTGCCTATGGGTATCTCTTTCTTTAGGTTATGGAAGTTTTCTTCTATGATTTTGTACAAGATATTTATTGGTCCTTTGAGCTGGGAGACTTCACTCTCTTCTATACCTATTATCCTTAGGTTCGATCTTCTCATTGAGTCCTGGATTTCCTCTATGTTTTGGACCAGTAGCTTTTTCCACTTTACATTATCTTTGACAGTTGAGTCGATGATTTCTTTGGAATTGTCTACTCCTGAGATTCTCTCTTCTATCTCTTGTATTCTGTTGGTGATGCTTGTATCTACGGCTCCTTGTCTCTTCCTTTGGTTTTCTATATCCAGGGTTGTTTTCATTTGTTCTTTCTTGATTGCTTCTATTTCCATTTTTAATTCCTTCAATTGTTTGATTGTGTTTTCCTGGAATTCTTTCAGGGATTTTTATGATTCCTCTCTATAGGCTTCTACTTGTTTATTTATGTTTCCCTGGAATTCTTTCAGGGATTTTTGTGATTCCTCTCTGTAGGCTTCTACTTGTTTATTTATGTTTTCCTGTGTTTCTCTAAGGGAGTTCTTCATGTCTTTCTTGAAGTCCCCCAGCATCATGATCAAATATGATTTTAAAACTATATCTTGCTTTTCTGGTGTGTTTGGATATTCCGTGTTTGGTTTGGTGGGAGAATTGGGCTCCGATGATGCCATTTGCCTCTCGCCATCAGATTATCTCTAGTGTTACTTTGTTCTGCTATTTCTGACAGTGGCTAGAGTGTCCTATAAGCCTGTGGGTCAGAGGTGCTGTAGACCTGTTTTCCTGTTTTCTTTCAGCCAGTTATGGGAACAGTGTGTTCTGCTTTCGGGTGAGTAGTTTTTCCTATCTACAAGTCTTCAGCTGTTCCTGTGGGCTTTTGTCTTGAGTTCACCAGGCAGGTCGCTTGGAGCAGGAAGGTTTGTCTTACCTGTGGTCCTGAGGCTCAAGTTTGCTCGTGGGTTGTTGCTTATTAGCTCTCCATGAGGGCAGCAACCAGGAAGATCTGTGCCGCCCTTTCCGGGAACTTCTGTGCACCAGGATTCCAGTTGGCATTTGGTGTTTTCCTCTGGAGTCAGAGATGTGGGCAGAGTGTAGTGTCTTCTGGTTTCCCAGGTGTGTCTGCCTCTCTGAAAGTTTAGCTCTCCCTTCCATGGGATTTGGGTGCAGAGAACTGTTTATCTGGTCGGTCCCTTCATGTTCCAGCAGTGTCCAGATGCAGCAGACTTGCTGCTCCTGTTCCCTTATCCAAGGGAACCTAGATGCCATATACAGTTTCCTCTTGGGCCAGGGATGTGGGCAGGGGTGGGCAGTGTTGGTGGTCTCTTCTGCTCTGCAGTCTCAGGAGTGCCCACCTGTCCGGGCAGTGAGCTCTCTCTCCCAAGGGGTTTGGGAGCAGTGAGCTAGAGGCAGAGAGCGTGAGATTGGGACTCCTGCTAAAAACCGGAAGTGTCTGGTCCTAGAGGAATTTTGCCTCTGTGTGTCCCGAGGCCACCAGTCAGGTCGATTGGAGCAGAAAAGTTGGTCTTACCTGTGGTCCCGAGGCTCAAGTTTGCTCGTGGGGTGTTACTTATGAGCTCTCCGTGGAGGCAGCAACCAGGAAGATCTGAGCTGCCCTTTCCCAAGTTGGGTATTTGTTATTTACATATCAAATGTTATTCTCTTTCCCAATTTCTAGGCCAACATTCCCTTAACCCCTCCCTCTTCGCTTCTATATGGGTGTTCCCCTCCCCATCCTCCCCCCATTTCCGCCCTCCCCCAACAATTCCATTCACTGGGGTTCAGTATTGGCAGGACCAAGGTCATCCCCTTCCACTAGTGCTCTTACTAGGTTATTCATTGCTACCTGTGCAGTTGGAGCCCAGGATCAGTCCATGTATAGTGTTTGGGTAGTGACTTAGTCCCTGGAAGCTCTGGTTGGTTGACATTGTTATTCATATGGGGTCTCAAGCCCCTTGAAGCTCTTTCAGTCCTTTCTCTGATTCCTTGTTCGGGTTTGCTGCTGGCATTCGCCTATGTATATGCCAGTATTCTGGCTGTGTCTCTCAGGAGAGATCTACATCCGGTTCCTGTCAGCCTGCACTTCTTTGCTTCATCCATCTTATCTAGTTCAGTGGCCATATATGTATGGGCCACATGTGGGCAGGCTCTGAATGGGCGTTTCTTCAACCTCTATTCTAAACTTTGCCTCCCTATTCCCCTTTTAAAGAAGGAGTGAAGCATTCCCATTTTGGTCATCCTTCTTGAGTTTCATGTGTTCTGTGCATCTAGGGTAATTTGAGCGTTTGGGCTAATATCCATTTATCAATGAGTGCATATGACCTGGGTTACCTCACTCAATAAAATTCTTGCAAACCGAATCCAAGAGCACATCAAAACAATCGTCCATTATGATCAAGTAGGCTTCAAACCAGGGATGTAGGGATGGTTTAATATATGGAAAACCATCAACATAATCCATTATATAAACAAACTGAAAAAACAAAACCACATGATCATTTCATTAGATGCTGAGAAAGCATTTGATAAAATTCAACACCGCTTCATGATAAAAGTCGTGGAAAGAACAGGAATTCAAGCCCCATAACTAAACATACTAAAAGCCATATACAGCAAACCAGTAGCTAACATTAAACTAAATGGAGAGAAATTTGAAGCAATCCCAGTAAAATCAGGAACAAGACAAGGCTGCTCAATCTCTCACTACTTATTCAATATAGTTCTTGAAGTTCTAGCCAGAAAAAGTATTATTTCTTATAATATCCAGGATAATCTGCCTTGTAGTCATTTTACTACTTAAGGAAACACCCTATATTTTTGTTTGCAACCCAGTATTTCCGAGGGTTTTGTAAATTGAGCATCCCTCTTACATGACTCTAATTCATGTGTCAAGTTGATATGAAAACTAGAGGCACACATCTGTAAATAAACAGATTTTGTTACATATTTTCTTTGAAAAATTTAAAGTCTATTTTTTATATTATTCATAAATTACTGTCTATACTTTAAGGCTAGCCATCATAACTTACTCTGAATTCATTTCCAAAAATGAGTTTTACCAGGGGTTATTGCCTTGATCTTCTGAACATAGTCGTATCTTACAAATTACTATACTACCTGATGCTGAAAGAAATTAGCTAGTCTACAAGATATATTTTAAATGTTTAACTTAAATGAATAGGCAAACAAACACTGATTCACATGATGACAAGGTAGCTATAAATTTTTAATTGAAGTGAATTCTGAAGATGACATATTTAATCTCCATTCAATCCACATTTTCTATGGTTTATTTTCTAATCTTCTGACTCTAAATATTTTTAAAATGTCTGTGAAATGATATAATTCACTTATAACTTCAAATGGAAGGACATGGACATGCACACACACGCAAACACACAAACACAAAACACACAAACACACAAACACACAAACACAAAACACACAAACACACACACATACACACACACACACACACACACACACACACACACACATTGTTGGGAACTTGTCCAGTATTAGCCTCCCGTCAATATTGTTTAGCAGAACAAAGCAAGTCCGGGAAAGGGAATAACACTCGAAATGTATATAAGAAATACTCAAGTTAATAAAAAAAAAAAAAAAGAACAAAGCAAGTCAACCATTTGAATTTTGTAACTAATATTCACTGTAAAATATTCAGTGGGATGAGGTTTAATTAATCATGTCTTACAATATTTTACATGCAGCAAAGTGAATAAAATCAGTAGCTTACTTTGGTTATTAAAAAATAATCTGAATTTAGGTTTTAAAACCAGGGAAAAGACACCCTTCACAAAAATTACAAATAATATAAAATGCCTTGTTATGACTCTAACTAAGCAAGTGAAGGATCTCTATGAAAAGAACATTAAGACTCCGAAGACAGAAATAGAAGAAGATCTCAGAAGATGGAAAAACCTCCCATGCTCATAGATTGGCAGGATTAATATAGTAAAAATGGCAATATGGTAGAAAGCAATCTACAGATTAAATGCAATCCCTATCAAA
The DNA here is from genome assembly GCF_021556685.1 of Rattus norvegicus. Classification (NCBI taxonomy): domain Eukaryota; kingdom Metazoa; phylum Chordata; class Mammalia; order Rodentia; family Muridae; genus Rattus; species Rattus norvegicus. The sequence continues at coordinate 58,062,029 of NC_141538.1, read as the reverse complement.
ATTCCAGCTCAGTTTTTCATGGAGATAGAAAGAGCAATTGGGAAATTAATTTGGGATAACAAAAAACCCAAGATAGTGAAAATTATTCTCAACTAAAGGAACATCTGAGGGAATCACATTCCTTGACCTCAATCTGTATTACAGAACAATAGCGATAAAAACTACATGATATTGGTACATAGAGAGGCAGTTATAGCAATGAAACAGAACTGCAGTCCCAGAAATGAACCCACACACTTATGGCCACTTAATCTTTGACAAGGGAGCTAAAACCAACGATTTGGAAAAACAAGAATTTTTAATCAATGGTGCTGGTACAACTGTCAATCAGCATGTAGGAAAATGAAAATTGATCCATTCTTATCTTCTTGTACAAAACTCAAGTACAAGTGGATTAAGGGCCTACACATAAAATCAGATACACTCAAACTAATAGAAGAAAAAAGTGGGAAGAGCCTCAAACAAATGGGCACTGGGGAAAATTTCCTGAGCAGAATACCAGTGGCTTACACTCTAAGACCAAAAATTGACAAATGGGACTTCAGAAAATTACAAAACTTCTCTTAGTCAAAGGACACTGTCAATAGAACAAAGAGGCAATCAGCAAATTGGGAAAAGATCTTTAACAATCCTACATCCGCTAGAAGGCTAATATCTGATATATACAAAGAACTCAAGAAGTTAGACTCCAGAGAACCAAATAAACCTATTTTAAAATGAGGTACAGAGCTAAACAAAGAATTCTTTTTTTTTTGTAAGTATGTACATTTTATTTTTTTTTTATTAACTTGAGTATTTCTTATATACATTTCGAGTGTTATTCCCTTTCCCGGTTTACGGGCAAACATCCCCCTCCCCCCTCCCCTTCCTTATAGGTGTTCCCCTCCCAACCCTCCCCCCATTGCCGCCCTCCCCCCATAGACTAGTTCACGGGGGGTTCAGTCTTAGCAGGACCCAGGGCTTCCCCTTCCACTGGTGCTCTTACTAGGATATTCATTGCTACCTATGGGGTCAGAGTCCAGGGTCAGTCCATGTATAGTCTTTAGGTAGTGGCTTAGTCTCTGGAAGCTCTGGTTGCTTGGCATTGTTGTACTTTTGGGGTCTCGAGCCCCTTCAAGCTCTTCCAGTTCTTTCTCTGATTCCTTCAATAGGGGACCTATTCTCAGTTCAGTGGTTTGCTGCTGGCATTCGCCTCTGTATTTGCTGTATTCTGGCTGTGTCTCTCAGGAGCGATCTACATCCGGCTCCTGTCGGTCTGCACTTCTTTGCTTCATCCATCTTGTCTAATTGGGTGGCTGTATATGTATGGGCCACATGTGGGGCAGGCTCTGAATGGGTGTTCCTTCAGTCTCTGTTTTAATCTTTGCCTCTCCCTTCCCTGCCAAGGGTATTCTTTTTCCTCATTTAAAGAAGGAGTGAAGCATTCACATTTTGATCATCCGTCTTGAGTTTCGTTTGTTCTAGGCATCTAGGGTAATTCAAGCATTTGGGCAAATAGCCACTAATCAATGAGTGCATACCATGTATGTCTTTCTGTGATTGGGTTAGCTCACTCAGGATGATATTTTCCAGTTCCAACCATTTGCCTACGAATTTCATAAACTCGTTGTTTTTGATAGCTGAGTAATATTCCATTGTGTAGATGTACCACATTTTCTGTATCCATTCCTCTGTTGAAGGGCATCTGGGTTCTTACCAGCTTCTGGCTATTATAAATAAGGCTGCGATGAACATAGTGGAGCACGTGTCTCTTTTATATGTTGAGGCATCTTTTGGGTATATGCCCAAGAGAGGTATAGCTGGATCCTCAGGCAGTTCAATGTCCAATTTTCTGAGGATCCTCCAGACTGATTTCCAGAATGGTTTTACCAGTCTGCAACCCCACCAACAATGGAGGAGTGTTCCTCTTTCTCCACATCCTCGCCAGCATCTGCTGTCACCTGAGTTTTTGATCTTAGCCAATCGCACTGGTGTGAGGTGAAATCTCAGGGTTGTTTTGATTTGCATTTCCCTTATGACTAAAGATGTTGAACATTTCTTTAGGTGTTTCTCAGCCATTCGGCATTCCTCAGCTGTGAATTCTTTGTTTAGCTCTGAACCCCATTTTTTAATAGGGTTATTTGTTTCCCTGCGGTCTAACTTCTTGAGTTCTTTGTATATTTTGGATATAAGGCCTCTATCTGTTGTAGGATTGGTAAAGATCTTTTCCCAATCTGTTGGTTGCCGTTTTGTCCTAACAACAGTGTCCTTTGCCTTACAGAAGCTTTGCAGTTTTATGAGATCCCATTTGTCGATTCTTGATCTTAGAGCATAAGCCATTGGTGTTTTGTTAAGAAATTTTTTCCAGTGCCCATGTGTTCCAGATGCTTCCCTAGTTTTTCTTCTATTAGTTTGAGTGTGTCTGGTTTGATGTGGAGGTCCTTGATCCACTTGGACTTAAGCTTTGTACAGGGTGATAAGCATGGATCGATCTGCATTCTTCTACATGTTGCCCTCCAGTTGAACCAGCACCATTTGCTGAAAATACTATCTTTTTTCCATTGGATGGTTTTGGCTCCTTTGTCAAAAATCAAGTGACCATAGGTGTGTGGGTTCATTTCTGGGTCTTCAATTCTATTCCATTGGTCTATCTGTCTGTCTCTGTACCAATACCATGAAGTTTTTATCACTATTGCTCTGTAATACTGCTTGAGTTCAGGGATAGTGATTCCCCCTGAAGTCCTTTTATTGTTGAGGATAGCTTTAGCTATCCTGGGTTTTTTTGTTATTCCAGATGAATTTGCAAATTGTTCTGTCTAACTCTTTGAAGAATTGGATTGGTATTTTGATGGGGATTGCATTGAATCTGTAGATCACTTTTGGTAAAATGGCCATTTTTACTATATTAATCCTGCCAATCCATGAGCATGGGAGATCTTTCCATCTTCTGAGGTCTTCTTCAATTTCTTTCCTCAGTGTCTTGAAGTTCTTATTGTACAGATCTTTTACTTGCTTGGTTAAAGTCACACGGAGGTACTTTATACTATTTGGGTCTATTATGAAGGGTGTCATTTCCCTAATTTCTTTCTCGGCTTGTTTCTCTTTTGTATAGAGGAAGGCAACTGATTTATTTGAGTTAATTTTATACCCAGCCTCTTTGCTGAAGTTGTTTATCAGCTTTAGTAGTTCTCTGGTGGAACTTTTGGGATCACTTAAATATACTATCATGTCATCTGCAAATAGTGATATTTTGACCTCTTCTTTTCCGATCTGTATCCCTTTGATCTCCTTTTGTTGTCTGATTGCTCTGGCTAGAACTTCAAGAACTATATTGAATAAGTAGGGAGAGAGTGGGCAACCTTGTCTAGTCCCTGATTTTAGTGGGATTGCTTCAAGTTTCTCTCCATTTAGTTTAATGTTAGCAACTGGTTTGCTGTATATGGCTTTTACTATGTTCAGGTATGGGCCTTGAATTCCTATTCTTTCCAGGACTTTTATCATGAAGGGGTGTTGAATTTTGTCAAATGCTTTCTCAGCATCTAATGAAATGATCATGTGGTTCTGTTTTTTCAGTTCGTTTATATAATGGATCACGTTGATGGTTTTCCGTATATTAAACCATCCCTGCATGCCTGGGATGAAGCCTACTTGATCATAGTGGATGATTGTTTTGATGTGCTCTTGAATTCGGTTTGCCAGAATTTTATTGAGTATTTTTGCGTCGATATTCATAAGGGAAATTGGTCTGAAGTTCTCTTTCTTTGTTGGGTCTTTGTGTGGTTCAGGTATAAGAGTAATTGTGGCTTCGTAGAAGGAATTCGGTAGGGCTCCATCTGTTTCAATTTTGTGGAATAGTTTGGATAATATTGGTATGAGGTCTTCTATGAAGGTTTGATAGAATTCTGCACTAAACCCATCTGGACCTGGGCTCTTTTTGGTTGGGAGACCTTTAATGACTGCTTCTATTTCCTTAGGAGTTGTGGGGTTGTTTAACTGGTTTATCTGTTCCTGATTTAACTTCGATACCTGGTATCTGTCTAGGAAATTGTCCATTTCCTGAAGATTTTCAAATTTTGTTGAATATAGGTTTTTATAGTAAGATCTGATGATTTTTTGAATTTCCTCCGAATCTGTAGTTATGTCTCCCTTTTCATTTCTGATTTTGTTAATTTGGACGCACTCTCTGTGTCCTCTCGTTTGTCTGGCTAAGGGTTTATCTATCTTGTTGATTTTCTCAAAGAACCAACTTTTGGTTCTGTTGATTCTTTCTATGGTCCTTTTTGTTTCTACTTGGTTGATTTCAGCTCTGAGTTTGATTATTTCCTGCCTTCTGCTCCTCCTGGGTGTATTTGCTTCTTTTTGTTCTAGAGCTTTTAGGTGTGCTGTCAAGCTGCTGACATATGCTCTTTCCTGTTTCTTTCTGCAGGCACTCAGCGCTATGAGTTTTCCTCTTAGCACAGCTTTCATTGTGTCCCATAAGTTTGAGTATGTTGTATCTTCATTTTCATTAAATTCTAAAAAGTTTTTAATTTCTTTCTTTATTTCTTCCTTGACCAGGTTATCATTGAGTAGCGCATTGTTCAATTTCCACGTATATGTGGGCATTCTTCCCTTATTGTTATTGAAGACAAGTTTTAGGCCGTGGTGGTCCGATAGCATGCATGGGATTATTTCTATCTTTCTGTACCTGTTGAGGCCCGTTTTTTGACCAATTATATGGTCAATTTTGGAGAAAGTTCCATGAGGAGCTGAGAAGAAGGTATATCCTTTTGCTTTAGGATAGAATGTTCTATAAATATCCGTTAAGTCCATTTGGCTCATGACTTCTCTTAGTCTGTCGACATCACTGTTTAATTTCTGTTTCCATGATCTGTCCATTGATGAGAGTGGGGTGTTGAAATCTCCCACTATTGTTGTGTGAGGTGCAATGTGTGTTTTGAGCTTTAGTAAGGTTTCTTTTACGTATATAGGTGCCCTTGTATTTGGGGCATAGATATTTAGGATTGAGAGTTCATCTTGGTTGATTTTTCCTTTGATGAATATGAAGTGTCCTTCCTTATCTTTTTTGATGACTTTTAATTGAAAATTGATTTTATTTGATATTAGAATGGCTACTCCAGTTTGCTTCTTCTTACCATTTGCTTGGAAATTTGTTTTCCAGCCTTTCACTCTGAGGTAGTGTCTGTCTTTGTCTCTGAGGTGTGTTTCCTGTAGGCAGCAGAATGCAGGGTCCTCGTTGCGTATCCAGTTTGTTAATCTATGTCTTTTTATTGGGGAGTTGAGGCCATTGATATTGAGAGATATTAAGGAATAGTGATTATTGCTTCCCTTTATATTCATATTTGGATGTGAGGTTATGTTTGTGTGCTTTCATTCTCTTTGTTTTGTTGCCAAGACGATTAGTTTCTTGCTTCTTCTAGGGTATAGCTTGCCTCCTTATGTTGGGCTTTACCATTTATTATCCTTTGTAGTGCTGGATTTGTAGAAAGATATTGTGTAAATTTGGTTTTGTCATGGAATATCTTGGTTTCTCCATCAATGTTAATTGAGAGTTTTGCTGGATACAGTAACCTGGGCTGGCATTTGTGTTCTCTTAGGGTCTGTATAACATCAGTCCAGGATCTTCTGGCCTTCATAGTTTCTGGCTAAAAGTCTGGTGTGATTCTGATAGGTCTCCCTTTATATGTTACTTGACCTTTTTCCCTTACTGCTTTCAATATTCTTTCTTTATTTTGTGCGTTTGGTGTTTTGACAATTATGTGAATGGAGTTGTTTCTTTTCTGGTCCAATCTATTTGGAGTTCTGTAGGCTTCTTGTATGCCTATGGGTATCTCTTTTTTTAGGTTAGGGAAGTTTTCTTCTATGATTTTGTTGAGATATTTACTGGTCCTTTGAGCTGGGAGTCTTCACTCTCTTCTATACCTATTATCCTTAGGTTTGATCTTCTCATTGAGTCCTGGATTTCCTGTATGTTTTGGACCAGAAGCTTTTTCCGCTTTACATTATCTTTGACAATTGAGTCAATGATTTCTATGGAATCTTCTGCTCCTGAGATTTTCTCTTACATCTCTTGTATTCTGTTGGTGAAGCTTGTATCTACAGCTCCTTGTCTCTTCTTTTGGTTTTCTATATCCAGGGTTGTTTCCATGTGTTCTTTCTTGATTGCTTCTATTTCCATTTTTAATTCCTTCAACTGTTTGATTGTGTTTTCCTGGAATTCTTTCAGGGATTTTTGCGATTCCTCTCTGTAGGCTTCTACTTGTTTATTAATGTTTTCCTGTGTTTCCCTAAGTGTGTTCATGTCTTTCTTGAATTCCTCCAGCATCATGATCAAATATGATTTTGAAACTAGATCTTGCTTTTCTTGTGTGTTTGGATATTCCATGTTTGTTTTGGTGGGAGAATTGGGCTCCGATGATGGCATGTAGTCTTGGTTTCTGTTGCTTGGGTTCCTGCGCTTGCCTCTCGCCATCAGATTATCTCTAGTGTTACTTTGTTCTGCTATTTCTGACAGTGGCTAGACTGTCCTATAAGCCTGTGTGTCAGGAGTGCTGTAGACCTGTTTTCCTCTCTTTCAGTCAGTTCTGGGGACAGAGTGTTCTGCTTTCGGGCGTGTAGTTTTTCCTCTCTACAGGTCTTCAGCTGTTCCTGTGGGCCTGTGTCTTGAGTTCATCAGGCAGCTTTCTTGCAGCAGAAAAGTTGGTCTTACCTGTGGTCCCGAGGCTCAGGTTCGCTCGTGGGGTGCTGCCCAGGGGCTCTCTGCAGCGGCAGCAACCAGGAAGACCTGTGCTGCCCCTTCCGGGAGCTTCAGTGCACCAGGGTTCCTGATGGTCTTTGGCTTTTTCCTCTGGCGTCCGAGATGTGTGTGCAGGGAGCAGTCTCTTCTGGTTTCCCAGGCTTGTCTGCCTCTCTGAAGGTTTAGCTCTCCCTCCCATGGGATTTTGGTGCAGAGAACTGTTTATCCGGTCTGTTTCCTTCAGGTTCTGGCGGTGTCTCTGGCAGGGGTCCTGCCGCTCCTGGGCCCTCCCCCACGGGAGCCCAGAGGCCTTATACAGTTTCCTCTTGGGCCAGGGATGTGGGCAGGGGTGAGCAGTGTTGGTGGTCTCTTCCGCTCTGCAGCCTCAGGAGTGCCCACCTGACCAGGCGGTTGGGTCTCTCTCTCACCGGGTCTGGGAGCAGAGAGCTGCTGCGGGCCGGGATCCGCGGGTGTGGGACTTCCGGTAAACACAGAACGTGCCCGGTCCTAGAGAAATTCTGCTTCCGTGTGTCCCAAGCTCACCAGGCAGCTTTCTTGCAGCAGAAAATTTGGTCTTACCTGTGGTCCCGAGGCTCAGGTTCGCTCGTGGGGTGCTGCCCAGGGGCTCTCTGCAGCGGCTAAACAAAGAATTCTTAACTGAGGCATATTGAATGGCCAAGAAGCACCTAAAGAAATGTTCAACATCCTTAGGTAGCAGAGAAATGTAAATCAAAACAACCCTGAGATTCCACCTCACACCAGTCAGAATGGCCAAGATCAAAAACTCATGTGACAACAGATAAGAATGTGGAGAAAGATAAAAACTCTTGCATCTTTGACAGGATTGTAAGCTGGTACAGCCACTCTGGAAATCAGTCTGGAGGTTCCTCAGAAAATTAGATGTAGTGCTACCTGAGGACCCAGCTATACCACTTCTGGGCATATATACAAAAGCAGCTCCCACATATAATAAGGACACATGCTCTACTATTTTCATAGCAGCATCATTTATAATAGCCAGAAGTTGTGAAGAAACCAGCTGTTCTTCAACAGAGCAATGGATACAGAAAAAATTGGTACACTTGCAAAATGGAGTACTATTCAGCTATTAAAAAGAGTGACTTCATGAAATTCATAGGCAAATGGGTGGAACTAAAAAATAACATCCTGAGTGAGGTAGCCCAGCCACAAAAAGACACACATGGTATGCCCTTGTTGATAAGTGTATATTAGCCCAAAATCTCGGAACACCGAAGAAACAATTCCCTGACCATGTGAAGCTCAAGAAGAAGGAAAACGAAACTGTGCATGCTTCACTTCTTTTTAGAATGTGGAACAAAATACTCACTGGAGGAAATACAAGGGAAAAAAGTTGAGCAAGGACTGAAGGAAAGGCCATCCAGACACTGCCCTACTTGAGAATCCATCCCATATACAGACACCAAACCCAGAAATTATTGAAGATGCCAAGAAGGGCTTGCTGAAAGGAGCCTGATAAAGCCCTCTCCTGTGAGGCTCTGCCAGATCCTGATGAATACTGAGGTGGATGCTCACAGTTAACCATTGGACTGAGAAAGGGGTTTCCAATGGAGGAATTATAGCAAGGACTAAACGAGCTGAATGGGTAGAACAACAATATCAACCAACCAGATCTCCCAGAGCTCCCAGGGAATAAGCCACCAACCAGAGTACAAGAGGAGCGATTCATGCCTCCATTTGTATATGTAAGAGAGGATGGCCTTGTAGTACATCAGTGGGAGGAGAGGCCCTTGGACCTTTGAATCCTGCATGGCCTAGTGTAGGGGATAGTAAGGACTAGGAAACCAGAGTGGGTAGGTGGCCGGAGAAGTACCCTCATATCAGCAGAGGGAGGTGGGATGTGATAGGGGGTATCTGGGGGAAAACTAGGATAACATTAGAAATGTAAATAAAAATATCCAATAAAAAAAGAAACACACCCTCCCATAACTGTGTTGAAATCGCATTCTACAGAATAATTAACACTTGAATTACTGTCATTTTTATCTATCTGTTTCCAGTTAGTCTTTCAGCTAAGCTGCTGAGGATACTGTTGGAAACTGCAAAAATTACAGAAAAGTTGAATTTCTTCATACAGTGACCAATGGTTGACTACATTAGACTGTTTGCAGAATTTCCGAATCTGCATGCTGAAATTACATCTTTGCTTGACTAAGATCAAAGGTCACATGTAGCTGTGAAAAATGTCATTTTCCTTAGATCACACAGCGCTATGTTGTTTATATTTGCTCTTTTTATCCTTCGTACAATTTCAGTAGATGGGCCAGCAATATGGCTCAGTGGTTAAAGGTTGATGATGATCATTACTGTGGTAGGAGAGAACAAATTGCTTTAAGTTGTGTTCTGTTGCACACACATACAGGCACATGTACAGAGACACAAACACAATCATCTTGAAGCGAAAATAAAATAAATGCAATTACATTTTATAAATATCCACAATTTCCATGTAAGCATGTATCCTGAATGACTCTTTTGGTCCAAATAACCACAAGAAATGAAATAAGTAGCATTGACAGTCCATCGTATCTCTGCTAGTATCCTGGATAATAACAGGTTTTATCTTCATAATCAGCAGTTCAGACACTTCAACAGTAGCTCATTTAATCTCCACTTAACTTCCTCTGAGTTCATTTTGACTGTTTTGCTTTTCAGTTCCATTGAAGTTGGCTAAGGCATTGCCCAGGTTTTACCGACAAATCTGATTTTGTCTATGAGAGATTGCATTTCAAATGTTATCCACTTTCCCAGTTTCTCATCCAGAAACCTCCTATCCCATCTTCACTCTCCCTTCTTTGATGACTGTAATGGTTGGCATCTTGGATCTCCCTGAGTGTAAGTTTATGCTCCTGCCAATCACTTTCTCTCAGCGAAATTCAAGATGCCAAGCTCAAATGGCTGTGATACAGCAAATGTATTAGACATATGCATCTTGACAGGAAACAAACATCGTTCTTCATAGCAGTTTTAAGTTGATGAAAAGGAGAATGCCACACTCTTGGTGGCTGTGAAAGAATGTGTTTGCTGTATGCTAGTTATTCTTGTTTTACTGTATGAAAAATATTTTCAAAGCAGTTCAGTATATTGAAAAATATCATAAATGGCTACTCCATTGCAGTCATCAAAACAAGGTAGGGGAAGAACTCCATAAGAAACATTTCTTTATTTCATGGTAATGTTTAGTTACAAGCCTAGAACTCTAGTGCAGTGGATACTTGCAAGAATTCGTGATCCTAAGTTGTCTAGCAATGGGTTATAAACAGCCTGAATGGGTCATCTCCTGTTATAAGTAAAAGCTTTTCACTGAAGGTATTGGGACGACAAGTCAGTTACAAAATCTTGAAAACACAATTTATCCTGCCTGCAAAATGCGCTGGGATAAAAGTGGTGCAGTACTTGTGGGAGTGACCAACCAATGACTACTTGAGATGGATGCATGCTATGCGAGGAGGCCCATTGCTGGCACTGTTAATGATATTCAAGCATAATATCATCCGAGAGTCTTCATTCAACAACTGATGTGAATGGGTGTAGAATCCAACAGCCAAACATTAGGAAGAGCTTGGGGCATCTTAAGGGGGTGAGAGAGAGAGAGAGAGAGAGAGAGAGAGAGAGAGAGAGAGAGAGGTTTGTAAGACTTAAAGGGGCCAAGGACAGCAAAAGAAAACTCACTAACCCAACTAATCTGATCCCCTTGGGGCTCAAAGATACTGCACTGTAAAATCAGGGAGCCTATGAGGACATGAACTAGTATGTGTTCTTATAGGTATGTTTGTGCAGCTATGTCTTCTTGTAAAACTCCTAACAGTGGGAATGGGAGATGTCCCTGGCTGTTTTGCCTGTTCCGGGGGAACCTTTTCTTCCTACTGACTGCCTCTGCTATCTTTAATACAAGGGAAGACATCTAGTCACATTGCAACTTGATATGCCATGTTTGGTTGATAACACTGGAGGTCTGCCCTGTTCTGAAGGGAAAGGAGAAATAGATTGGAGTAGGAGGAGGGAGTGAAGGAAAGGGTAGGACAGAGGGAAAATTGTGGTCAGCATGTAATAGATGAGAGAAGAATATATTAAGAGTTAAAAAAAGGCAAGTACTAACACACCATTCTGCTACAGAATGGTATCGTAAGCTCTCGTTGGGATCCAGCATTCTTTTAGAAGAGAACAAATTTTGTCCCTAGCTTTCCATTTAGCATTTCATATAAAGAAATATACAGACTTCTAAACAACACACGTTGCCTTGGCCATATGTGTTATAAATATAGGAGGCAATATGTTTGGCATACATTAGAGGTGTTTTAGTTTAGTTTGTAGCAACATGCACATACACAAAAAAAGACAAACTTTTGAATGTCAAAAACTTTTGTACTTATAATGAGAAACAATTTCAGGTGAGCTGGTTTTGGAAAAATGAAATGTTTTTATTGAAATATTTATTAAAATAGAATATATCTGTGTCTGAAAAAAATATGTGGGAAAAGGAGACCTGGAAAGATTTGAACATACCAACTATCTGCGAATAGTTTTGCTTAAAACTTATGTATGAAAATATGGTTGAACTTGGATTATAATGTAGATCCAGTAGTACCTGTAGAACATGTAGGAGCACAATGCAGATAGATATGTAGAAACTTCCACACCCTGCACTTGATCCATTGATAACTCATTTATTACTAAATTATGGTAATCAGAAGAGGCAGTGTAGTAATTGGTCAAATGTCAGGAACTCTGTCTGATCACTCTTGCCTTTATTCATATTGGAGATCAATAACTGCTAGTAGTTTTGAGAACTATCTTATATGTCTTTGGCATTTCTTGTCCAGATTACTGGATCTTAGTGTCATACAAATACATAAACATATTTTATCCCAGCACATTTTGCAGGCAGGATAATTTGTATTTTTACTGTAAAGTATTTTTAAGGAATATAAAATCCCCTTTTAGTAACTTACAAATAAGGCATAAAATGGCATACTTAGTTATATGAATAAGCATAGAAAATAGAAGAAGGAACAGTTACATATAAAAAGTTGCTTGGCCTATTGATACATACCTATAATCTTACCAAATCCCTAGGCTACATGAGATTCTGAAAAAAAAAGCATTAACAACTAACCTCTACATTAATTGGTATTTTATTTTCATTCTCAGATATAAAATATTTTAACAAATTAAAATTATTATAAGACTGTATGATACTTGTAATCCTTTGAAAATGCATTACAATAATTCAGTAACTAGTCATAGTAAAATACTGAATTAGATCTTCTGTAATTATTTGTAAACAATTGTACTATATAAACTGTGAAGATAAGACAATTTTAGAAGGGGGATGTCAGTAAAATTGTATTCAGAAAGACAAGCCATTAAAATGCAGGAGATATTTTCACTGGATACTCCTAATGGACTTAATGTCATCCTCAAGTACAATGACATCATAATTTAGACCAATTTTGAGATATTAAGAATCATAATAATTAACTTGAGAAATTATTGTTCTTTATATATATATCATAGTGTTTTCAACTATGAGATAATAAAATTAAATTGAGAAATGACCTCATGGTTGTTGTCTAACTTGTATTTTATTGAAATATTTTTTAAAAATCTTTAAGAATTGAAGATAGCTTGCCACTCACAAAAGCAGATGGTGTCTGTGTGACTTAGAGGACGCTCAATGGATAGATTGATTAATGGATGAACTATTTTTGTACAAGTGTGAAAACCTGAGTTTGAATCCACAGAACATTGCAACATGAATGGTATACAGTGCAGTGCATCTCTAATCCCAGTGCTCCTGTGAGAAGATGGGAGTTGGTAGATAAGAATACTGAAGCATGTGCTACAAGTACATAGGAGCCTGACAAAGGAAACAGCAAAAAGACTCTGTGTGTGTGTGTGTGTGTGTGTGTGTGTGTGTGTGTGTGTGTGTGTGTTTTCAATCAGCATGGTGGATCATACCCTCCAGTCATAAATATATAAATATATAAGATTTTGGTATTTAAGTAACTTACAAAGATGAAAGAAATGATTAGCAGGGAGCAAACATATTTTAATTGGATTTGCTATTATGTTGGCCTAGACTGCTTGTTTATTAATTTATTTATTTAAATAAAACTAGACATTGTCCCATATAATACAAACTGACCACAGTTTCCCCTTTGCCTTTACTCCTCCCAGCTCCCCTTTGACCTCTGGTCTCCCCAAATCCACTTCCCCTCCATTTCCCTTCAGAAAAGACAAGACCTTCAAAAGACAACAAATAAACAAGATAAAACGAATTACAATAAGACAAGACAAAGGCCCTCATATAGAGGCTAGACATGGCAACCCAAGAGGTAGAAAAGAGTCTAAAAAGCAATCAAAAGTCAAAAAGAAACTGGCTTCCACTGCTACGAGTGTTACAAAACACCAAGCTAACAGCTATGACATAAATAGACGAGTTAGTGAGGACCCAGGCAAGTTCCATGCTTACTGCTTCTGTCTCTGTGAGCCTACACACAGCCAGCTTATTTGATGCAGATGCCCATTCTCTCCTGGTGTCCTCCATCTGCTCTGAGTCCTACAGACTTTTCTTACACTCTCCCATTAAGTTCACCATGGCCAAAATAGTTACCTGATGGAGACCTCCAATTTTGAGTGTCTACCTTTAACTTTAGCTCTGGGTCTTTGTACCCACTTTGATCTGCTGACAGAGAAAGCCTCTCTAGTGCCAACTGGACAAGGCATCCATCTATGAGTATATCAGAATGTCATCTGGAATCCCTTCATTATTTTTGCCTGTGATGTTTGGTTATATGTCACATCTAAGCTATGGAGTTTCTGATCAAGACAGTAGGGTGTGAACTCCCTCTCTTAATATGGGCTTCAAGTTAAAGGAGATATTGGTTGGTCACTCTCACATATTCTGTGCCACCATTGCCCCAGCATGTCTTTCAGAAAGTGGCTGGGGTGGTGTCCAGGTTTCTCTTTCCATAGGCTGTCGAGTACCTTCCCACACAGAGGGGAAAGCTTCAAACCCAAACCAGCTTGATCTTTATAATTAATGTAAAACGAATTTAGACCTTTAGTCTAAAGTGTTAACCTGGAGACTAAGGTCACATGTGATTCTTTCATAGAATTTGAGTTTACTGTCCAGCACTCACTCACATCAGACAACTGAAATCCACTAATGACTCCAGTTCCAGGGGCATTAGGTGTCTGGAGTCTCCTTGATGTTATTAGCACTCAAGAGTGTGCACAAGCAAACACTCGTGCGTGTTCACACACACACACACACACACACACACACACTTAGAACTAAAAATGAATAAGTATTTAAAAGAAGAAATTCCAGTATTAAAAAATTAAACTAGCTCTTTTGTTATATACATGAATTTTAAACTCGATGAATAAGGAGTGAGCTGATCATCCTTGTTCCCCTTACACCTTTCTCCTCGACTGTCTTCCTAAATATCACACAGCTTAATTTTTAGTCTGAAGTCATTTAGAACTAACTACAAAAACCTTAATATACACTTTTCATACTATATATATACAGTGCTATCATATTTCTTAAATGGAATTTAATTTTGTGACTAATCTGTCTTTATTGTATCTTATAATTGTTTTAAACACTATTTCTCCACACATTCCTTTGTTTTACCAAAATTATCTTTTCCAATTTTCTAATGGCTTCCTATATCTTGGAAATATTAACAGTTATTAAAGAAACAGGACATAGAACAGTGGAATATGAAATACACAAAAATCAATAAATTGTGAAAACCAAATAATAGGATACAGAGTTGAATTATAAATTCTTTCACTTCAAAACAACAACAACAACAACAAGAAGTCAGTTATTGGTACTCATTTTCTAATGTTCTCAGCTAACCCACATTTGCAGTATTATATAATTACATTATTTTGTATCTTATGGAACTAAGTTAAACACACACGAAAACATGTAAACTATTGTGGTCCCCTGTGATTGTTCAAAATTTCCTGGTGTTATTTTTCCTCTCAACCATGTTCTTTCTCACATTCTGTATTTTTACTATGTTTTGCATTCACTCCAAAAATTTCTTTCCCATCTTGTATTGCTTTAAACTTAACACATGGCACATCAATGAAATAAATTCCACAACCCAGTGGATGGTGACAATAGAGAAGTGAATCTTCTAGGAGTATAACAGAACTCTCTAATTTTCATTTTTATTGTAAACTCACATAAATCTTAAAATTAATGTCTGTTTTTCCAAAATGTAATATATTAGCAAAGCAATCTCTACTATTTTATACTATGTCACCAAAGTAATATATTATTAAAGTAATCTCTATTACTGATCTACAAAGTTTTATTGGAAAATTTGAAGAATGAAACAAAATTGTTTATGATGTTAATGAATAGTCACTTGATATCTATTGAATATATTACTTATTTTTAAATTTTGTGGCAATTGTGGCATACATTGTAGTTTGTTCAAATAGATCAAAACTTTAATGTCACTATTTCACATTTAAGAGTATACAATATAAAAAGAACCATTGCTAATATGAGTTACATAATACAGTGAAATCAAGTACATATAACAGTTGAAGGTGTACTATAAATACCTAGAGTAATATTTAATAAAAGCAGGAATGGATTTTTAGATAATGGGAATGAAGAGAGACTTTTTAAGATATATTATAAAAGTTTTGGTGTCATTATCTCTTTTTCCTTGGTAAACAGACATCTTGCTATCTTGTCACTAATATTAGGCAATGATTGTCAAACAACATAAGAATTTCTTCGAGCAGCTCTCTGCTCCCAGACCCCGTGGGAAAGAGACCTCACCGCCTGGTCAGGTGGGCACTCCTGAGGCTGCAGAGCGGAAGAGACCACCAACACTGCCCACCCCTGCCCACATCCCTGGCCCAAGAGGAAACTGTATAAGGCCTCTGGGCTCCCGTGGGGGAGGGCCCAGGAGCGGCAGGACCCCTGCCTGAGACACCGCCAGAACCTGAAGGAAACAGACCGGATAAACAGTTCTCTGCACCCAAATCCCGTGGGAGGGAGAGCTAAACCTTCAGAGAGGCAGACAAGCCTGGGAAACCAGAAGAGACTGCTCTCTGCACACACATCTCAGATGCCAGAGGAAAGGACCAAAGGCCATCTGGAACCCTGGTGCACTGCAGCTCCCGGAAGGGGCGGCACATATCTTCCTGGTTGCTGCCGCTGCAGAGAGCCCGTGGGCAGCACCCCACGAGTGAACTTGAGCCTCGGGACCACAGGTAAGACCAACTTTTCTGCTGCAAGAAAGCTGCCTGGTGAACTCAAGATACAGGCCCACAGGAACAGCTGAAGACCTGTAGAGAGGAAAAACTACACGCTCGAAAGCAGAACACTCTGTCCCCATAACTGACTGAAAGAGAGAAAAACAGGTCTACAGCACTCCTGACACACAGGCTTATAGGACAGTCTAGCCACTGTCAGAAATAGCAGAACAAAGTAACACTAGAGAAAATCTGATGGCGAGAGGCAAGCGCAGGAACCCAAGCAACAGAAACCAAGACTACATGGCATCATCGGAGCCCAATTCTCCCACCAAAACAAACATGGAATATCCAAACACACCAGAAAAGCAAGATCTAGTTTCAAAATCATATTTGATCATGATGCTGGAGGACTTCAAGAAAGACGTGAAGAACTCCCTTAGGGAAACACAGGAAAACATTAATAAACAAGTAGAAGCCCACAGAGAGGAGTCGCAAAAATCCCTGAAAGAATCAAAAAAATCCCTGAAAGAATTCCAGGAAAACACAATCAAACAGTTGAAGGAATTAAAAATGGAAATAGAAGCAATCAAGAAAGAACACATGGAAACAACACTGGATATAAAAAACCAAAAGAAGAGACAAGGAGCTGTAGATACAAGCTTCACCAACAGAATACAAGAGATGGAAGAGAGAATCTCAGGAGCAGAAGATTCCATAGAAATCATTGACTCAACTGTCAATGATAATGTAAAGCGGAAAAAGCTACTGGTCCAAAACGTACAGGAAATCCAGGACTCAATGAGAAGATCAAACCTAAGGATAATAGGTATAGAAGAGAGTGAAGACTCCCAGCTCAAAGGACCAGTAAATATCTTCAACAAAATCATAGAAGAAAACTTCCCTAACCTAAAAAAAGAGATACCCATAGGCATACAAGAAGCCTACAGAACTCCAAATAGATTGGACCAGAAAAGAAACACCTCCGGTCACATAATTATCAAAACACCAAACGCACAAAATAAATAAAGAATATTAAAAGCAGTAAGGGAAAAAGGTCAAGTAACATATAAAGGCAGACCTATCAGAATCACACCAGACTTTTCGCCAGAAACTATGAAGGCCAGAAGATCCTGGACTGATGTCATACAGACCCTAAGAGAACACAAATGCCAGCCCAGGTTACTGTATCCTGCAAAACTCTCAATTAACATTGATGGAGAAACCAACATATTCCATGACAAAACCAAATTTACACAATATCTTTCTCCAAATCCAGCACTACAAAGAATAATAAATGGTAAAGCCCAACATAAGGAGGCAAGCTATACCCTAGAAGAAGCAAGAAACTAATCGTCTTGGCAACAAAACAAAGAGAATGAAAGCACACAAACATAACCTCACATCCAAATATGAATATAACGGGAAGCAATAATCACTATTCCTTAATATCTCTCAACATCAATGGCCTCAACTCCCCAACAAAAAGACATAGATTAACAAACTGGATACGAAACGAGGACCCTGCATTCTGCTGCCTACAGGAAACACACCTCAGAGACAAAGACAGACATTACCTCAGAGTGAAAGGCTGGAAAACAATTTTCCAAGCAAATGGTCAGAAGAAGCAAGCTGGAGTAGCCATTCTAATATCAAATAAAATCAATTTTCAACTAAAAGTCATCCAAAAAGATAAGGAAGGACACTTCATATTCATCACAGGAAAAATCCACCAGATGAACTCTCAATCCTAAATATCTATGCCCCAAGTACAAGGGCACCTACATATGTAAAAGAAACCTTACTAAAGCTCAAAACACACATTGCACCTCACACAACAATAGTGGGAGATTTCAACACCCCACTCTCATCAATGGACAGATCATGGAAACAGAAATTAAACAGTGATGTCGACAGACTAAGAGAAGTCATGAGCCAAATGGACTTAACGGATATTTATAGAACATTCTATCCTAAAGCAAAAGGATATACCTTCTTCTCAGCTCCTCATGGTACTTTCTCCAAAACTGACCATATAATTGGTCAAAACACGGGCCTCAACAGGTACAGAAAGATAGAAATAATCCCATGCTTGCTATCGGACCACCACGGCCTAAAACTTGTCTTCAATAACAATCAAGGAAGAATGCCCACATATACTTGGAAATTGAACAATGCTCTACTCAATGATAACCTGGTCAAGGAAGAAATAAAGAAAGAAATTAAAAACTTTTTAGAATTTAATGAAAATGAAGGTACAACATACCCAAACTTATGGGACACAATGAAAGCTGCGCTAAGAGGAAAACTCATTGTGCTGAGTGCCTGCAGAAAGAAACATGCAAGAGCATATGTCAGCAGCTTGACAGCACACCTTAAAGCTCTAGAACAAAAAGAAGCAAATACACCCAAGAGGAGTAGAAGGCAGGAAATAATCAAACTCAGAGCTGAAATCAACCAAGTAGAAACAAAAAGGACCATAGAAAGAATCAACAGAACCAAAAGTTGGTTCTTTGAGAAAATCAACAGGATAGATAAACCCTTAGCCAGACTAACGAGAGGACACAGAGAGTGCGTCCAAATTAACAAAATCAGAAATGAAAAGGGAGACATAACAACAGATTCAGAGGAAATTCAAAAAATCATCAGATCTTACTATAAAAACCTATATTCAACAAAACTTGAAAATCTTCAGGAAATGGACAATTTCCTAGACAGATACCAGGTACTGAAGTTAAATCAGGAACAGATAAACCAGTTAAACAACCCCATAACTCCTAAGGAAATAGAAGCAGTCATTAAAGGTCTCCCAACCAAAAAGAGCCCAGGTCTTTTTTTCTTAGCAAAACACCAATGGCTTACGCTCTAAGATCAAGAATCGACAAATGGTATCTCATAAAACTGCAAAGCTTCTGTAAGGCAAAGGACACTGTGGTTAGGACAAAACGGCAACCAACAGATTGGGAAAAGATCTTTACCAATCCTACAACAGATAGAGGCCTTATATCCAAAATATACAAAGAACTCAGGAAGTTAGACTGCAGGGAGACATATAACCCTATTAAAAATGTGGTTGAGAGCTAAACAAAGCATTCAAAGCTGAGGAATGTGAATGGCTGAGAAACACCTAAGAAAGGTTCAACATCTTCAGTCATAAGGGAAATGCAAATCAAAACAACCCTGAGATTTCACCTCACACCAGTGAGAATGGCTAAGATCAAAAACTCAGGTGACAACAAATGCTGGCGAGGATGTGGAGAAAGAGGAACACTCTTCCATTGTTGGTGGGATTGCAGATTGGTACAACCATTCTGGAAATCAGTCTGGAGTTTCCTCAGAAAATTGGACATTGAACTACCTGAGGATCCAGCTTTACCTCTCTTGGGCATATACCCAAAAGATGCCCCAACATATAATAAATACACGTGCTCCACTATGTTCATAGCAGCCTTATTTATAATAGCCAGAATCTGGAAAGAACCCAGATGCCCTTCAACAGAGGAATGGATACAGAAAACGTGGTACATCTACACAATGGAATATTACTCAGCTATCAAAAACAATGCCTTTATGAAATTCATAGGCAAATGGTTGGAACTGGAAAATACTCATCCTGAGTGAGCTAACCCAATCACAGAAAAATACACATGGTATGCACTCATTGATAAGTGGCTATTAACCCAAATGCTTGAATTACCCTAGATGCATAGATCACATGAAACTCAAGACAGATGATCATAATATGAATGCTTCACTCCTTCTTTAAAAGGGGAACAATAATACCCTTGGCAGGGAATAGAGAGGCAAAGATTAAAACAGAGACAGAAGGAACACCTATTTAGAGCCTGTCCCACATGTGGCCCATACATATACAGCCACCCAATTAGACAAGATGGATGAAGCAAAGAAGTGCAGGCAGACAGGAGCCGGATGTAGATCTCTCCTGAGAGACACAGCCAGAATACAGCAAATACAGAGGCGAATGCCAGCAGCAAACCACTGAACTGAGAATAGGACCCCCGTTGAAGGAATCAGAGAAAAAACCTGGAAGAGCTTGAAGGGGCTCGAGACCCCTTCAACAATGCCAAGCAACCAGAGCTTCCAGGGACTAAGCCACTACCTAAAGAGTATACATGGACTGATTGTGGACTCTGACCTCATAGGTAGCAATGAATATCCTAGTAAGATCACCAGTGGAAGGGGAAGCCCTTGGTCCGGCTAAGACTGAACCACCAGTGAACGTGATTTTTGGGGGGAGGGCGGCAATGGGGGGAGAAGAACACCCATAAAGAAGAGGAGGGGGAGGGAATAGGGGGATGTTTGCCCAGAAACCAGGAAAGGGAATAACACTCGAAATGTAAATAAGAAATACTCAAGTTAATAAAAAAATGTGAAAAATAAAAGAAATACCCAACTTAATAAAGATGGGAAAAAAAGAAATAATATTGACTAATCCAAAGAGTCAAACAGTAAGCAGCACTCCTTCATGCTTCAGAAATAGTTTGTCTGCAAGTTTCTGCCCTGCTTGAGTTCTTGCCCTTCTTTTAGGAGGAACTTGGAAGTGTGAGTATGAACAAAGCAAACCCTTTCCTACCCAAGATCTTTTTCTAATGGAGTTTTATGACAGCAGCATTAACTTTAAGACAGGGCAAGATATTAATTCTTAAATATTGATTTATATTTAAATTGATTTATTAACCTCTTTCTGAGTCTTTCCCTCCCCATATCCCTCTTTCTCTCTTTCCCTCTCTTCCTCTTCTCTGTCCCTCTCTTTCTCTCTTCAGCTCTTGTGTGTATGTGTGTGTGTGTTCTCTCTCACACATGTACAAACAAAAGCATATGGGTGTTTGTATGCAAGGCACATGAGTGAAAGTCAGAGAACATTTTTTTCTGGTCTGTCCTTCTAGCACAGGTGTCAGGGATCAAATCCATGCTACCAACAGAGTTTCTCAGAATGAACCATGTTGCTAGCACTCACTTTAATATTTGAATACTTTATCTTTGTCAATATGTTACTAAGAAAGAATTATTTAATGCAGAAAACTGATTTAAGCAGGTAATAGTATTTAATGCATTAAAATGTTACTTTGTATATTTTTGTTTTACAAATCATTTCAAGTAGAATTTAAGAAATGCAAATTAATTTTGTGGTATTTTAATTTTCAAGCCTTATATCTTATCATAAATTAGTTAATGGTTATTGTTATTATTTAGAATTGTTTATTAAAAATTAGTTTTGCGCTAAAATCATTACTTGTGTCTAACTATATAAAAAAAATTCCAGGAAATGCTCAAGAAAATCTTTGTAAATCTACTTAGGTGTGCTTTAAAATTATTTTAATCCCAGTCTACCTTTGACCATTTAGTTCACCAATAAAAGATACACACACAAACGTTATATTTTATAAGTCTTAAATAGCACAAGAACAGGGCAAATATCTACCTTCAGTATTATTAGAATCTATTTTCTATCAATAACTCCCCATTATAACTATGTTTTATCTGGGATGTTCTTAACTCCAGTTGGCCAGCCCCCAGGGCCATGTTTTAGTGATTCATACCCCATTGTGGCTCTGTAGTGGCAAGGGAGTGTTAGTAAACCCCAAACGAGTCACAATGCAATCACACCTTCATTTAAGCTTGAGTTTAGGCTCAGCCCACCTCCAATATGCAGGGTGGTTTTGGTGGAAAAGATTCTTGAACACCTATGAGGCAAGGTTTTATAGAAAGTTGCAAGGGAGGAATAAGTGTTACTAGCCTGGCAAGCATGTGACTGGAGTTGAACTATGGCCTTTAGCATAATTGGCTGGTGTTGTGAATCAATCCATAAATTTAATTTCTGTTTTCCTCTGCATAGGTGGTTGTGAGGCAGGGGTGGCCTTGTAACCTGGTTGTTGGGTGCTAACCTGGAAACTGGAGTTCGACAAAGGTCTTGTGGGGAGAATAGGTTGGCGATGTAGGTCATATTGTGGCAGAGTAACCTGGAAACTAATGCTGGATATTGGTCTTTTAGTTTACCTGAGTTCAAATTTAGGTCAGGTTCTCTAAATTAGAGTTTGAAACTAAAAATTTGGTCTCTTAGGTCCTCCTCCATTCCTTTCTTCTATCCCTTGAGGTACTCTGCTGACCCCAAGCCTGAGAACTCTGACCCCTGTCATGTTTCTCCTGCCCAGCTATTGGCTGTCAGCTTCTTTATTCACCAATCAGAAATAATTTGGGAACAAGGTCACTTAGCTTTAGTTATGGATTCTCTGTCTCTGGAGCAACCAGGTCTTGAGAAGCCAGTATTAGCATTAGAATACTGTTAGGCCAACCCCCTTCATAGGTGAATAGGAGACTTCCATTCCATATTCTTTCCAGCTAGCCATTCACTCAAAATGAATTATGTAGCTATGTTTTAGTTTAGTAAACAAAGCATGAAAGTAAATCTAACATATTTTGATCTCTTTATCAAATATTTCAAATTTTAAAGATTTATTATTATTGATATTTAAAAATATGTGCGTGTTTTTGTATGCACGCACATGCATGTGTGTGTGTGTGTGTGTGTGTGTGTGTGTGTGTGTGTGAATGTATGTTACCTGTATGCAGATGATACCCACAGATCCCAAGGGTTTGTAGTTCCGGTTGATATTGAGCTGCTTCATATAGGTATTGTGAAGTTATGTTGGGGACTCAGCAAGAGAGGCAAGAACTCTCAACCACTGAGCTGTTTCTCAGGCCTATATTGATATCTTTTTAATAATATTCCTTAACAGTGGAAGATGGAGAGTATAGGGGTTATAATAATCTTGATATTTTCTATTGTATTTGTTGGCTGCATATTTTGAAACACCTCATTTTGTTCAACCACAAACTTTTTACTGCTTGGTTCATAGATTCTCCTGAATTACACTAGGCAGCTAAAGTATTTTGTAATTAAAAATAATATAACTAAAAGTTCTTGGAATATTATATAGAGAATGTTTTAGTTTCTCAGGGGTGAGTAATGTTGGTATATGCATATTTTTTGGTTATCACGTGATTCTTTCAATCCTGAATTCTTGTTCTCATTCAAACTCACCTTAGAAGTATATGTGATAAATAATTTTTTCTTAATTGAAAGAAATTACTGATATTTATAAATGATACTTTCACACATATATGAAATATATATGTAACATGTAGTGATAAAATATGACCTAGTTGTGGATCCAATAATTACTTCTCTGGGTTAAACACTCAAAAGCCTTTCTTATGAATATTTCTAATAATTGTCAAAATTACATTTAAAACTACAATGTTAGGCTATTATAAAACTATTACTGGTGGTTGGGGATTTAGCTCAGTGATAGAGCGCTTGCCTAGCAAGCGTAAGACCCTGGGTTCGGTTCCCAGCTCTGAAAAAAAAAAAAAAAGAAATGAAAAACTATTACTGTTTGGATGAAAATTCTCATATACAAAAAAGTATACATATACTTTGAATATAGAGATATCAGTTTGTATGGCTGTCATGTGTATGTATTACAAATTATATTGAAACTTAATTACACATTAATAAAATTTTATTTTTATTGAATTATGTCTTAGAAATCTTTTAAAATAGTTATATTCAAAAGTGAACATATTTTTAGTTTGACATATTATTTTTATTTTGCTTATGTGCACAGCATCTAGAGATTTTCATTAAAATATGCCATAACAAATATCTAAATATATTGCAATCTGACTTTTAAAAAAGCCTATAAATAGAACAGAAGCTCTCTCTCTCTCTTTCTCTCTCTCTCACAAACACACACACATTTAAATATATGTATATTTACTGTTCTTAACATGAAAACTTTCATTTTTTTATACAAAAATAGAAAATCATTACTCAGTATAAAGCAGTATGTCATGGCTCATACAGATTTAATCACTAATGAAATTAATTTTGTCAGACATTAGTGTCTCAATACAGTGAAGACGTTTTTGTTTTATTTTCTCATGTTACCTGTTTGCTATGCATGCATTGAATTATATGTATACATATTTTTAGCCCGTGTCTTTTAGAAGTGTGTTTTGCTCAGTGGGAAAAGAAATATCCAATTATAAAACCATCTGGCATTTTGATTTTCAGTTGTAAATTTAAGGTTTCATTCCTCACCTCCACATGCAGTTAAGCAAATGAAAGAAAACAGAGTTTTTAATTGAGTTACAGTCTTTTTGTGGCTCCTTTCAGCACATGGGGAAAAAAAGAAAGAAAGAAAAGGAAAGCAAACATCTGTCTGCGCCAGCTGTTAGCATGTAGGGGAGATAATAGACTCCCTGTCTCTAGATAGCTTTTTTTTTTTTTTCTGTGACAGGTGAGGCATCTTGAGCAGCTTTCTTCAGGATATGTCTGCCTTTCCATTAAGCAGTCATATCCAGTATATAGTTTTACTCTTTGTGCCTGCCAATAGTCTGTCTGCAAAGCTTCCTATGGATGTGCCTGATTTTATGGTTTTAAGTACTAAAGAAAAGTTTTTAAAATCTGATATTACTATTAACAAATTTTAAGGGACATTACAACAACAAATTTCTAGAGTCCATTACTTAACCAGTTCCAACAATCTGGCTAAATTTCCAGTAAAAATAGCAGACAAAACTTTCCCATCTTTATTGCCACTTTACAATACCCACATAATGTTGTATTATACTGTACATTTTATCGATATCCACACAGGTAAGTCACAAACCAACCTCTCACAAAAGACTCTCTTTGCAGCCAGTGGAGACTATTAGAGAAAACTAAAACCACACACATAGCATAATTCAGCAGATTTTGGGTGGTCCCAGCTGTGAATGATAAATCTCAGGGAACATGGGAGAAAAAGGAGTTGGAAGACTACCGGAGCCAGAATAACAGGAAATCAGTTGTGAAACACTCTGTCCTAATTGACTGCATAACCAAGACTAGAACACTGTTAGTACCTGTTTACATGACAACAAAGAAGGAAGAAATCTTCACAGGGTTTGATCCCTAGGCACATAACTGTAGGCAACTAATGACTTCTGAGAGAAGGATAATGAGACTCTTCCAGAAAGAACATCACCTTATCCACTGTTCAAAGCAAACTGGTCATTCCTAAATCTGTATACATATTAATAACAAAAGCAAACTCATCAAGTTGCTTTTATTTATGTATTTTTCATACATGTAAACATACACATAGTTAACAATAATAATCCAAGAATAGATATCAACTTCAGGGAGGAATGGAAGGGGTTAGATAAAGAAAGGAGAAAGGAATTAATTTATGTTTACTTTAATTCACATACATTAAATTTAACCATATATTGATAAGTAAGTCTTTAATATTTTTGCTAAAATTTTGTGTGGTCTCTCAGAACTTTGGAGTTTATTTCAAGTAATAATTTCCATTAACTATATTCTACTATGGGCAGATATAATCATTGATTTGAAATTATTAGAACTTATAAAATATTATTCCTTAAAAATTAATACATCAATAAGATTATGATTTTGATACTAATTTAATATGTGCAATATACCTTTATCTTGAATTCGTGTCCATGGCAAGGATATTACTTTGAGTCAAATATTTCTAAAATTACTGTGGAATAGTTCTCTTCATTCTTTTGAGAATATATATTTTAACATAAAGTTTTGTGTCTTTAAATAGTTTTGAAAAACAGTAGGGTATTTGTCTTTTGCTTTTTCTTTTTACATTTAAAGTAACCAGTACAAATAAGAAATGAAAAGGGAAATTACTTAGGATACAAACAGCTAAATACAACTATACAGGAAGAAATTAGGCTTTTTGTAGTGTTTGGAATAATTTGGCCACAACCCTATAGAAAAAATGAGCAATGATATTTCTCAGCATAGGATATTGTAATATATAACACCAGTCTCCTAAGCCAGATATCCTTACTGGAGCAACAGTGGCATCATTTTATCACGTAGCCAACTGCATACTGATTATACCTGTGAACAGCTCACTGTAAAGAAATTCATGCTGAATGCTATGGACTCAATCAAAAACAATGGTTAGGTGGGTCATAGGCCCTAGAGATAAACTTACTGATTTCATTTTGAAAAATAGAAATGTGTTCATCCAACTAATATAACATGAGTATTTATAACCCCAGATTAGTGTTGTCCTATGTCTTAGTGAGAGAAGTTTCCCTTTGAAGTGAATGATAATGCAGAAGTCCATTATTGGCAATCCACTAAGAGTAAGTGATTTTAAAAAACATTCTTATGTGAGACATTCTCAGCCCTTTAAAATTTCTGAAAACATTAGAGAACAAGAAACCTGAAGAAGACCAAAGTGAAAAACATAAAATATTATCTTATCACTGAAACATGAATGAACAAAGATTATCTTCATAGAGTCTAAAGAAGTCTGAGTTATTGAATATTAAATCATGGATTTCAGAAGTCATTTTGAAACCATCAGACCATGTGGTAGCTGTGGGTTTTAAGAGAAAAGACATTTTGGTCATCCTTCTTGAGTTTCATGTGTTCTGTGCATCTAGGGTAATTTGAGGATTTGGGCTAATAGCCACTTATCAGTGAGTGCATACCATGTGTGTTTTTCTGTGATAGGGTTACCTCACTCAGGATGATATTTTCCAGTTCTATCCATCTGCCTATGAATTTCATAAAGTCATTGTTTTTGATAGCTGAGTAATATTCCATTGTGTAGATGTACCACGTTTTCTGTATCCATTCCTCTATTGAAGGGCATCTGGGTTCTTTCCAGCTTCTGGCTATTATAAATAAGGCTGCTTATGAACATAGTGGAACATGGGTCTTTGTTATACATTGGGGCATCTTTTGGGTATATGCCCAAGAGAGGTATAGCTGGGTCCTCAGGTAGTTCAATGTCCAATTTTCTGAGGATCCTCCAGACTGATTTCCAGAATGGTTGTACCAGTCTGCAATCCCACCAACAATGGAGGAGTGTTCTTCTTTTGCCAATTAAATGCCAATGCTTCACTCCTTCTTTAAAAGGGGAACAAGAATACCCTTGGGAGGGAATAAGGAGGTAAAGTTTAGAACAGAGGCAGAAGGAACACCCATTCAGAGCCTGCCCCACATGTGGCCCATACATATAGACACCCAATTAGATAAGATGGATGAAGCAAAGAAGTGTAGGCAGACATGAACCAGATGTAGATCTCTCCTTAGAGGCATAGCCAGAATACAGCAAATACATAGACGAATGCCACTGAACTGAGAACGGGACTCTTGTTGAAGGAATCTTAGAAAGGACTGAAAGAGCTTGAAGGGGCTTGAGACCCCATGTGAACAACAATGCCAACCAACCAGAGCTTCCAGGACTAAGCCACTACCCAAACACTATACATGGACTTACCTTGGGCTCCAACCTCATAGGTAGCAATGAATAGCCTAGTAAGAGCACCAGTGGAAAGGGAAGCCCTTGGTCCTGCCAAGACTGAACCCCCAGTGAATGTGATTGTTGGGGGGAGGGCCGCAATGGGGGGAGGATGGGGAGAGGAACACCCAGAAAGAAGGGGAGGGGGAGGGGTTGGGGGATGTTGGCCTGGAAAACGGGAAAGGAAATAACAATTGAAATGTAAATAAGAAACACCCAAGTTAATAAAGAAAAAAAATGCAAAAAAAAAAAAATAACTGTCAATGAAATTGTGAAAAACAAAGAAAAAAAGAGAAAGGAAATTTTTATTTTCAGTGATCTAATCTTTTCTAAATTATTCATGAGCAGTAGGTAGATAGATTCATATTCAAGCCCATGTATGTGATTGTGGTTGCTTAATACAATTGTCCACAACAATTATAAAAGGAAAATGGAAAACAAACAAAAAGGACATGAAAATTGGATGGTAGCTTGGTGGCAAAAAGTCATGGCTGGAATTTGGAAAATGATAACATAAAGAAAAGGTGATGAGAAAAACCAAAATTTATTTTATACACACATGGAAATTGCCACAATTTGGAAGGGATGCTGTTATTGTCCCAAGCACTAAAGCATATTAAAGAAAAAGATATCTAAATTGTCATCAATATCATGGTGCTGAATAAGTATAAGGTGATGATACTTTTCATCCTTGAATATGTCACTTCCTCTTGTTGATGGAGACTTTCAGCTAAGCAATGGCCTCAGCCATCATTTTCTCCTTAAAAGGAGTGATCTTTCCCAATACCCAAGTTTATCTCTTGGCCATTTTTCATAAAAAACAAACAAAAATAAAAAACTAAAACCAAAACCAAAACCAAAAACAACAACAAAAAACTACAAAACAATACAAAATGATATGGAGCTGTATATGTGTTGGCCTCAGACCAGCTACTGCCCGGTTGGTGGTTCAGTGCCAAAATATCTCATTGGTACAGGTAATAGAGACTACTGGTCTTCCTATGAAGTCGCCCTCCTTCTCAACATTTTCCAGCCTCTCCCTAGTTCAACTCTCTGATCTCCTGGCTGTGAGAAACATGAATGGGGCTTATGAAAAACTGGTAGTGAATGCACCCTAAAAGACCACCCATGTTACATAATGGGAAGGTTGGCAGACAGAGTTTCAGTGAAAGGCTGCTATTTGTTCTCCCTAGCTTACCATGGTAAATTCTCCTAGTACTACCCAGTAAGATGGCAGTGTCTCAGACTTTGAGCTCCAAGAAGAGCTTCCCAGGGGCAGAGAGATTTGATAGACACCATCTACACAAATATAGAGATTCCCTTTGAGGGGAAGAAATAGTGTTGAGGCAGCCACAGCATGAGGTCTCGGCAGAACAACAGAAACCAGGTAAGACCACAGAAGAAATCAAAGCACAAATTTCTGATCAGGTAAAAAATGTTTGGAATTATGTTTAAATTCTAAAGAAAGAGACTGGATATAAAACATCATAGACAGAAATAAATAATTGGAAACCAATAAAATAATGTCCTTAAAAATTAAATAAAATTAAAATGAATATGACATGTAAAGATGAAAAACAATTATATAATGCTATTTTCGATGGTTTATAAATAGAGACAAAGATGAAAAGGTCTCTAACTTAACTGAAATTGGCACACAACTGATTATGATTATTACCCTGTTTTTTATTTCTTATTTTAATCTTAATAGCCATAATGGCTTTCTGTGCCATCTCAAAGAACAGAGCTTCACAGACACAAGAAAAAGAGAAACATATTATGTAAAGACAATCCTTAAAAGAAAATTTAAATACACTTAAAAATGAAAAGGAAAGTAAACTAGAGACACGGAAGTTGTGACATGAGCATACTATGCCACCATATAATAAAATTAATGAAAGTCAGCCAAATGTTGCTATAAAAATATCTATCATTTAGGTAGATAATACACAACAAACGCCTGCATAAAATAACCATACTCCAGGTTAAGAAGAAATTGGTTGGCATCCAGTAGACCTGCAGGTTTTGAAAAAAATTAAAGGAAGTGTTAAATTATAAGGTATGCATTCCCTGGCCATGAAAGAGATATTAAATTCTTGGTTGATTCAAAATAGAATAATCCCAGAAGATAGCAAAGATATGAATAAAGCAATATTAAAATCTGGCTCTCAAACGGTGATCATGGTGGAAAGAAGATGCTAAGGAGATAGAACAGAGAAATAGATCTAGAGGTATCAACATTTTGCAAGATCAGTTGCTAGGGGAAGGTTCATATGTTGAGGTACAGATGCAAATTGAATGTAAAGGGGTCACCTTAGCATTGTTCTTCAAGGCAGCTGTAAATGTTTGGGACAAGGATGAAGAAACAAGGAAAAGACATGAGCCATTTACTTAGATTATGCAAGGTCCAAAAGAAATATTCATTGCCTCTTGGACTTAATCTATAAAGGGAAATATATTAAATCCAGAGGCTAGAAAAGCACTAATTAAATCTTTGATTGTGAAAATGCTAATTCTGAATGAAAAGGGGTGTTAGGTCTGTAAAGGCAAGATCAATCTAAGAAATGAAATGATTATGAATATGGCTGATATTGTATTTCATTCATACAATATAATTCTAATTGGAGAAGTGATACCTTAGGGTTTTGAGAACATTCAAACTGCCAAATTTCTTAATTGTGGTAAAGAATGTTGTTTCAAAAGGAACTGTACACAGAACAAAGCTAATTCCTCAAAAAAACCTGAACCTTTTGGAATATGTGGAAACTGTGGAAAATGCTAACACGGGACTAATGAATGTAGTCAACAAGATACAAACAGAGTAACTCCTGTGAGAAAAACACCCAGGGACCTTTTGCAGACCCCAACATCAAACTCAAATCAGCCATCTTTGGTAAGCAGTGGACAAACTCATCACAGAATACACTGCTCTGAAGATAGACATTAAAAATACAGATCTCAAAATCAGAACTGTTTCAATAGATAAAGCTGAAAATTCAAGAGACAAAAAGAAGTATTTTGGCAAACTTATAGATGATCATAGGACAAAACTAAAGTTACTTATAAATAATATTGAAGTCAAAAGTATGGTACATAGTGGTGCAGATATTACCATAATATCACAAAAATCTTGGACTCCAGAAAGATCTCTTTAGGAAGTAGATATTCAATTTCCAGGATCAATCCTTCATCTTAGATAAAACAAAGTATGAAATGGCTTAAGTGTATAGGGCCAAAATGTCAAATAGGAAGACTAAGGCCGTAGGAAGGTATAGGCATCAATGTATGGGTATGAGATCTACTGCAGCAATAGAAAGCACAAATGAGCATTTTGCCAACTTCAGATACAAGCCATAAAATTGGAGATATTCCTGATGAAAATATAAATGTTATGAAGAACAGTCACAGTGATAGACCTGTATGCATAGAACAATGCCCTATGACCAAAGAAAAGCTACAGGTATTAGAACAGCTAGTCAAAGACGCTCAATATATAGAAGAATACACTTACTCTCAGAATTCTAGTTTTATTTGTTATTTAAAGGAAATTTGGAAAATGAATGGTGTTAACAGATCTAAGAACAATTAATAAAATCCTTCAGCTAATGGGATCTTCACAGCCTTAAATCCCATTACCTTCTTTGTTCCATAAGACATGGGCTATTAGAGTGATTGATTTACGAGGTTGCATTTTCATATTTTTTTACAAGAAGATGTTATAGAAAGATTGCTTTTTCAATACCAACCTATAATAATAATTGTTTAATACAAATATATCACTGGAAAGTTTCTGCTCAAGGAATGTTGAATAGTCCTACCCTATGTTGATATTATGTAAAATAACCATTAGAAAGAATTCATAAGCTGTAGGTTGGATTTTTGAAAACCTACTTTAATAAGAGTTCTAAAAATCTTTAATCTCCCTCTCATTCACCACACTATAGAGGAGTGGAACAGACAGCTTTATAAGACAAAAGAGGGGACATTGGAACCTAGGAGCAGTAAGAAGCAGACCACTTCTGTGCCATGAGCTGAAAGTCAATTGCCAGGAGCACCTACACACCTGAGAGCAGAGGTAAGACCAACTCTTCTGCTCCAAGTGATCTGCCTGGAGGCTTTAGGAGACACAAAGGCAAGAGTAGATTTCTGTCCACAGACTGGCTGAAAGAAAACAGGTATAAAGGACTGCTGACACACAGGTTTACAGGAGGGTCAAGAGAAAGTGGGGAAGAGACTCAAACACATGGGCACTCGGGAAAATTTCCTGAATGAAACACCAATGGCTTATATTCTAAGACCAAGAATTGACAAATGGGACCTCAGAAAACTGCAAAGCTTATGTAAGGCACAGGACACTGTCATTAGGACAAAATGGCAACCAACAGATTGCGAAAAGATACTTACCAACCCTACATCTGATAGAGTGCTAATATCCAATATATACAAAGAACTCACGAAGATAGACTCACAGAGACTAATAACCCTATTAAAATGAGGTACAGAGCTAAACAAAGAATTCTCAGCTGAGGAGTATTTAATGATGAGAAGTACCTAAAGAAATGTTCAACATCCTTAGTCATCAGGGAAATGCACATCAAGATTCCACTCACACCAGTAAGAATGGCTAAGATTAAAAAAAAAAAAAAAACTCAGGTGACGGTAGATATTGGTGAAGATTTGGAGAAAGATGAACATTCCTCTATTGTTGGTGGGATTTTAAGCTGGCACAATCACTCTGGAAATCAGTCTGGCCGTTCTTCAGAAAATTGGACATTCCACTACCTGAGGACCCAGCTATAGCTCTCCTGGGCATATACCCAAATGATGCTCCAACATACTGCAAAGACACATGCTCCACTATGTTCATGTCAGCCTTATTTATAATAGCCAGAAGCTGGAAAGAACCCAGATGCTCTTCACCAATGGAATGGATACAGAGAATATGCTATATCTACACAATGGAGTACTTCATGAAATTCAAAGGTAAATGGATGGAACTAGAAAATATCATCATGAGAGAGGTAACTCAATCTCTCTCTCTCTCTCTCTCTCTCTCTCTCTCTCTCTCTCACACACACACACACACACACACACACACACACACACACACACGCACACCAAAAACAAAAATAAAAATAAAAATAAAAACCCCACACATGGTGTACACTCACTGATAAGTGGATAATAGCCCAAAAGCTTGAATTACCACAGACCACATGAAGCTCAAGATGACAAAGTGCATATTCTTCATTCTTTCTTAAAAGGGGGAACAAACATATTCATAGGAGGAGATATGGAGACAACATTTGCAGCAGAGACTAAAGGAATGGACATTCAGGGCCTGCTTCACCTGGGCATACAGCCCGTATATACATAGCCACCAAAACTAGAAAATATCTACGAAACTAAGAAGTACACGATGATAGGAGCTTGATATAGCTGTCTCCTGAGAGGTTCTGCCATAACGTGGCAAATACAGAGGTGAATGCTAGCAACAAACCATTGAACTTAGAACATGGTCCCCATTGGATGAATTAGAGACAGGGTTGAAGGAGCTAAAGGGGCTTGTAACTGCATAAAACAACAATAGAAACAAACCAGAACTCCCAGGGACTAAACCTCTTCCCAAAGACTACACATGGACAGACCCATGACTCTAACTGCATATGTAGCAGAAGATGGCCCTGTTGGGCACCAATGGGAAAAGAAGCCCTTGTTCATGCCAAGGCTGGACCCCCAGTGTAGGGGAATGTCATGGGATGGGGGAGAATGGGAAGGGGATGGAATAGGGGGCTTATGGCTGGGAAACTGGGAAAGGGAATAATATTTGAAATGTAAATAAAAATATCCAATAAAAATAATAGCCATCTTTTAATGTATACACTGCCAAAAAAAAAAAAAAAAAAGACAAAAGGGGACGGGAACCTGCCTAGAAATGGTTGTCTGTGGGTTCTTTGAATCTTTGCTGACAGTATATCAGCCAACTCATTCATAGCAATCAGCAGGGAGAGCACAATCCACTCACAAATACCATTCATGATCAGAGTTGTCAGTTCCAGAGGAAACCACAAGAATGCCAATTGGCCCTAGTCTGAGGAAGTGTCAAGAAGCCACCAGAGTATCAAGAGAAGTTCTTTGGTGCTTTTCTCCCTGCAAAGTCATAACAAAAGATGTTCAACAAAGAGTAGCAAGATGCACCAATGCCACAGCATCATCAGCAAAGCTCAAAGAAGACGAGTAAAGGAGAACCAAAGCCATACCGTTTTACAGTGTCTGCTGAATTACAATTATATCCCTTTCAAACATCACTAGTCTCGCAAGCATCTGGTCGAGCAAAACATCATATGCCCTTTTCCCAGAAAGCTTCCAGAAGATAAAAAAAACAAAAAAAAAAAACAAAAACAAAAAACAAAAACAGGTATCTGTTTTTATCTAAACATCCTTCCATATGTCTGCTTTAGCAAAAACATCCTCTACCCATTCTGCTTCAGCAAAACATCTTCTCATGACAGTTTCCAGAAGGAAAATAAAAACAAATCATAAATTTGTTTGTTGTCTCCAAAAAATCATAAATGTTCACTTCAATAAGTAGTTTTCTCAGTCCATAATTTACCATAATGCGAATGATATTTTGCTTACTGATTCAGGTCGCAATATTGTAGGAAAAATTTTGATGAAGAAAAGATAATTTTGCCTCTTTGGGGATAAGAAATTGTTCCCGGAAAACTATGAAGAAGAGATTGTATTAATTATCTAAAATACAATATAGGTCTACAGATAATCCAGCCACAGAAAAATATAGATCAGAAAAGAACAATTATGAACTCATTATAAATTTCAAAGATTGTTGGGTGACATTAATTGATTATGACCCACAATTAAATTAGTTACTTAAGGACTAAGTAATTTATCTGAAATCTTACAAGTTGATAGTGACTTACATAGTTCAATAAAATTATCAGTTGAGGCTGTGAGATAATGGTCTCTGGTAGATAAATTAAAAGATGTGCATGTCAACTGGACACAAAGATGACATGTATTTTAGTCATTTGGCTGTCTACACCTTTTCTCACAGGAATTCTTTGCAGAGAGAAGATTACGTATTTGAGTGTATGTTTTCAGTACTCAGAGTGAAAAATTGAAAACCTATGTAGAAACAATTTCTGAATTTATTCTGAAAGGCAAAATGGGACTTTGTCAATTAGCAGAAATAGGCCCATCAGAAATTCTAGTACTTTTTACTAATGTTGAAATTACCACTTTTTTTTTTGTAGAAAATGAATATTGACAAAGAACTTGCAATAATTTGGGAACAGCTTCAGACTATAAAAGGAACTAATGGATTCTCTTCATATAGTCAAATGCAGACCAGTTTCTGCAGTCTCTATATCCTCTACTGATGCAAATAATTCAGAAAAAAATAGGTACAATGGCTCAGAGCCCTTAAAATTCAGTTAAAAATCAGAGGTGTATTCTACTCTTATATTATTACATATTCCAGTTCTCGATATGCAGAAAGAGTTATTTTGCAGTTAGAAACCATTGTCCTTATTCTAGATGATTCAGAATTAACTTGACTGATTATTCAACTACAGCAAGTAATCAGAAATAATGATCACTCACTATATACAACAGATATCTGATCTTATTCATGTCTACCCCACATACTCTAGAACAAGGTGATGATGAATTTTATCAGCTATTAATTTGAAATGTGCTAGAAGCTTCAGAATTTCATAATCAACACTATGTTAACAGCAAATGTATAAGAAAATATTTTTTCTACTACTTGGCAATGAACAAAGAAAATTTTAAGGAAATGTCCTGCTTTTTCTTTGTATAACAAACTGTAATTTTCAAGAATAACCTGAAAGGTTTCCAAAAACATAAAACTTGGCAGATGAATGTGTTTCATTTTGCAGAGTTTGGAAAATTGAAGTAACTGTGCTATTCCATAAACACATGTTCAGGATTTAAATGGACAACTGCTTTAAGTTCTGAAAAAGGTTTATTCAATAATCACACGTTTATTAGAAGTTATGGCTATTGTGCAAATACCTGTATAAATTAAGATTGCCAGTGTCCTAGCATATATCTATAATAAGAGGAATTTTTTGATATTATAATATAAATCCTATTGTATGGATACAAAAATATTTGACAGAACAAGTAGTTATGATCTAATATGACTTTAAATAGATGATTAATCAACAGAAAATGCTAAAAAATGTTTCCAGACATAGACTACATAGTACTTTATTAAGTTTACATGTTTTAAATGCTAATGAGCAGAAACAAACTGCTACTGATAGTCATCGGATTATGGAATATTTTGCTGGATTCAATCAGACTAAATCGTTTTAAGGATGTCTTAAGAGTGGAAGGGAGAAAGTGTGTTGCCTTAGGGGAGTAGTTTTGTCTTCATTCATCAGATTTGACTGGGGGATGCCTCCTGAAAATCTTAGCTGCAGACATGAAGCAAGAAACCAAAGAGAACAGCAAGAGGTAACATGAATGCTGACTTCTTTACAAGGAAACAGCTCTGAGACTGGCTGAGAAATATCTCTGTATGGCCAATCAATCTTGCTAGCTACAGATTCGTCAGGAATTATTATTATATGCACTCCTTTCATATGTCCTGGATGGAAGTTTGTATTACAGTTTTATTATACAATTGAAATGGACTTTTAAGTTGATAGATTCCTTTCACCTGACCAAAGGTCAGAGAATCATCTTCATCTGAATCGTGAACACTCTATGATACATATATGTGTTACTTCAGAAATGTATGTTTTTTTAAATGTTTAGATGCTTATAGAGCAAAAGGAATAGATATCTG
Source organism: Rattus norvegicus (assembly GCF_021556685.1). Classification (NCBI taxonomy): domain Eukaryota; kingdom Metazoa; phylum Chordata; class Mammalia; order Rodentia; family Muridae; genus Rattus; species Rattus norvegicus. Next base: position 58,025,830 of record NC_141538.1, on the reverse strand, counting down.
TTAAGACAAGACAAGTAGCCCAAGTTATCCTATCTTACAGTCTGCTTCAAATGCTGTTTTCTCAAAAATCAACACCTAAAACACCTTCAAGACCGTATTCTTAGATGGTCTAGACAAATTTTTCCAGTCAGGACTTCAGTAAGTCCTGCAATTTCCCTTCAGACAGAGATTGGACAGCAAATGATATAGCTACCTTTCTTAAGACTTGACCAATATCCCAATTTTCTTACTGCCCACCAAAAAGAATGTCTTCCCAGTTAGCAGGAAACAATTTTAAGAGAATAATGCTCCGTTCTCAAGACAGGGTCGGTAGGTGGGTGATGGGTGTTTATTGTTATTTAAGAAAAGTTGGTGATAAGTTGTTAGTGGTTTTGGTCAGTGAGGATACAAAATAATGTAAGTTAAATCAAGGTTTGCTATTTTAAAAAATTCATTTCTTCTTTTTCTAATGTTAGGTGAAAAGGAGGGTGAAGGGTTGGATTTTCTTGAAAAGGAAAATTGGGAATGATAGGATATAAATGTCGATTATTGAATCTAATTGTAGAATAAAGGGTCTTAACAATTCAAATATTTTACATCTGGTATGCAATTTTGTGAATTGATACAGATTCAAAATTACTTTAGGTTCAACATACTGTGTTTATACTTCAATTCTTATTTAATTTAAGTCATTGAAAAATGTGATGTTAAGTTCTAACCATTGAAAACTGCTAATACAAACTGTTTTGGATAATTAAGAAACGCAAGTAGTCTGTCAATCAATCGTACTGATAGTCATGTTAGAAAATAGTTTAGTTAATTACAGAGATATGCCTTGTTAGGTTCCTGTACATGTTTTCAGCATTAAGCAGATAGTAGATAACTAGATATAAGCAATGTTTGTCTATTCATACATAAATATTGTTAGATTGTTTTAGAAACTTACAAAATATGGCCTTAAAAGAGGTTTTATTAATAAAATGAGTTCATGACAGTGAGACATGTCATCACTTGACAGCACCCCATCCTACTTCAAAGATGATGATGGGCAATGAAGACTCTCCTTACGGAGTTTGCTTCAAATGTGGTAACCTTGTAGCTGGGGTAAGACATTACGCTTACTTCAATGGCAGAGAACATGGCGTCCAAGCTATGGACAAGCAGGACACAGAAAAAGTCAACTGCCAGTTTTTGCAAGGACAAAATAGACAAATCCTTCATAAATTCTGACAGAAAAGTCTGTCATTTGCTGTGTCAGAAGGTCAAAGAAAAATAATGTAGAGAAAATAATCCCATCCATTCTATTGAATCACCACAGACTAAGGCTGGACTTAAATAACAAAATGACAGAAAACCCACATACTAATGGAAACTCAACAACTTTCTAGTGAATGATACATTGGTCAGGGAAGAAATGAAAAAAAAAGAAATTAAAGACTTTATAAAATTCAGTGAAAATGAAGACACAATATACCCAAACTTATGGGACACAATCAAAGCAGTATTGAGAGGGAATGTCATAGCACTGAATGTTTCCACAAAGAAATTGTGGAACTAGCAGCATACTAGCCACTTAACAGCACAGCTGAAACTTCTATAACACAAAGAAGCAAATAAACACAAGAGTAGTTGACAACAGGAAATAGTCAAACTCGCAGTAAAAATCAACCAATTAGGAAGAGAACACTACAAAAGATTAAACCAAAAGCTTCTACATTGAGAACATCAACAAGATAGATAAACCCATAGCCAAACCAACTAAAGGGCACAGAGACTGTATCCAAATTAAAATCAGAAATGAAAAGGGAGACACGCAGCCGAAACTGAGGAAATTCAAAAAATTATCAGGTCTTACTACAAAAGGCCGTACTTAACAAAACTGCAAAACCTTTAAGAAATGGATGATATTCTAGATAGATACCATGTACCAAAATTAAATCAAGATCAGATACACTATCTAAACTGTCCCATAACACCTAAGAAAATAGAAGTTGTCATTAAAAAACCTCCCAACAAGCAAAAGCCCAAATCCAGATTTAGTGCAGAATTCTGCCAAATGTTCAAATAAGAAGTAATACTAACATTCTTCAAATTATTCCACTAAATAGAAACAGAAGAAAATCTACCTAATTCATTCTATGAAGTCACAGTCCCTCTAATACTTATACCACACAAAGACTCTACAAAGAAAGAGAACTTCAGGCAATTTTCACTTATGAATATCTTGTGAAAATACTCAGTAAAATTCTTGCAAACTTATTCCAAGAACACACCAAAATCAACATTCACCACTATCAAGTAGGCTTAATCTCAGAGATGCCCGGACAGCTTGATATATGCAAACCAATCAATGAAATAATATATAAACAAACTCGGGGGAAAAGTCACATGATCATCTCATTAGATGCTAAAACTTCCTTTCCCAAATTACAATATGCCTTCAAGTTAAAAATCCTGAAGAGAATAGGAATTTATGGAACATACATAAGCACAATAAAAACAACATATAGCACTACTATGTTTATAACATCTTTATTTTTAATAACCAGAATTTGGAAAGCACAAATGGAAAAATAGATACAGAAAGTGTGGTTCATTTACACAATGAAATACTATTCAGCTATTAAAAATGAGGACATCATGAGTTTCTCAGGCAAATGTATGGCCTAGAAAATATTATCCTAACTGAAATCCAAAAACATATGTATGGTGTGTACTCACTGTACATAAGAGAATATTAGCCAAAAATTACAGAATACCCAGGATACTATTCACAGACTGTAAGAAGTTTAACAAGCAGGAAGGCCCAAGTGAGGATGCCTGAAACAAAATAATCATGGGAGGCAGCAGGATCTGGATGGGAGAGGGGAGAGACAGGGGAAACAGGGAACAGTATCAGTTATTTGCGGGGGAGGTGATCAGGAGAGCAACCCAGAGGGTCAGAGAATGAATGCAAATATGCAACCTCATAGGCTGCGTATAATGGGTACCCCATGGAAGTCCAAGCAAACTCGGAGGTGAGAGACTCTCAGGAATCAATTGAGGTGACCTTTGCCAACATGACCAACAATGTGGAAAATGAACTCACTAGAAGAGTCTTCCTCCAGGAGATAGACAGTCTTCAAGGGAAAGGATATTGCTACCAAAACATAGTCAAAATTTCTGAACCATAATTGTTCCTTTCTAAAAGAAATACAGGGAAAAAATGCAGCACACACTAAAGTAAAGGCAATCCAGTGACTGGACCAATTTGAGATCCATCTCCTCAATGGTGGGGAGCACCAAGGCCTGACATTATTACTGTTGCTATGATATGGTAACAGGCAGGAGCCTAGCATGGCTCTCCTCTTAAAGACTCTACCAGCAGTTGACTGAGACAGATGCAGATTCTTTTTATAAGTGAGGAAATATTGACCTTTAATTGTTTTAATTACATTTTAAAATTATATTTTAAATGTTATCCCATTTCCCAGTTTCCGCTCCAGAAACCTGCTATCCTCCCTCCCACCTGCTTCTATGAAGGAGCTCCCTCACCCATCCACTTACTCTCTCCCATCTCCTTGCCCTGACATTCCACTACACTGGGGCTTAGAGCCTTGACAAGACTAAGGGCCTATTCTCCCACTGATGCTTAACAAGGGCATCCTCTGCTACATATGTGGATGGAGCCATAGGTTCATCACTGTGTTCTCTTGGGATGGTGGTTTAGTCCCTGGGAGCTCTGGGGGTAAGTTGATATTGTGTTCTTCTTATGGGGTTGCAAACACCTTCAGTTACTTCAGTCCTTTCTCTAGATGCAAATTCTTACTCCCAACCATTAGGTTAAAGTCGGAGACGCCTAAGGAGGAATTAGAGAACAGATTGGGGTAGCTGAAGGGGAAGGCAACCCCATGGGAAGAGCAGCAGTTTCAATTAACCTGGGCCCCTGGGAGATCCCAGAGACTGAGCCACCAACCAGGCAGCATACATGGGCTGGTTCAAGGCCACCAAGATAGATAGATAGATAGATAGATAGATAGATAGATAGATAGATAGATAGATAGATAGATGTAGATACAGAGAGATATAGATAGATATAGATAGATATAGATATAGATATAGATAGAGATAGAGATAGAGATAGAGAGATAGATAGATATAGATATAGATATAGATATAGATATAGATATAGATATAGATATAGATATAGATATAGATATAGATATGATAGCAGAAGGCTGTCTGGTCTGAACTCAGTGGGAGAAGAGGTGCCTAATCCTTGAGAGACTTGAGGCCCCAGGAAGGGGGAATACCCATAGGAGTAGAGAGAAGGGAAGCACCATTCATAGTCAAGGAGAGGGGAAATGACATGAGGAACTTGGGGTGGGGGGTCTGGGATGGTGGTCAATGGCTAGAAAGTAAATGAAATAATATTAAAGCATGAATAAATGAGATAGACAGAATGTAATAACATTAAAATAAAAGAGGCAAAATAGAAACTTAGGCAAAACTCATTGCTGTGGCTTTGATAATGTATAGCTTTTAATACATTTAATTAAACATTGGTTAAACATCAAGCTAAAGAAGACATGTTTAGGCGAATTAAAAGTATAGAAATGATATTACTATTAAAATCAAACATTGGTCTTATTTCTATAAATCAAACTGAGTATCCTGGAAGTAGGTGAGGAATTTCTATCTCAAAACTTTCTCCAAATAATATAATTCCTTTACCAGACTCTCACTCCTTAAATCTCCCAAAATAGTGCACCGATTTGTGTACTAAAACATGGCTGACTATAAAACACCCATGCTTCGGTGAATAATTTTTTGCTATACTTCTATATGGGATCCAATGTTCTCATGTCAAGTCCCTCAAGTCAGATTTCATGGAGAAATTACTTTTATCTGCAATGTCAATATGTAGAATAACAACCTTTTTTTTCTTTTTGTCCACATAAAAATTATTTCAACCCTGCCTTAGTCTGTTTCTCAAAGTAACAATTCAGCCTACATAAAAGATAACTATATATTCATGATTATGGTGCTACTGTTCAAAATAGTCAAGCTATAAACTCCATGCAGCTGCCCATTGACCTGTAGGATGTGTGTGTGTGTGTCTGTATGTGTGTGTGTATGCATGTGTGTGTGTGTATGCATGTGTGTGTGTGTGCATGTGTGTGGGTGAGTGCATGTGTGTGTGTATGTGTGTGTGCATGCGTGCATGTATGTGTGTTGTGTGTATGTGTGTGCATGTGTATGTGTATGATTGTGTATGTGTGTGCATGTGTGTGTATGTTTGTGTGTGTGCATGTGTGTGTATGTGTGTTTTGTGTGTGTATGTGTGTATGTGCATGCATGCATGTATGTGTGTATGTGGGCATGTGTGTGTGTGTGTGTGCATGTGTGCATATATGTGTGTGTATGTGTGACTTTTTAGGACACCATATCTAACTAGATCAAACACAGACAATTTATGTTTATACCTTCATGTACAAGGCAGAATAATGAAAAAGTTAAACATGATCACTACTACAATAAATGAATTAATGATAGATAGATAGATGACAGATAGATAGATAGATAGATAGATAGATAGATAGATAGATAGAAAGAAAAAAGAAAGAAAGAAAGGAAGGAAGGAAGGAAGGAAGAAAGAAAGAAAGAAAGAAAGAAAGAAAGAAAGAAAGAAAGAAAGAAAGACAAGAATTGAGAGGCATGAAAACAAAACAGGAATTAATCAATGAATGTAAGTTTGCAAAGTATGAAAAATGTTACAATGGGCACAGTATAGTTTCCTCTATAAGTAATTCTGAAAAATTTGAAATCTTACATCAGATGGGTGAGCATTATGAAATTCTTATCTATACAGGAAAAGACATTTACATAAACACAACTCATTATTGACTAACACTACCTGATTTTAGAACAATTACTTGACTGTCTCATATCAAGAGAACTAATGGTTTAATTAGAATTGAATTTAAATGTTTCACTATTATTTTACCAAAATAATGGTCCAGCTATGTGATATTCATTTGATATCTTCTCTAAAATTGTTAGTCAGCAGTACGTGGAGAAGAGGTTCTTTCCTTCTAAAAAGGAGCTGCTTCTCATTCCTAAGTGAAAGCTATTGGCCATGGTTTACCCTAGCAGGGCATGCTAGCAAACTTTTGTTTCACTGATATGTGAAGGAATTGAAAACTGAGACGTACAATCAAGTTTGGAAGGTGCTTCATCAGGATAAGACAATGTCAGGTCAGTACATAAAGTGGAAAAATAGTAACCCAAGCTTGAGAGTAATAATCTTGAATTATGTGGAGTCCATAGAGATTGAACCGACCTTTAAGTTCCTTCAGATACTACAAGGCTGTAAAATTGCCATTTAGTTTTGATTTTGCTGTTGCTGTCTTTCTCACTGATATGAGCTTTCTTGAAACTTGGAGGAGGATTAGCAGGCACTGCCAACTCACCTGCTGCTTTTCTATTGATCGTTTCAATCTGCGAATCTTTCCTGTATTGAGCCAACTCAGAATGCAGTGTTTAAGATGGTGTGTTTACCAAAATTGCTTCCCAGCAGTTTAAGACACTGAAGTGAAAAAATCTGGTATGAACACTGACCTCATTTAAGCCCATCCCCACAGTAAGACTCTAACAGGCAGTTCTCTCGAAGGAAAGAAAACAAAGATTGATTGTCCTATTACAGTAAAAGGATCCACACTATCTTTAATCCTACACACTGCATGCTTCTGTTACAGAAAGTCTTTAATCACTAAATTTAACTTTACAGAATAAAATGGAAGCTCAGGTAAATTTCTCTGAACATTGCATTTGTAGTACAAAAATATTAGGTTATTACGATTTAGTGAACATTCAATACTACTAGATATTAGAATGTTTCATGCTGTCCATATGTTATGAACATTTCATGGTGTTACTACTCTAAATTGATTAGTAGCTTTAGTGACAATTTTATGTTGTGAAATATAGTATGTTGACAGTATGGAGTCCAAGCAAGTCCTATCCTTGCCTCTCATGTTCCATGAGTATTTACAAACTTATGAAACTTATGATAAAATATATACAATACAATCATGTGACAAACATTTAATATAATGAGAGTTTTAAGACTTTTGAGAATGTGTAGTTTTCTAAATTCTGAGCTATAATATTTATATTGAAACTGCTGTGGTCAGTAAACTTGTCCAAAATTTGAAAATAACACCAGAAATATTTCTATCACAAATCCATTGACAGGATAAAATTTTATGTTGTATATAAAACGGATTGTTAAATTATACAACATATAAAATTAATAAATATAAAATTTTACATAAATTTTTGGTGAAACTATTTGTGATTAGCTCTTATGTAAAATTCTCAGAAAAAGCTTTCAACTTTATATCTTGATCAAAAGTAAATTGGTATTTGAAATAGTTCAAGAAAAGTGCCAACCATTGAAAATTCACCAGAACATATTACAGGAGACAAAATGTCTGCTTTTCTGTCAATGGTATTTAAGAGAACTTCATCATACATGTTGGAAGAATCAGCAATGTTAAAAATGTATCTGTGTTGCACTTACTGGATAGTGGCTCATATAAATAATTGAAGTCAATATTACTTTTCATTTTTCGCTGTAATTTAGACCAACAAAGTGAAGACATAAATAATTCTAAAGGAAGTGTCAGATGCAAAGATGGGAAAAGGAAAGGTCTCTGAGCAAAGTTGGGTTATAGGTCATTTAAATATCATTATTACAACTTTAAATGAGCTTGATACAGTTTGTTCATCAAAGTATCAAACTATTATTTTATATTTTCAACCCTTGAGTATCTTGGACAAAAAAGGAAAGAGTTCTATATACCTAATCCATGAATTAAGTTGTATATATTTAACATAGTGAACAATATTATGACAGCATCCACCTTAATAAACACAAAAATAGCACACTAAGAAGGAAATTTTGTATAATAAATGAATCATGTGTATATAGCTAAGGCATACAATCAACAATCCTTGAATCCCATGACAGAAGAAGACAAGCTATTACATAAAATTTTACTTTGACCTCCATGTATAATCCATGACATGTACCCACACTTACAAATGCAAACTATATACAAACAATAGTAATAACTAAATATTTTAAATGAATAATTTAGAGCTTTTTAGCTCAAAAAAGCCAATAACTTTATAATTTAGCAATAAAATCATGGGCTCGGGGTTGGGGATTTAGCTCAGTGGTAGAGCGCTTGCCTAGGAAGCGCAAGGCCCTGGGTTCGGTCCCCAGCTCCGAAAAAAAGAACCCCAAAAAAAAAATCATGGGCTCGAAACCATGAAGCCACTAATTAATCATTTCAGTTCCTAATTATTTTACATAACCCCAGGGGACTTGTGGAGCAAGCCAACCTTACTTAAAAGTAAGTTGTTCCTTCTTGATATCATCAGAGGTAAATATTATTGTCTCTCTTTCATTGAAAGGTAACTGGAGCATCAATAATGCATCTTTTCTAAATGTTTAGTGGACAGCTAAGCATAGTAAAACCAGTAATCACTTCTTTCCTGAAATTCTCAATGCCTTATGTAGAATTCTCATGTTCTTCATTCAATTAATGGCATTTTTTCCTGTTTTTAGCTTTTCAAGGTATCAAACGAATAATACTACAAGAATTATTTCAAAGTATAATATATTATGACAACTTGTGGACTACTATTCAGACAAAAGCCTACTTGAGTTTCAGATTTCAATTTCAAACTCAAATTGCTTTCTATTCCATCTATGAGATTACTATTACAACACTGAAAGAGTGTTTTCATATTCTGAGCTTATGGGAAATGGAAGGGTCACTGTCTAACAGAGAAAGTGTACTGTGATTATTAAAAACAGGTGATTTAAATCTATCCTTGTGACCAAGAAAGAGTGCAAGATCTCCTATAGTCTCCAGTAATCAACTACTAACAATTCAACAGGATATTCCTAAAAATAGACTGCACATTACCCATCACATTTTTTAAAACTTTTGATAGATTATTAAAACACAAATACTCATACAAAGTCTATAGTAGCACCACTACCAGCACCACCACAACAAGAGCAATAACAACTACAAGAAATGCATAGAAAAGCATTTAATCATGGAAGCTGTAGAATGTCACAATGTGTTCCATAATATAATCCTCTGTTCACATATTTTCACTTGCAAATACCTATTGCAATGAATCATGGTCTGCTTTGAGGTCTCTGGCTTCCATGATACCCTCAATATTTTATCCTCACTGGGATCCATTCCAAGTTATCCTCGTTATCCTGTTGTTGCCCTGTGTTATAGAGATCTTGCAGCTTTGGACCAACAAGACAGGCCCTTTCACTGTCTCAATTGTTCAATGACGATATAGTTTTGGAGGTGGGTCACTTCAGACCACTGGATCTAAAGCTGATAGATCTGGACCAGTGTTCTCATTTCCTCATGAATAGCATGAGCTCTCCTGCAATGTTCCAGATACCCCAACCAGTAGAGCCCTGGCAGGAGTCGGGGTCAACTCTCCTGCTTTCGTGCCATCCAGGAACAACACCCACCCCTACACCTCCACAGCCTGCTCCACTCTGCTGCCTAGTTAAGGTACAGGGCCTATTTTCATAATTTGTGAGGGATTGTGACAGTTCTCTTGTCTCACATCCTCAGGGATGGCTCACCTGTGGTTCCCCAACAAAGCTGTACTGTGTCGCCCAAGGTGAGAGGTCTGGGCCAACTCTTCTGAGTGCTACAGCTAGCAAGAGGCAGAGTTAGCTTTCCCACTCTCATCACATCCATAAGAACAATATCAGCATCCTCAGGGAGCAAGAGAGGAGAAGGGGAGGATATCACCCCCTTCCGCAGACCACTTCACAGCTAATTAATGGTGGGGATTGCTCTTCTTCACTCTCTGGGTTGTCCTCTCGACCAGGACCAGCCCTACTCTGTTACCCAGGCAAGGTTCAAGGCCCAAACTCCCAAGTGCTTCAGCTGCTAACAGACAGTTTTATTGTTCCCATCACAACTAGCACAACAATGCAGTGTCAGGAAAACTTTCTTCTCTCCAGGATTAGAGTGGCAAGTATCTAATATGTGTCTTAATTCTGAATGCAACATTAGTGGGGCCAAGATATAATGGTCACATATATAAAAGTTAATTTAAAATAAAGGGTAATTTTATACTAAGAATTGTCAAACAAACAAATAAATGGCACCAACAAAAGTTAGAAAAAGAAGTTATGATTATAGTTCTGAAACTTTACAGAAACTTGCTACAGACAGAAACAAGGGAAGGTTACTGGGAGAAATAAACCAATGTGTAAAGTCTTTGGGGCACCATTGTGAGAATTTAAGTTCATTAAATCCATCTATCATAGAATAAACTGAATGCAGAAGTATTTGAATATTATTAAAATCTTTCTTACCTGCCTGTTTACCTAATCTATGATCACTAATTTCTCTAGTTATTCACTCCCCCATACATCCCAGTTAAAAATCTCTGGCTATTGCACGTGTATTCAAACCTCTTGAGAATAGACAAGAATTTCTACAAAACTACATTGTGTTCTCAATAGTATAGATTCTTACTAGAGTTCTGTTATTGTCAATGAGTAGTAGATAGTTAATATATGCTAGGAACCTGTAAATTAGTGACATATTTTACCCTCCACAATTATATTAAACTAACACACAGACAGTATACATTCAATAAAAAGTTTTCTACTGGAAAACTATTCAGTGGAAGTCATGAATGTCAAAAATATATAGGTAGCAAGAAGGTAAAGCTGTCAACTCAACTGTGATATAAATTTTAAATTATTATTTAACAGGTGAATGCTAATATAAGGATTTATAATATTTGCTAAAATGTATAAGCTTACTCTGAATTTTTGATAGAACCATTGTCATAACCTCTCTACCCCGACTGTATTCATTTACATAACATCTGTTATCCAAAATAAAATATAGTATTTTATAAAGAAACTATGATGGGGTATGTACTAATTTTTTTTTTACCTGTGAAAATCTGACATGGGCATAGGAAATATATTTAATTAAGGCATCAACATCAGAAGAAATTGGGAATAAGATTTATAGCAACAATGCTTAGGAAGTTGAAAAGCAGACTAATAAGAAAATGGATGAGTTTCTGGAAATAAGTGCTGAAAAAGAGGGTTCATTTTCACCAGGGATATTACTGCCATGTGTATATTCCACTTTCACAGGGATAAAGAAAGGAAGGACATGTGGTTCTCTCTTGATGGGGACTGAGTGCCTACAAGAGGTCAGTTGCTTCAGTAGAGCATCCAAGGACAGGGATTCCAACATATTTTTTGTTAGGAAAATATAGTGGCAGGCACAGAGACAGAAAAAGAAATGGGAAAAAACTGAGTTTTCTATAAAATATAACATAAACTGGTTCACAGTTATTATTTATTGAAACTGGAATCTGTCATTCTGGTGTGCAGTTATTCCAAAACTCTTCAAATCTTGATCAAAAGATTAACTCATGATAATGTCAAGTAAAGCAATTGAAATTACTGGGCGGATAAGAAGAAAAAAATGTTCTGAGAGAAAAGAAAATAAATGCAATGTAATAAAAATGCAAGGAAATTAATTTGAGAAGCTGCAGAATTTATTCCAGTGACATCATGAAATACCAAAGTTCTTGTTGGTTGCTTCCTTTCATTGAGTAGAGAATGGTTGGATTGTGAGATATTAGTTAAGAATACTGGGGATGAGGAGAAGACTAAAAAATGAATAATATTTGAAAAATCATTCAGAAGACCTTGAACTTGAACATATGGAGGTACAGAATCATCTTAACTTCAGCTCCAGACTCAACGCCCTCTTTGGCCATGAATCGTACATGGGGTGCATAGATACAGACTCAGGCAAAACATCATCATATAATTCTGTAATTTTTCATGATAGTTTCCTTTCAACTCTCTTTGAAAAATGTAAAGGCAAACTTTTGAAAATTGAGATAGATAAATACAAAATTATGACAATAAAACAAAATCAAAAGGTAAAGGTGCACACACAGACAAAACACTGTTGTCCAATTTTTGTTGGCCCATTGCTCCTGGGAATGTGACCTGTTCCTAAAATATATATTTGATAGTAAAATTATAGAATGTAATGAGAAGCTCTATAACACTCATTGTGAATGAATTTATTTTTTTTATTTTTTTTTGTTTATCAGATTTTTTTTTATTAACTTGAGTATTTCTTATATACATTTCGAGTGTTATTCCCTTTCCCGGTTTCCGGGCAAACATCCCCCTCCCCCCTCCCCTTCCTTATGGGAGTTCCCCTCCCAACCCTCCCCCCCATTGCCGCCCTCCCCCTCATAGTCTAGTTCACTGGGGGTTCAGTCTTAGCAGGACCCAGGGCTTCCCCTTCCACTGGTGCTCTTACTAGGATATTCATTGCTACCTATGGGGTCAGAGTCCAGGGTCAGTCCATGTATAGTCTTTAGGTAGTGGCTTAGTCCCTGGAAGCTCTGGTTGCTTGGCATTGTTGTACATATGGGGTCTCGAGCCCCTTCAAGCTCTTCCAGTTCTTTCTCTGATTCCTTCAACAGGGGACCTATTCTCAGTTCAGTGGTTTGCTGCTGGCATTCGCCTCTGTATTTGCTGTATTCTGGCTGTGTCTCTCAGGAGCGATCTACATCCGGCTCCTGTCGGTGTGCACTTCTTAGCTTCATCCATCTTGTCTAATTGGGTGGCTGTATATGTATGGGCCACGTGTGGGGCAGGCTCTGAATGGGTGTTCCTTCAGTCTCTGTTTTAATCTTTGCCTCTCCCGTCCCTGCCAAGGGTATTCTTTTTCCTCATTTAAAGAAGGAGTGAAGCATTCACATTTTGATCATCCGTCTTGAGTTTCGTTTGTTCTAGGGATCTAGGGTAATTCAAGCATTTGGCTAATAGCCACTTATCAATGAGTGCATACCATGTATGTCTTTCTGTGATTGGGTTAGCTCACTCAGGATGATATTTTCCAGTTCCAACCATTTGCCTACGAATTTCATAAACTCGTTGTTTTTGATAGCTGAGTAATATTCCATTGTGTAGATGTACCACATTTTCTGTATCCATTCCTCTGTTGAAGGGCATCTGGGTTCTTTCCACTTTCTGGCTATTATAAATAAGGCTGCAATGAACATAGTGGAGCACGTGTCTCTTTTATATGTTGAGGCATCTTTTGGGTATATGCCCAAGAGAGGTATAGCTGGATCCTCAGGCCGTTCAATGTCCAATTTTCTGAGGAACCTCCAGACTGATTTCCAGAATGGTTGTACCAGTCTGCAATCCCACCAACAATGGAGGAGTGTTCCTCTTTCTCCACATCCTCGCCAGCATCTGCAGTCACCTGAGTTTTTGATCTTAGCCGTGAATGAATTTATTAACTGTGTAAAAATTCAATGAGTTTAATAATTTTTACATCAGACTAATTTGTGTATATACTGCTTTCCTAATTGTAGCATTTCTTATTTATGTAAAATACATAAAGAAAACCGAAAAATTGATTATTTATGCCAAGTTTGAAAGATTAATTATTTTAATCTTAATTTTGAATAAGCTATAGAAACCTTGTGAATGAAATGCACTTATGCATAGTCTGCAATGTTGAAGAGATAATGTTAACTGGTAAAGCGTAGAGAACTTCCAAATGTAGAAACTTAAAGCTAAAGGTTAGTTGAAGGGCACTCTGACATATAGAATGTCCTTATTCAGTTGTTCTCTAACTCCTAGTTTTGAAATCTATTATCTTGAGACATTTCCATGTGTTTTTGCTGATTATTGCAGGAATTGCATGAACCTTATCAAATAGCCTTTATATCAACCCCTGAAATGCTTTTAATTCAGTGGATAATTCATTAATGAAACCATGGAGCTTGATGAAAACCCTTCCATATAAAATTCATGTTTGCAAACATATTATACATAGCAAGGAATTTCATGCAGATAATTTCGTTAATGTTTGGCATTTACTTTGATTGTTTTACAGCTTCCTTCCATCTATTCTTCAGCTGTGTTTATTGTTTAGAAAGCTTTTTGATATGACTATTTCCTGAAGAGTGTTCTTCGCTACACCTATAGCCAGTTCAGAGTTTCATGTTTTAAACTAAGGCCTATGCCACATGTTAAATTTACATTGGTATAGAGTATAGATCTATACTAATTTTATGCATTCAATTATCTTGTTCTTTCAGCATTATTTCTTGAAGAGGAAGTCTTTTATTTAACGTATGTTTCTGACACCTTTGCAAAGTTTGTATAACTGCCATGGGGTCAAAGGTACAGCTTTAGGACCTTTCTTTTACTGCGCACACCAGCATGTTAGATTGTATGTCAGTAACCTGTTTTATACTATGCCTATGTGACACACATGAAATTAGGAACTGATAACTTCGACTTCAAAAAAAAAGAAAACTTTTTTAAAACTATTTTTCAGCAGAAGAGTTGGTCTTAACTCTGCTCTTAGGTGTGTTGGTCCACCAGTGACTAGCTTTTGACCCTTAGCACAGGCAGAAACCAGAAGGGTCCTGCCCCTGACTATTCCTAGATTCCAGTCTCCAGATGGCACTAAGCAGATTCCTCTTGGGCCTAGAATGTGATCAGAGATGGGAGTCTATCCTGAGCTCTCAGGATTGTTAGCACTTCTGAGCATCCAGCTCTCTTCATAATGGGATTTGGGTACAGAGAGCTGTAGGACCTGTTCACTCTCTTCTCAGGGGCAGAAGATAATATAGAAAACATTAATACAACCATCAAAGATCGTGTAAAATGCAAAAAAAAATCCTAACCCAAAACATCCAGGAAATCCAGGACACAATGAGAAGATCAATCTTAAGGATAATAGGTATAGAAGAGATCAAAGACACCGAACTTAAAGGGCAAGTAAACATCTATAACAAAAATATAGAATAAAACTTCCCTAACCTAAAGGAACAAATGCCCATAAAGATACAAGAAGCCTAATATCTGGAATAGCAATTCAAATATCAAATAAAATTAATATTCAATCCAAATTTATTAAAAAAGACAAAGAAGGAAACTCCATATTCATCAAAGGAAAATTCCACCAAGATGAACTCTCAATTCTGAGTATTTATGCTCCATATGCATGGGAATCTACATTGATAAAAGAAACCTTACCAAAGCTCAAAGCACACATCGCACCTAACACAATAATAGTGGGAGATTTCAGCACCAAACTCTCATCAAGGGACTTTTAATGGAAACAGAAACTAAATAAAGACATTGAGAAATTAACAGAAGTTATGAACCAAATGTATTTATCAGATATTTATAGAATATTTCATCCTAAAACAAAAGACTATAACTTCTTCTCAGCACCTCATGGTACCTTGTCTGAAAATTGACCACATGATAAGTCACAAAACAGGCTTCAACCGATACAAGAAGATTGAAATAATTCCATGCATCCTATCAGATCACCACTATGACTGGTATTTAATAACAAAAATAACAACAGAAAGCTCACATATACATTGAAGTTGAACAATAATATACTCAATAATAACTTGTTCAAGGAAGAAATACAGAAAGAAAATCAAGACTTTATAGAATTTAATAAAAATGAAGGATCAACATACCCAAAGTTATGGGACACATTGAAAGCAGTACAAAGAGGAAAATTCATAGCTTTGAGTGTCTCCAAAAATAAATGGGAGAGAGCATATATTAGCAGCTTGACAGCACACATAAAAGCTCAAGAACAAAAACAAGGAAATACACCCAGAATGAGTAGAAGTCAGGAAATAAACAAACTCAGAGCTGAAATCAAACAAGTAGAAACAAAAAAGACTATGCAAGGAATCAATAAAAGCAGGAGCCGGTTTTTTGAGAAAGTCAACAAGATAGATAAACCCTTAGCCAGACTAATCAGAAGGCACAGAGAGAGTATCCAAATTAACAAACTCAGAAATGAAAAGGGAGACATAACAACAGAATCTGAGGAAATTCAAAAAATCATCAGGTCCTACAATACGTGTCTATATTGAACAAAACTGAAAAAATCTGGATAAAATGAACAATTTTCTAGACAAATGCCAGATACCGAAGTTTAAAACAATCAGATTAACCATTGAAATAGTCCCATAACTCCTAAAGAAATAGAAGCAGTTATTAAAAGTGTATCAACCAAAACAAAGCCCTGGACCAGAAGGGTTTAGTTCAGAATTCTATTAGATCTTCATAGAAAACCTAATACCCATAGTGTGTTAACTATTTCATGAAATAGAAACAAAACAAATGCTACCCAATTCCCTCTATGAAGCCACAATAATGCTTCTCACTAAACCACAGAAAAACTCAACACAGAAAGAGAACTTCAGACTAATTTCCCTTATGAATATAGATACAAAAATACTCAATAAAATTGTCTCTAACCAAGTCCAAGAACAGATCAAAAGGATCATCCATCATGATTAAGTAGTGTTCATCTCAGTGATGCAGGGATGGTTCAATATATGAAAAGCCATTAATGTAACCTACCATGTAAACAAACTCAAAGGGAAAAAAATAAACAGATAACCATCTTATTAGATGCTGAGAAATCATTTGACAAAATTCAACATCAAGTCATGGTAAAAGTCTTGGAAATATCAGAAATTAAATTCCTATACCTAAACATAGTGAAAGCAATATACAATATAGCAAGCCACTAGCCAACATTAAACTAAATGGAGAAAAAGTTGAAGAAATCCCAGGGACTATACAAGGCTGCCCACTCTCTCCTACTTATTTAATATAATACTCAAAGTCATAGCCAGAGCAATCCAATAAGATTAGGTGAAGGGATACAGATTGGAAAGAAACAAATCAAAATATCACTATTTGCAGATGATATGATAGCTTAACTAAGTGACATGAAAAAGTTCCACCAAGAACTACCATGCCTGATAAACAACTTCAGCAAAGTGGCTGGGTATAAATTAACTCGATCAAATTGGTTGCCTTTCTCTATTCTGAGGATGAACAAGCTGAGAAAGAAATTAGAGAAATGATATACCTCACAATAGACACAAACAACATAAAATATCTTGGTGTGACTCTAACCAAGCAAATGAAAGTTCTGTATGACAAGACCTTCAAGTCTTTGAAGAAAAAAATTGAAAATGATCTCAGAAGAGGGAAAGACCTCCCATGCTCATGGAATGGCAAGATTAATATATAAGAATAGCCATTTTGCAAAAGCAACCTACAGATTCAATGCAATCTACACCTAATTGCAACTCAATTCTTCATAGTGTTAGAAAGAGCTATTTGCAAATTCATTTGGAATAACAAGAAACCCAGGATAATGAAAACTATTCTCAACAATAAAAAACTTCTAGGGGAAATCACCATTCCTGACCTCAAGTAGTATTACAGAGAAATAGTCATAAAAAAGTATGGTATTAGCGCAAAGACAGGCATATAGATCAATGCAATAGAATTGAAGACCCATAAATGAACCCAATACACTTTTGGTCACTTGATCTTTGACAAAGTAGCTACAACCATCCAATGGAAAAAAAGATAGCATTTTCAACAAATGGTGCTGATTCAACTGGAGGTTAGCATGTAGAAGAATGCAAATCAACCCATTCACTATTGCCTTGTACACAGCTTAAGTCCAAGTGGATCAAGAACCTCCACATAAAACCAGATACACTCAAACTAATAGAAGAGAAAATGAGGAAGAGCCTCGAACACATGGGCACTGGGGAAAATCTCCTGAACAAAACACCAATTGCTTATGCTCTAAGATCAAGAATCAACAAATGGGATCTCATAAAACTGCAAAGCTTCTGTAAGGCAAAGGACACTGTGGTTAGGACAAAAGAGCAAACCACAGATTGGGAAAAGATCTTTACCATTCCTACATCCTAAAGAGGGCTAATATCAGTATATTCAAATAACTCAAGGAGTAAGACTTCAGAGAGCCAAATAACCCTATTAAAAATGGGATATAGAGCTAAGCAAAGAATTTTCAGCTGAAGAATATAGAATTACTGAGAAGTACCTAAATAAATGTTCACTATCCTGAGTGATCATGGAAATGCAAATCAAAACAACCCTGATATTTCACCAGTCAGAATATCTAAGCTCAAAAACTCATGTAACAACAGATGCTGACAAGGATGTGGAGAAAGAGGAATGCTTCTCCATTGTGTGTGGGATTTCAAGATGATACAATTACCCTGAATATCAGTCTGGAGGCTCCTCAGAAAACTGGACATTGCACTAACTGAGGACCCTACTATACTACTCCTGGGCACATATCCAAATAGTGCAACAACATACAGCAAAACACATGCTCCACTATGTTCATAGTAGCCTTATTTATAATAACCAGAAGCTGAAAAGAGCCCAGATGCCCTTTGATAGAGGAATGGATACAGAAATTGTGGTATATCTACACAATGGTGTACTACACAGCTGTCATAAACAACGACTTCATGAAATTCATAGGCAAATGGATTGAACAAGAGAATATCATCCTGAGTGTGGTAACCCAATCATAGAGAAACACACATGGTATGTACTCACTGATGTAGGAATTTAACCACAAAGCTCAAGATACAGTCCATAGACCACATGAAGCTCAAGAAGAAAGAAAACCAAATTTTCTTCAGACCTTCTTAAAAGGGGGAACAAAATATTCATAGGGGGTATATGGAGACAAGGTTTGGAGCAGAGACTAAAGGATTGGTTATTCAGAGCCTGACCCACATGGGTATACAGCATACACACACACACACACACACACACACACACACACACACACACACATACACACACACACACACACACACACACACACACACACACACACACACACAAACAAATCCACAAAAACTAGACAATATTGATGTAGCCGAGAAGAGAAGTGCATGCTGAAAGGAGCCTGATATTGCTGTCTTCTGAGAGGCTCAGCCAGAGTGTAACAAATACAGAGGCAAATGCTAGTATCAAAACATTTCACTAAGAATAAGGTCCCCATGGGAATTAGAGAAAGGATTGAAGGACCTGGACTGGCTTGCAAACCCATAAGAACAATATTAGCCACCCATAGCTCCCAGGGACTAAACCATTACCCAAAGAGTTGGTTGGGGAAATGGAACACAACATAGCAGTGGAGGGGGATGCAATAGGTTGTTATGGATTGGAAACAGGATAAAGGAATAACATTTAAAATGCAAATTAAAAATAGTAAATAGTAGATAAAGTGGGGAAGAGTCACAAACACATCAGTTTAGGGGAAAATTTCCTGAACAGAATATTAGTGGCTATGCTCTAAATTCAAGAAAGAACAAATGGGTCCTCATAAAAATCACAAAGCTTCTGTAAGGCAAAGGAGTCTGTCAGTAGTACAACAGATTCGGAAAAGATCTTTACCAATCTTACATCTGATAGTGGGCTAATATCCCATACACACACACACACACACACACACATACACACACATTATATATATATATATATATATATATATATATATATATATATATATATATATATAAGCTATACTCCAGAGAATCCAATAATACTATTATTTAAAAATGGGCTACAGGGATAACAAAAGAATTCTCAGCTGAGGAATATCAAGTGGCTGAGAAGCACCTAAAGAAATGTTCAACAACTGTAGTCATCAGGTAAATGCAAATCATAAAATCTCTGAGATTCCACCTCACACTGGTTAGAATAGCTATGATTAAACATTCAAGTGTGAGTAGATGCTGGTGAGGATGTGGAGAAAGAGGAACACTACTCCATTATTGGTGAGATTATAAGCTAGTACAAACACCTGGAAATCAGTCTGGAGATTCTTCAGAAAATTGGACATAGTACTACCCAAAGGACCCAGGTATACCATTTTTGGACATATATCCAAAAGATGCTCCAACATATATCAAGTACCAATGATCCACTATGTTCATAGCAACCTTATTTATAATAGCCAGAAGCTGGAAACAACATAGATGTCCTTCAACAGATGAATGGATTCAGAAAATGCAGTACATATACACTATGGAGTACTACTCATCTATTAAAAACACTGACTTCATGAAATTTTATGTAAATGGGTGCAACACGAAAAATCATCCTGAGTGAGACAACCCAGTTCCAAAAGAACACACATGGTATGCACTCAGTGATAAGTGGAATTTATCCTAAGACCTTGTAATACCTAAGAAAAATTCACAGATCACATGAAATTCAAGGAACACCAAAATAAAAATGTTTCAGTTCTTCTTAGAATGGAGAACAAAATACTCACAGGAGGAAATATAAGAAGAAAAAGTGGAACAGGGACTGAAGAAAAGGCTATCCAGAGACTGCCCTACCTTGGGATCCTTCCCATATGCTGACACCAAACCCAGTTACTATTGCTGATGCCAAGAAGTGTTTGCTGACAGGAACCAGATATGGATGCCTCCTGAGAGACTCTGTGAAAGCCTTACTGCTACAGAAGAGGATGCTTTCAGCTAGTCTTCAGATTGAGCACTGTGACCCCATTGGAGTAGTTAGATAAAATACTGCAGTTGCTGAAGGGGTTTGCAACCCAATAGGCAATAAGGTCAGCCAACCAGACCCTACCAGAGATCCTATGGACTAAACTACCAACAAATGCATACACACAAAGTGGTGACCCTTGGCTCCAACTACACATGTAACAGAAGATACCATTGTTTAGCATCAATAGGAGGAACTGCCCTTCATCCTGTGATGGCTCATTTCCCCAAAGTAGAGCAAGGACAGGGTGTAGAATTCGTAGTGGGTATTTGGGAGTGGGAATATCCTCACAGAAGCTGGGGAAAGAAAAAGGGGTAAGGAAGAGGGGAAAAAGGGGATAACATTTGAAATGTAAATACATAAAATATCCAAGAAAAATAAAATGAGAAAAAAATAATTAAAAAAACACATTCCTTCAAAATAACAGCATACTAGAGGATTCTATAAAAAGTATGTGGAGAAGTGTATTTACTGTTGAATATCTACAAAAGACTTAATGCAACATGGGAAGTTGTAGGCTTTAATTATCACTTTTTCTTGGACAGCATATAAGTAAATTTAAAATAAGTAATTTTAAAATTTACCATAAATTCAAACAATTTATATAAATCAGGAATTTATTATTATTATAAAAATGTTCATCTTCCTAATTAGCCTTTGCTTTCACTTTAACCTAGTTATCTCTGTATGATATGATTTAGTGTCTTATCATATCACATGGAGCTCCAAACCAAGCCTTTAAAACTCGAAAGCAGACATTCTATACTGGTGATAGCAGACAACAGCCATTACATAATTTTCCCCAATCATAACCTTATTTACAGAAAGATTTACTCTACTGAAGATCTGAAAAGACTATTTCTTTTGACAGATTTAATCCATTATGTTGACAATTGACCATGCTAATGCCATCCTGACTTTAAGTGGTCCTTTAGAGTGAAGAGGAGAAGTAATGGACCAGACAAATTGATTCTACTTGAGTTCATGTTTGTTATATTTCTGCAATATGTCTTTGAATGAGAAAAGTAAAATTTGTTCAGAGTAATTTAATTCAGAGTCTTTCCACTCATAGTTGCAAATAGAACAAAGTACATTTCTCTATTTCAGTATTTTGCTTTGCAATATAATAAGAGAACTACTTTGGCAACCTGTCATTCCATTTTATATGTTAGCCAGTAAAACAGCAGTGTCAGTATTGTAGTTCAAATAAGAAATGTCCATTATTCCTAACTTTATGTTAGTAAATTTTTAAAACCTATTGCACTGCTGCTAATATTTTCAAAATAATGTTCAATGGTTTTATTTTCTCATATATTGAATAAAAATTCCTCCATAGGCTTTTAAATTTGAATGCATTGTCACGAGAGAATCGTACTCTTTCAGAAGATTAGAAGGAGAAGTATAAACTTTTGGAGTAGTTGTGGCCTTGGAGGAAGTATGTCAGTAGTGTGGGCTTACAGGTTACAAAGATCATGCAAGACCTAGTTTGCCTCTGTCTGTCCATTGATAAGGATATAGCTTTTAGCTACTACTGAAGTGCATGGCTCCTGTGACAATACTCTCTGTCATGATGATAATGAACAAAACCGCTGAAATTGTAAGCAAGCACCCATTAAATATTTGTTGTTACTGTTTTGTTTGTTTGTTTATAAAAAGTGCCTTGGACAAGGTGTTTTTTCACAGCAAGAGAACAGTGACTAAGACAGTAATAATAAGGTATCAGTTTTACACTCAATATATTAAAAATACAAGTAATGGAATTCAGTCAAAGTTCTGTGTAGCTAAAAGGAATATCCATTAAAAATTAAATGGTATGCACCCACTGATAAGTGGATATTAGCCCAAAAGCTTTAATTACCCACAGACCACATGGAGCTCAAGAGGAAGGATGACCAAAGTGCAGATGCTTCAGTCCTTCTTAAAAGGGGGAAAAAGAATATTCATAGGAGGAGGTATAGAGTCAAAATTTAGAGCATAGACTGGAGGAATGGCAATTCAGAGCCTGCCCTACTTATGGATCCAGCCTATATATTTACATCCACTAAACCTAGATGTTATTGATGAATCCAAGAAGTCCATGCTGACAGGATCATGATATAGCTGTCTCCTGAGAGGCTTAGCCATAGAGGTGAATGTCAGCAGCAAACAATTGAACTGAGAACTGGATCCCCATTGGAGGAGTTAGAGAAAGTATTGAAGGAGCTGGAAGGACTTGCAACCCCCTAAAAACAATAATACTAACCATTCAGAGCTCCCAGGGACCAAACCCTTACTAAAAGACCCATGGCTCTAGCTCCATATGTAGCAGAGGATGGCCTTGCTGGACACCAATGGGAAGAGAAGCCCTTGGTCCTGCCAAGGTTGGATGCACCCCCCCAAATTTAGGGGAATGTCAGGTTAGGGAGGCAGGAAAGGGTGTGGTTGGGGAGGAGGACCATCCTTATAGAAGAAGGGGAAGGGGGATAGAATAGGGGACTCATGAATGGAAAAGTGGGAAAGGGTATAATATTTGAAATGTAAATAAAAATTGTCCAATGAAAAAGAAAAATAATAAATTTTAGTTACTGTAATATTTTAGCCAGCAAAAATCTTGAACATATATTTCTTGTTGTAATGCAATGATTAAGTGATACATTGCTGATATAATATTAAAGATAGATATTTCAGAATAATGCTGAGGTATCAATTGTCATATTTTATAGAAAAGCATGTCCTGGTACTTGTGGCAACATATAGGACTAGATTTCAGAAAGCTCAGTCATTCATATGATTTCTACAGTATGGTGAATGAGCCATGGAAATACCACCTTCTTGTTCTATGCAAGTGTGATATCCACAGGTAGAAAGAATTCCCCTTCAGAGCCTCCACAAAACACTCATGCAGAAAAAGGTATGACCCAGAGGACTAGAAAGTAGTCAAGGCAAATAATTCAATTATAAGTGAATCAGAACATACCACAAAACATGACACTTATCTCAGGAACTACTATAATTCGTTTCAATGTTAACTTGCTAGAAATTAGAATCACAAATGTCATAAAGCTGAGCCATGTGGTAGATCTCCAGATTTAAATTTTTTCATAGTTATTGTAGTAGCTGGCTTAATATTCTGTCCTACTGACATTAAGCTTCTATAGCCATAAACATTATTTTCATGAGATTTCTGTGCATGTTTTGGCTTATAATTGAGTGTAATTTCTCAGTTCTTTTTTAGGTGACCCAAAGGACGAAGTTGCATGAGGACCTTTTCCTAGTTATAAATATAGAAAGCATTACCAGGAGTTATGGAAAATAGTCCTATGGCTTTTGAAATCTTTCTTCCTATTCTTTAACAACTTTTTCTGAGCATTCGTTAGGTGTTAGATTATATATGTGCCATTAGAGGCCAACATGGTCTATTAGTCCTACATTTTGAGATACTGTAAATTTTGCCACATTTTTATGTTCCAAAATAAGCTTCTTTGAATAGGGGTGATGAAAATAAATATTTAGAGTTAAGCTAGAAATCACACTGGTTTGGGAAAGTCCCAGTAGCAGATTTTCCTGTAGGGTTCATGACCCCTACACCCACTGGTAATTTGTTAGGCTTATAAAACAAAGACTGAGATGCCTAATATTAAATGTGCTTTAAGTACAATTACAGTGCTATTGTAGAAAGTTGTATGATAATTTATTGCATTGCTATGGATATTTTATAGGGCAAATCACTGTTTTTCATAGATTTTGCAAATTAGTAGGACAATTGGTTATGGTTCTCCCAAGGCATCTTACACAGTATCTTTGAGCTCATTTTCTTCAGAAAAATTTCAGATCAATTTCCAGGTAATTTCTCTAATTTCTGAATATTAAATGTGTGTTGCCTCCAGGAATAGTGTTCTACTTCAATTCTCATATCATGGAAGCTGGTTATTAGGAAGCTTCAGGTCATTTTCTGCTTATGTCCTAAGGGACCTATATTCGAACTAAAAGGTATCACCAGGAATAAAGGTGCTTTCTATGTCAGAGAGGCACAACTTTCACCCACAAAATTCTATTAGGTCGTTGTCTCTTAGACAACTCTGACCAACAATTAAGAAGAGACAGACCATCACATGTCTGACATTGCTTTTATTTAAATAGACAATGGCCCTTATTTGTAACAAGCATTGTATGCCCAAGTAGGGAAATTTCAATTCTATATGTCTCATTATCTGTCTACCATAGTATGGGGTTCTAGAGATATGATGGCCAATGTAACTCTTATAAAGGAAAACATTTAATTGAGGCTGAATTACAGTTTCAGAGGGTCAGTCCATTATCATCATGGCAGCAAGCGTAGCAGCATCCAGGCAGACATCCTTCTGGAGGAGTGGAGAATTCTACATCTTGATTTGAAGGCAGATGGGAGGAGCTACAATGCTGGGATGAGCACTAGGAGCCCTTAACACCTGTCAATACAGTGACATACTTCCTTCAATAGGGCCACCTGATTTAACAATGCATATTACCTTGGCCAAGAACATTCAAACCATTATCATATCTATCTATCTATCTATCTATATCTATCTATCTATCTATCTATCATCTCTCTGTATGATCTATATCTATATCTATCTATATTCATCTGAATCATCTTTGTCCTCTATATCTATCTATGTCTATATATATAAACATAAGAATATGTATTATATTTTAGGTAAATAGATATGATGTGCTTCTTCATACCTTTTTCAAACAACATACTATTCCTCACTTTTCTCACTTATAATGATTCACTCTCTGCAGTTGGTTGAATGAGACAGCTCAGATATTTTTCATACTTAGTTCTCATGTCATAAAATGTTTGAAGGATTAGGGAATATAATCCTCTTGTGGAAGGTGTGTTTTTATTGGATAAAATGTGTCACTTTGGGTGGACTTTGACATTTCACATCCAGAGAAGGATTGGTTGTTACTCCTCACTCTGCCTCCTATAGTGGATCAGGATGTAAATTTCTTGGTACTGCTCCATCTCATGTCTTTTGCCTTTCCATCATGATGATAATAGATTAACCCTATGAAACTGTAAACAAAAAAATAGCTCTCACTTAAATATTTTCTTCTATAAGTTGTATTGGTCACAATATCTCTTCAGAATAATGCAACAGTAACTACCATCAATACAGGATCTGATACTAGGAGGTGTCATATTGCTATTAAAGATGTACCCCAGCTTTTGTTTGGAAAATTATGGAACACATTTGAAGTTTGGACTAAAATATTCATAGAAAGCTTTAAATGAGACTTACTGTGACATCCTAACAGGACCTTGAAAAGACAAAGTTACTGAAGGTAATATGGATTGTAGAGGACAAAAATGTTTCAATAAAGAAGAATATTAGTAAGTGGCCTAGAGACCATTATTGATACATTTTGAGAAAAAAGAAATAGAAAATTTGGGGATGATTTTTGCCCTTCTCCTAAAATTTGTAAGAAGCCAAATTGATGAGCTTTACATTAATGATATTGGAAAAAAAGATTTAACGACAGACTAGCAATGATTTTCGTATTGCTATTCACTCTTACGCAGATCTACAGTGAAAAGGAGAAAGAGAGGCCAAAAGGGGCCAAGTATAAAATTTGAGAAAAAGAACAACAGGAAATACAATTTTTGAGCCAAATCCTCTGCTCAAGTTGAAAGAAAAATGTTTAAAGAATAGTCTGAATGGGATAAAGTCAGTGGTTGTGTCAGGATAACACTGTATACTCCTCACTCGCGGGAAGAAAATAAAGAAAAGATGAAACAAACAACTAGGGTCTAGCTCCAGGAAGTAGAACTTGGTAGCTTTGACCAGGATATAGAGTCAAGAAGGATACAGCGAAGAGGTTATAAAATACATGTTCCTCTGTAGTTAAGGAAAGCAGGCAGATGTTGTTAGGGCAGTCCCTGAAAGGTAAACATGATAGAATGTTGAAAGTAGCTCTGAATGTAGAGCCAAAATTTTAGTGTCCGGGGTTCATTCTGACAGACTGCTTCTTTATTTACTCAGAATTCAGTAGACAAAGATAGATTCATGTTGTTCAAATAAAAGATCATATTATCTTTGTCCTTGGATATGTGCTTTCACTTCCTCTTGGTCATAAGTTTCATCATCATTGATAAACAATGACAGAACAGAGGTAAGTTTTCAGTCATTTCCCTTAAAACTTATGGCTCAAAATTTAAGAATATAGAGGCATATTTTCCCAAATCATTACAGCCAATTCTCAGGATGGTGACTCTCGCTGTTACAAGGGCACTGCTAGACAAAAAGAAAACACCCAAGCCAGTCTGGACAGATTGTCATGTTGTAAACAGTGTATCATAACTCATAATGGTCAGAGTGTATAGTAAGAAGAACCTTCTAATCTAATTTGCTGCCAACTTCCAGCACACCAAGTCTTGTTTCCCTCTTTAAGTTTCCTTTGTTCTGATTACTTTGTTTCTTATTTACATCAGGAGCAGATATTCAAAGAGTATGTTGGAGTCAGAGTCTTGTAAGGAGATCTCTGGCATCTTTATTTTGAGTCACAACCTCAAGGGTTTCAGAAAGAACTTTAAATAAGAACAGGTAAGGATACCTCCATAAAAGCAGGATGGATTGTATTCTCAGTACTTTATTGGGGAAGCTTAAGAGAAGTAATGCTGGAGGAAAGTGTAAATAATTTATAAGAAAGTTTCTGTCATTCCAATATCCCCAAAATACACAAATATAAAAAAATCCCCAAGTATGCAATACATGGATATCATAAAAAAAGTGGATGAAGGGGCAACAACAATTGCATCACTGGTTCAACTTTGCTAGAACTTTGACAAGCAGCTCTACTGGCTTTATGAGGTTGGCTTTCCTAGTTAAACAAGACTGGATTTCCCAGAGTCATGGGATAACTGCTAAGAAGAGCTGCTAAGATGGTCAATAGATAGCATCTTACATTCAACCAAGCTGGAGGGAATAGGAGTTCATGTTTACATCAGATATGGAGACAGAGAATTTAGGGTTTGTCAAGTATTTACTCTCTGTGTTGCCTTTGCTTAATTTTAGATGATTATATATACTCTGTGACATTATATGTTGGAAATATGCAATCTGCTTTTTTTTATTGAACACGGAGGTTATGGTTAAGTGATTGCCTTGAGTATCAGAAGATGTTGAACTTTCAGAGGATGGAGCTATCTGGCATCAATGATAGGGCAAGGCCTTGGTCCTCTGAAGGCTTAAGGCCCTATCATAGACAAATGATAAGTTGGTGAGGTTGGAGTGGGTAGGTGGGTGTGGGTGCATCCTCATAGAAGCAGGTGAGGGGGGTAGGACAGAAGGTTTTAAGGATGACCAAAATGCAGATGCTTCACTCCTTCTTTAAAAGTTGAATAAGAATAAATACCCTTAGGAGGGGATAGAGGGGCAAAGTTTAGAACAGAGTCTGAAGGAACGCCCATTCAAAGCCTGCCCCACATGTGGCCCGTACATATTCAGCCACCAAACTAGATAAGATGGATGAAGCAAAGAAGTGCAGGCTGACAGGAACCAGATGTAGATCTCTCCTGAGAGACACAGCCAGAATATGGCAAATACATAGGCAAATGTCAGCAGCAACCCACTGAACTGAGAACAGGACCGCCGTTGAAGGAATCAGAGAAAGTACTGAAAAAGCTGTAGGGTCTCGAGACCCCATATGAACAACAATGCCAGCCAACCAGAGCTTCCGGGGACTAAGCCACTATGCAAAGACAAAACGGGGACTGATCCTGGGCTCCAAATGCATAGGTAGCAATGAATAGCCTAGTAAGGGCACCAGAGGAAGGGGAAGCCCTTGGTCCTGCCAAGACTGAACCCCTCAGTGAACGGGATTCTTTGGGGGAGGCGATAATGGGGGGAGGATGGGGAGAGGAACACCCATACAGAAGGGGCAGGGAGGGTTTAGGGGGATGTAGGCCTGGAAACTGGGAAAGGGAATGACATTTGAAAAGTAAATAAGAAATACCCAGTTTAATAAAGATGGAAAAAATAGTTTACACCTGAAAGAAAAAAAGAAGGGAAACCAGGAAGGGGGATAACTTTTGAAATGTAAATAAATCAAATAACCAATAACAAGGACAAAAAACAGTGTTAAGACTCTGAAAGATTCTGTAAACTTTTGAAATTGGACTAAATATGTAACTTTCTTTTTTTCTCTTGTTCTGTACTAGCCCCATTCAGTTATTTTCTCATTTATTTTATTGCATGTTATGTATTTACATTTCAAATATTATCCCCTTTCCTCTCTCCCATACTCCCCCTGCTTCCCACTGCTTCTATGAAGATGCTCCCACTCACCCAGGCAATTTTAGTGCCCTGGCATTCTCCTACAGTGGGGAAATGAGCCTTAAATGGACCATGGTGTTCTTCTCCTATTAAGCCAGACAATGGAATCATTTGTTACATGTGCAGCTGAAGGAATGGGTCCCTCCATGTGTACTCATTGATTGCTGTTTTGGTCCCTGGTAGCACTGGGTGGTTTGGTTGGTTGAAATTGTTGTTCTGCCTATAGGGTTGCAAACCCCTTCAGCTCTTTCTGTCCTTTATCTAACTCCTCATTTGGGCTCCCCTTGCTGAGTCTGCTGGTTAGCTTCAAGCATCCTCATCTGTATCAGTAAGGCTCTGGCAGAGTCTCTCAGGCGACATCCATATCAGTCTACAGTCAGCAAGTATGTCTTGGCATCAGCAATAGTGACTGGGTTTGGTGGCTACATATGGGATGGCTCCCCATGTATGGCAATCTCTGGATGATATTTTCTTCAGTCCCTGCTCCACTATTTGTCCTAGTATTTCCTCCTGTGAGTATTTTGTTCCCCTTTCTAAGAAGGACTGAAGCATCCATATTTTCATCATCCTTCTTCTTGAGCTTCATGTGGTTTGTGAATTGCATCTTGTTTATTCTGAGCTTTTGGGTTAATATCCACTTATCAGTGAGTACATACCATGTGTGTTCTTTTGTGGCTGGGTTACATCAATCAGGATGTTATTTTCTAGCTCCATCCTTTTGCCTAGGAATTTCATTGTTATTGTTTTTAATACCTGTGTAGTACTCCATTGTGTACATGTACCACATTTTCTTTATCCATTCCTCTGTGTTCATCTTAGCTTCTGGCTATTATAAATAAGAATGGTATGAACATAGTGGAACAAGTATCCTTGTTATAGCTTGGAGCACCGTTTTGGTGTACGCATAGGAGTGGTAAACCTGGATCTTCAAATAGTACTATGTTGAATTTTCTGTGGAACCTCCAGACTAATTATCAGAGTGGTTTTACCAGCTTGCCATCCTATCAAATATGGAGGAGTGTTCTACTTTCTCCACATCCTTGCTAACATCTGTGGTCACCTTAGTTTTTTATCTTAACCATTCTGACTGGTATGAGGTAGAATCTCAGGGTTGTTTTGATTTGCATTTCCCTGATATCTCAGGATGTTGAACATTTCTTTAGGTGGTTCTCAGCTATTCTGTATTCTTCAATTGAGATTTCTGTTTTTACCTCTGTACCAGATTATTAATAGTATCATTTTGTTCTTTGGGGTCTAACTTCTTCAATTCTTTGTATACTAGATATTAGCCTCTATCAGATGTAGGGTTGGAAAAGATTTTTTCCAGTCTATTGGTCTTTGTTTTGTACTATTGACAGTGTCCTTTGCCTTACAGATGCTTTGCAATATTATGAGGTCCCATTTGTTAGTTCTTGATCTTGGATCATAAGCCATTGTTGTTCTGTTCAGGAAATTTTTTCCTTTGCCTATGTATTTGAGGTCATCCCCATATTCTCTTTTATTAGGTTCAGAGCTGAAATCAGCCAAGTAGAAACAAAAAGAACTATAAAAGAATCAATGAAACAAGGAGTTGGTTCTTTGAGAACATCCCCAAGATAAATAAATCCTTAGCTAGACTAACCAGAGGGCATAAAGAGAGTATCCAAATTAACAAAATCAGAAATAAAAAGGGAGACACAAAACAAAATCTGAGAAAAAAAAGAATCGGATCTGTCTTAAAAAGCCTATACTCAACAAAACTGGAAAATCTAGATGAAAAGGACAATTTTCTAGGCAGATATCAGGTACCAAAGTTAAATCAGTATCAAATAAATCATCTAAACAATGCCATAACCACTAAAGAAACAAAAGCAATCATAAAGTCTCCAAACCAACAAAAGCCCAGAACTAGATGGGTTTAGTGCAGAATTATATCAGACTTTCAAAGAAGACCTAATACTAATACTCTTCAAACTATTTCACAAAGAAGAAACAGAAGGGACACTACCGAATTCATTATTTGAGGCCACAATTATGCTTACACCTAAGCCACACAAAGACCCCACAAAGAAAGAGAACTTCACGCCTTTACATCAATTTCTCTCATGAATATTGATTCCAAAGCAAAAATACTCAGTAAAATTCTTGCAAACTAAATCCAAGAAAACATCTAAATGATCATTCATTATGATCAAGTAGGCTGTATTCCATTGATGCAGGGAAGGTTCAATATATGTAAATCCATTAACATAATCCACTATATAATCAAACTGAAAAAAGAAAAGACCCACATGATCTCTTTCCGTACTTAGAAAGCATTGACAAAATTCAACACTCCTTTATAATAAAAGTCTTGGAAAGACCAGGCATTCAAGACCCATACCTAGACATAGTAAAAGCAATTTACAAAAAAACCAGTAACCAAAGTCAAACTAAATGGAGAGAAACTTGAAACAATTACACTAAAATCAGGGACTAGAAAGGACTGCCCACTCTCTCCCTACCTATTCAAATATAGCTTGAATTCCTAGCCAGAGCAATTTAAAAAAATGGTCAAAGGGATATAAACTTGAAAGGAATAAGTCAAAATATCACTATTTGCTGATAGTATACTTAAGTGACCCTAAAAATTCCAGCAGAAAACTCCCCAATCTTATAAACAACTTCTGCAAAGTAAATGGACATAAAGTTAACTCAAACAATTCAAAGGACAGACTGAGAAAAAAATTAGGGAAAGGACACCCTTCACAATAGTCACAAGTAATAAAAAAATACTTTCATGTCACTCTGACAAAGCAACTGCAAGATATGTATGACAAGAACCTCAAGTCTTTGTAGAAAGAAATTGAAGAAAATCTCAGAAGATGGAAAGGTCTCCCTCACTCATGAATTGGCAGGAATAATATAGTAAAAATGGCCCTCTTGGTGAAAGAAAACTACAGATTCAATGCAATCCCCATCAAAATTCCAACTGGATTCTTCATAGAGTTCAAAAGAGCAATTTGCAAAATCGCTTGGAAAATCATTTTGAATAACAAAAGGCCAGGGTAACGAAAACTATTCTCAACAATTAAAGAATTTCTGGGGAATCCTCATCCCTTACCTCAAGCTGTATTACAGAGCCAATGTGATAAAAACTGCTTGGTCTTGGTACAGAGACAGGTAGGTGGGTCAATGGAATACAATTGAAGACGCAGAAATGAACCTACACCCCTATGGTCACTTGATTTTTGACAAAGGAACTAAAACCATGCAGAAAAAAAGGATGGTATTTTCAACAAATGGTGCTGATTCAAATGTAAGTCTGCTTGTAAAAGAATGCAAATTGATCCATTCTTATCTCCCTGTAAAATGCTCAAGTGCAAGTGGATCAGGTACCTCCACATAAAGCCAGATACACTGAAACTAATACGAAACATTCTAAAAGCCTCATTTGCAATAACATATAATATATATGCATTTACTTTTGATTAGTCTGGTATTCTCTTAATCACCTGAATTTTATTTTATAATTTAACCTGCAAAGAATGAAATAATTTTTCCTCAACTGATGTTAGTTCCTAAATATCAGGCTTTCTTTAAACATACACACACACACATACACACGCACGCGCACGCGCACACACACACACATTCACACACACACTCACACACACAAACACACACACTCACACACACACACACACACACACACACACACACACACACACACACACCAGAGTGCAAATATAAGGCTTTAAATTTGAAGGTACAATACTATCAGTAACATGTTTATAACTCAAAGTGTAAAGTATTTATTTATTTACTTGTTTGTTTATGTTTTTCTTTCCAAAAGGGTCATCATATAACCTATATTGTTTTCATACTTATTATGGAGCCCAGAAAGACCTTGAATTTCTTCTCATCCTACTTCCACCTCTGAATTTCTTAAACTTATACGTATTTGTGCTATGATTTAAATGAAACTCTAGATTGCAAGCATGGTAAGCAAATAGAACCAACTACACGAAAAACGTCACATAAAAAATGATATTTCAATACCATATTTAGTTATGTGTATAGACACTTCTCTTTATGATTAAATAAGAAGAATTAACAATTGAATCAAGCCAGTCATTTTGAGGATTTAAGGTTTTTTTGTACTTTAGGACGACTTTATTTTTCTTTGCAATATATTTTTCACAAACACATATTCTTTTATCTGCAGACAAATGTCAAGTAATTAAATCATCACTTCATAATTTCTTAATGATTTAGTGCTTTCCACTCTTCACATTCTGCAGGAATTAAGAATAGACAACAATACCAACAAAGGGGAGTTAAAACACCAGTAGTTCCCACTAAAATATACACTTAAAATGTGTTTAGATATTAATTTCACCATAACATTTTAAATTTTCAACTAGTCAACAAAACATCTTTGGGATATTTTAAGTGCATTTGAAGATATTACCTTACTTCCTTACTATGTATTCTCTAAGATATGTATTAAGGAACTATGGTTTAAATTTTTCCTGGGATGTTTATTTTTAATTATATAATATTGTTACATGTGTAATTCATGTCACATATTCCTTTCTTGTATGTGGAATTGATTTTATATACTATTCTTTATTTTAAATCAATCTTATACTGTTATCTCTGAAGAACTTTGAAACTCGTAAACTTAAAACTGACCACATACTATATGATTACTAACTCTTGAATTTTCACTTTGGTGACTTCAACAAGAACAGACATATGGTTTTGATGATGATGACAATGATGCCATGATGATGACAATGATGATGGGGAAAAAAAAACCTCTTACATTTTAGTTAGGCAAGTGCTCCCATAGAGCTCCATTCCCACCATGGGATATGAAAGTAGCAGTGGGAGGCTAGTGAGAGTAGGAGAATGTAAAATGAATATGGGGCTAGGGCATGGGGAGAGATGTGAATACTGGGAAAGATTAGCCAAAATTAAAGGTGTATAAAAGATCACAGTGGATCTATTCTATTCTATGTCTATTAAAATGCTTTACAGGCAACATGCTTGAGTGGATAATGCTCTTCCTGTTATACAGAGCTTATTAAATGAGTATTCCAAAATCAGCTGTGGAATACCCTTCTAAGAATGTTGGTCAGGAAGACTTCAGGGCACTCTCAGAACAGTGCAAGATATTGCCTTTGTTTTTAATTGTCCAGCAGAACTGGTAGGTAAAGTCCCTAAAGCTACTATCATTACAGACTTACAGACTGGAGTTGCATGGTACAGAGTAATTAAACTGGAACTAAGCTAATTAATTAAATTGAAACTTTTGCTAACATAGAGAGGAAAGAAAGACAGAAGGGGAGAGAGAGAGAAAGAGAGTGAGAGAGGGAGAGGGAGAGGGTGAGGAAGAGAGGAAGTGAGGGAGGGAGGGAGAGGAAGAGAGACAGAGACAGAGACAGAGACAGAGAGTTATAATGGTTGTCTAAAAACTGTGTTCTATCATTTCTCTTAAAAATTTAAAGATACCTCCATTGTTGGTGGGATTGCAGACTGGTACAACCATTCTGGAAATCAGTCTGGAGGTTGCTCAGAAAATTGGACATTGAGCTACCTGAGGATCCAGCTATACCTCTCTTGGGCATATACCCAAAAAATGCCCTAACATATAAAAAAGACACGTGTTCCACTATGTTCATCGCAGCCTTATTTATAATAGCCAGAAGCTGGAAAGAACCCAGATGCCCTTCAGCAGAGAAATGGATACAGAAAATGTGGTACATTTACACAATGGAATATTACTCAGCTATCAAAAACAACGAGTTTATGAAATTCGTAGGCAAATGGTTGGAACTGGAAAATATCATTCTGAGTGAGCTAACCCAATCACAGAAAGACATACATGGTATTCACTCATTGATAAGTGGCTATTAGCCCAAATGCTTGAATTACCCTAGATGCCTAGAACAAATGAAACTCAAGACGGATGATCAAAATGTGAATGTTTCACGCCTTCTTTAAAAGGGGAACAAGAATACCCTTGGCAGGGAAGAGAGAGGCAAAGATTAAAACAGAGACTGAAGGAACACCCATTCAAAGCCTGCCCCACATGTGGCCCATACATATACAGCCACCCAATTAGACTAGATGGATGAAGCAAAGAAGTGCAGACCGACAGGAGCCGGATGTAGATCGCTCCTGAGAGACACAGCCAGAATACAGCAAATACAGAGGCGAATGCCAGCAGCAAACCACTGAACTGAGAATAGGACCCCAGTTGAAGGAATCAGAGAAAGAACTGGAAGAGCTTGAAGGGGCTCGAGACCCCATATGCACAACAATGCCAAGCAACCAGAGCTTCCAGGGACTAAGCCACTACCTAAAGACTATACATGGACTGACTCTGGACTCTGACCTCATAGGTAGCAATGAATATCCTAGTAAGAGCACCAGTGGAAGGGTAAGCCCTGGGTCCTGCTAAGACTGAACCCCTAGTGAACTAGATTGTTGGGGGGAGGGCGGCAATGGGGGGAGGATGGGGAGGGGAACACTCATAAAGAAGGGAAGGGGGAGGGATTATGGGGAATAACACTTGAAATGTATATAAGAAATACTCAAGTTAATAAAATAAAAAAAATTTAAAGATAAATTATGATAAACCTACAGAAATTCTGAATTTGTTCTTTGATTTTCTACAGTTTAATTGATTAAATTTTTGCTTTACCTCATTGACACAGAAACAATTTCCTTACAAAATGTCTTGAAACTGATCATTGCAAGGTATATGGTGTTTTTTTTTTTTTTTGTATTTGGTGTAATTTATTACATTGTAAGATTTTTATTTGAGGATTAATATAAAAAGTCCATGTCTCATTTGCAACTTATTTAATTTCCTCTGTGTTTATAACTTTTATTATGTGAATGCCATACTGTATATTTAGATGTTTTACTTTTACATTAATTTTTTTCTCTAAACTGAACAAGGTAAAGATGTTATAGTGTAAATTTTGTGTGCTAAAACAATACTTTATTTTATCTTGTTTTTATTGCACTGAATTTTATATGTAGTTTAGATTATGTGTCTCTATAGTTTATTTGACTCTACTCTTTATCATTTATCTACCTCTCTATTAATCTATCTCTTTAATTACTGTTTTTGTTCTTTTTTTCGGAGCTGGGGACCCAACCTAGGGCCTTGCGTTTGCTAGGCATGCGTTCTACCACTGAGCTAAATCCCCAACCCCTCTCTTTAATTGCTTAGAACCATCCTGTGGCTTTTAAAATAATATTTCAAGAATGGGGAGGGGGAGGGGAGAGAATGGTGGCTTATGGACAGGAAACCGGGAAGGGAAATAACATTTGAAATGTAAGTTATGAAATATATCTAATAAAAATTTAAAAATGGTTATTTTACATACCCATGTAGAATTGTAAAAATAAATATTTTGTTTCCCTTAATTTTTTTCATATAAAACATCAGGACCACAGCCTGCCCACCCTCCTTATCTCCTCCTAGGCTTCTCCTAACTCCCCTTTCCCTAGATTCACTGCTTTTGCTTCCCTTCAGAAAAGAGCAGACCTCCCAGTGACATTAACTAAACATGGGGTAACAAGTTGCAAAGCCCAAAAACTCAGCACAAATCCTTATATCAAGACTCTACAAGGCACACAGTAGGAAGAAAAGGATCCCATGTATAGGAAAATAATCAGGCAACGCCATTCAGAAACCATTAAAAAATGTCATTTCTATGTCTAAGGCATTGTTATCTATCTCTATGCGGTTTACTTTAATTTTGTGAGTTTTCTTGTAACATTTAATTCATGTGGTATACTTCATTTTCATATGGAATCAGTTTCAGAAATTATTACAAAAATGCATCAGACTCCTAACATTATACCCACAGAAATTTTGAGGTTGCTATTAAATTATGCTCTTAATTTTATCTTTATTAAAGTTATATTCACATGAACGTGCCCTTAAAGTTTTATTTCCTCTATGTTTATTTCCCTGTACTTTATCCATCATAGCATCAATGTTGTATTTGTTCAACATACATATCTATCTAGAACACGATTCAACCACTGTTATTATCCCCTATACTCATGCAATATTTTCTCTAACTTTTGACATAGTATTCCTTTCTTAATAAATATTGCTGTATATATTTTATAAACTTAAGTTGTATTTTACTCAATAATGTGAATATTTGCATATAAATTTTCACTACCTACATTATTTAATATGAACTTATTTCTACGTTTTACTGCATGAGCTCATATATTTATCCATACAATAAAAGAATGTTGACGTTTATTTGTATTGATTACTATTGTACAAATTTAAGATATTAACACATACAACAAATATATTCAGTTCTTTATATTGTACCACATGATGCAATAATTCAATAATATGTCACAGTAGGAAAAAATGCATCTGCACATCATTTAAGGCTCTAGGCTAACAGTTTTCAATGAGGCAATGGAGCATTAATATCCACTATTCTTTCTGTTTCCTGCCTTTCATCTTTTTTTGTCTGGAATTGTTGGGATGCTCCTTTGCCATGTTTCCTTAAAAGAAACAGCAGCCTAGTGAATCTATGATAGTTAGCCAGAGAGCAAGTGTCCCTGGGCCTTAAGATAAAACAAGAAAAGAGAAAGCTAAGGTTTATTTCCATCTGTCAGTCTTCACGTTGTCCATCATCTGTACAAGGAAGACATAACAATTCCACTTCATATGATAGATCTCATCTCACTACCTGTGATACACCCTTTCAGCCTTGAATATTCTGAAAAGACCTTTTGGAGGATGTGTAAGTTTGACTCATTATAATGTGGCAGATTATAAATATATAGCACAAAGCTTGCTTCTGTTTATTTTCCCAAAACTGAAAGTAGGTATCTGCACTCTTCCTATTAAAAGATATCTACATAGTGGCCTATTTGTATCAATCTTCTTATCATGAATAAGATAACCTGACTCTGTATTTTGTTTTGTATCGTCACCCACCGCTCATTAATCTTTTTCCTCCAAATGTCTTCTTTTTCTTGCTTCATGAAGGGGAAAACATGGTGCTTAATTATCTATTTTATGTAGTGTTCCAAGTACAAATATTATTTATCCTCACTCTCAAGAATCAGGCCTGCAAAGGGCAAGGGAATGAATGGTCAATGTTCTTAATTCACAAGTGCCAGAGGAATAACGCCGGCATGCAGAAATAATATCTAATAACAATCAAACCCAGTTTTGATTTTTCTGCCTACATAGCATATGTAATATTTAAAAATGTTGTAGGTACATTTTGATTTTAAAAGATATCTAATTATAATCATGTATTTCAGAGATACTTGTGTAACCAAGTAGTATAACAAAATAGCATATAGAAATATTTTTCAGTGTTAAGTATAGATGGCTCAAATTTGGACATTTATAGAAATTTTATCTGAATATGACAACTGAATACGTTTCTTAGAATTTTTCAGAAGG
This sequence comes from Rattus norvegicus, assembly GCF_021556685.1. Taxonomy (NCBI): domain Eukaryota; kingdom Metazoa; phylum Chordata; class Mammalia; order Rodentia; family Muridae; genus Rattus; species Rattus norvegicus. The sequence goes on along the minus strand of NC_141538.1, from coordinate 57,987,585 downwards.
AAGATATGGCATATATTTTGTATAACTGGCTTGTGAAAATGTTATTTCAATCATCAAATTAGAGATCTTCTTATGAGAATTATGTAGTTTAAAGAGGCATGTACACTTATCACTTGTTTTCACTTTAAATAAATAATTTCATATCATCCTGAGTGAGGTAACCCAAACACAAAAGAACAGACACAGTATGCACTCACTGATAAACAGATATTAGCCCAAAAGCTTGGGTAACTAGGATAAAATTAAAAAAACATATGACGCTCAAAAAGAAGGAAGACCAAAGTGTAGATGCTTCAGACCTTCTTAGAAGAGGGAACAAAAGTACTTACAGGAAAAAATACAGACATAATGTGGAACAGAGACTGAAAGGCCATCTAGAGACTGCCCCATGTGGCAATACATCCCATAAACATACTGCCACAAAATCAGACAATATTGCAGATGCCAAGAAGTGCATGACAGGAATTCTGATATAGTTTTCTGCTGAGAGGCTCTTCTAGAGTCTTACAAATTAGAGGCTGATGATCTCAGACAGCCATTGAACTGAGAACAGGGTCCCCAGTGGAGGAGTTAGAGAAAGGACTGAAGTAGCTGAAGGGGTTTGCAACCCCATAAGAAGATCACAATATCAACCAGCCAGGTCTCCTCCCCCTCAGAGTTCCCAGGGACTAAACCATCATACCAAGAAAACATAGGGACGGACCTATGGTTCTATCCACATATTTGGCAGAGGATGCCCTTGCACATCAATGGGAAAAGAGGTCCTTGGTCCTGTCAAGGTTCAATGTCCCTCCCAGGGTAGGGGAACATCAGGGTGGGGAGGTGGGAGGGAGTAGGTTGGTGGGTGAGGGAACAATTTCATAGAAGCAGGTGGGGATGGGGTGGAATAGTAGGTTTCTGGAGGGGAAACTGAAAAATGGGATAGCATTTAAAATGTAAATAAATCAATGCAATTTTTAAAAAGAGGATTTGACCCCCCCCAAAAAAACCTATTTACTAAGATACAGGTTTTTAAAATTCTTTTTTAAAAAGATGTATTCATTTTTATTATATATAAGTCACTATAGCTGTCTTCAGACACACCAGAAAAGGCCATCAGGTTTCATGACAGATGTTTGTGACCCATCATGTGGTTGTTGGGAATTGAACTCAGGACCTCTGGAAGAACAGTCAGTGTTCTTAACTGCTGAGCCCTTTCTTCAGTCCAAGATACAAGTTTTAATTAATTAAATCAATTCAATTTTTCCAAATCAAAATAAATCTATATTTACTTTGAAAAATATTGAAAAGGGAAAGTAGAGGCTTACTCTTTTGAAATAAAAATTATTGGAATTTAGAGCTAAAACTATCACAATGTATAAATTATGTTTAAGCTAATACATATATTTTGCTTAATATTTATTGCTATTATGGATTTTATGTCTATGAACAAGTATAAATTTTTTAAGGGTTTGATGTCTTAAAATATTTCCAGCTTTAGTAGATTTCTTGACTATCCTCAAAGAATTCTGCATACTGTTTTCTAAAAATTAACCTTTGTTTCAAAACTATTCCTTAATTATTTGTTTTTATATCTCTAACTGACCAAAAGATTCTAACATCTTCTTGATGTAATGAGTCAGTATTTAGAACACACAAAAATCATTGAGAATTCACAGAATAAGGTAATGATATTAGTAAGGGCTGTGTTACATTTTGTTATATTTTACATCAGAGTATTAGAACACAAGCTTAACTTCCCCTGTGGTGTAGCTTTTGGGGGTGATAGGACTAATGAGCTTAATTTCTAACTCTTACTGTGAAACTAGAATATAGAAAGTAATAAGGCATTTATGTTTGTTAAAATATGTGTAAATGGTGGCCTCTTCTGCAGGACATTGTAGCCTTTATAAGGTAGTATGATTCAAATAAGGGATGTTTAATGTATGACAGGGATAAAATACTCCAAAAGATTTATGTATGAAATGATTAATTACAATTAAACAGATTACAATAGAAAAGAAATATACTGCTGGCATTCTAATTCCAGCATTGAATGTTATTTTGTTAATGTAATAGAATTATAATTTTAATGACTGTTATTAAATGTTGGCTTAGGAATCAGATTTTGTCTGAATCATGGATAAGCATATGTAAGGAGCAGTCTACTGAAGAGCCGGTATTATGGCCAATATGGGGTTAGTTCAAAGGATTTGAGAGAATGGAATTATGAAGAAGTAGCTTGTTCCTTTATTTTCAATAATTCTTGAGAGTTGTAATGACCTCAAGTAGCAAGGCACACTGGAGATACATAAATGCTGAAGCAGCCAGGACAAGCAATTATAAACACTGTTTTACATCTAGAATTGCTATATATTAGTTTCTATGACAAAAAGTCAATTGTAATTGGTTAGATATTTGAAGTGATGTTTTATATTACTATCTCAAGTTTACTGAAAGATACCATACTGATATTTATAATAGTTTACTGATATTTTAAAATATTGAACAGCAAAAGTAACCCAGAATTATTACCAAAATAAAAGTCTTTACTCTTCATGACAACATATATGGTAATAATATCACATATATTTTTTTTATTAACTTGAGTATTTCTTATATACATTTCGAGTGTTATTCCCTTTCCCGGTTTCCGGGCAAACATCCCCCTCCCCCCTCCCCTTCCTTATGGGTGTCCCCCTCCCAGCCCTCCCCCCATTGCCACCCTCCCCCCATAGACTAGTTCACGGGGGGTTCAGTCTTAGCAGGACCCAGAGCTTCCCCTTCCACTGGTGCTCTTACTAGAATATTCATTGCTACCTATGGGGTCAGAGTCCAGGGTCAGTCCATGTATAGTCTTTAGGTAGTGGCTTAGTCCCTGGAAGCTCTGATTGCTTGGCATTGTTGTACTTTTGGGGTCTCGAGCCACTTCAAGCTCTTCCAGTTCTTTCTCTGATTCCTTCAATAGGGGACCTATTCTCAGTTCAGTGGTTTGCTGCTGGCATTCGCCTCTGTATCTGCTGTATTCTGGCTGTGTCTCTCAGGAGAGATCTACATCCGGCTCCTGTCGGTCTGCACTTCTTTGCTTCATCCATCTTGTCTAATTGGGTGGCTGTATATGTATGGGCCACATGTGGGGCAGGCTCTGAATGGGTGTTCCTTCAGTCTCTGTTTTAATCTTTGCCTCTCCCTTCCCTGCCAAGGGTATTCTTTTTCCTCATTTAAAGAAGGAGTGAAGCATTCACATTTTGATCATCCGTCTTGAGTTTCGTTTGTTCTAGGGATCTAGGGTAATTCAAGCATTTGGGCTAATAGCCACTTATCAATGAGTGCATACCATGTATGTCTTTCTGTGATTGGGTTAGCTCACTCAGGATGATATTTTCCAGTTCCAACCATTTGCCTACGAATTTCATAAACTCGTTGTTTTTGATAGCTGAGTAATATTCCATTGTGTAGATGTACCACATTTTCTGTATCCATTCCTCTGTTGAAGGGCATCTGGGTTCTTTCCATTTTCTGGCTATTATAAATAAGGCTGCGATGAACATAGTGGAGCACGTGTCTCTTTTATATGTTGAGGCATCTTTTGGGTATATGCCCAAGAGAGGTATAGCTGGATCCTCAGGCAGTTCAATGTCCAATTTTCTGAGGAACCTCCAGACTGATTTCCAGAATGGTTTTACTAGTCTGCAATCCCACCAACAATGGAGGAGTGTTCCTCTTTCTCCACATCCTCGCCAGCATCTGCTGTCACCTGAGTTTTTGATCTTAGCCAATCGCACTGGTGTGAGGTGAAATCTCAGGGTTGTTTTGATTTGCATTTCCCTTATGACTAAAGATGTTGAACATTTCTTTAGGTGTTTCTCAGCCATTCGGCATTCCTCAGCTGTGAATTCTTTGTTTAGCTCTGAACCCCATTTTTTAATAGGGTTATTTGTTTCCCTGCGGTCTAACTTCTTGAGTTCTTTGCATATTTTGGATATAAGGCCTCTATCTGTTGTAGGATTGGTAAAGATCTTTTCCCAATCTGTTGGTTGCCGTTTTGTCCTAAGCACAGTGTCCTTTGCCTTACAGAAGCTTTGCAGTTTTATGAGATCCCATTTGTCGATTCTTGATCTTAGAGCATAAGCCATTGGTGTTTTGTTCAGGAAATTTTTTCCAGTGCCCATGTGTTCCAGATGCTTCCCTAGTTTTTCTTCTATTAGTTTGAGTGTGTCTGGTTTGATGTGGAGGTCCTTGATCCACTTGGACTTAAGCTTTGTACAGGGTGATAAGCATGGATCGATCTGCATTCTTCTACATGTTGACCTCCAGTTGAACCAGCACCATTTGCTGAAAATGCTATCTTTTTTCCATTGGATGGTTTTGGCTCCTTTGTCAAAAATCAAGTGACCATAGGTGTGTGGGTTCATTTCTGGGTCTTCAGTTCTATTCCATTGGTCTATCTGTCTGTCTCTGTACCAATACCATGCAGTTTTTATCACTATTGCTCTGTAATACTGCTTGAGTTCAGGGATAGTGATTCCCCCTGAAGTCCTTTTATTGTTGAGGATAGCTTTAGCTATCCTGGGTTTTTTGTTATTCCAGATGAATTTGCAAATTGTTCTGTCTAACTCTTTGAAGAATTGGATTGGTATTTTGATGGGGATTGCATTGAATCTGTAGATTGCTTTTGGTAAAATGGCCATTTTTACTATATTAATCCTGCCAATCCATGAGCATGGGAGATCTTTCCATCTTCTGAGGTCTTCTTCAATTTCTTTCTTCAGAGTCTTGAAGTTCTTATTGTACAGATCTTTTACTTGCTTGGTTAAAGTCACACCGAGGTACTTTATATTATTTGGGTCTATTATGAAGGGTGTCGTTTCCCTAATTTCTTTCTCGGCTTGTTTCTCTTTTGTATAGAGGAAGGCTACTGATTTATTAGAGTTAATTTTATACCCAGCCACTTTGCTGAAGTTGTTTATCAGCTTTAGTAGTTCTCTGGTGGAACTTTTGGGATCACTTAAATATACTATCATGTCATCTGCAAATAGTGATATTTTGACCTCTTCTTTTCCGATCTGTAGCCCCTTGATCTCCTTTTGTTGTCTGATTGCTCTGGCTAGAACTTCAAGAACTATATTGAATAAGTAGGGAGAGAGTGGGCAGCCTTGTCTAGTCCCTGATTTTAGTGGGATTGCTTCAAGTTTCTCTCCATTTAGTTTAATGTTAGCAACTGGTTTGCTGTATATGGCTTTTACTATGTTCAGGTATGGGCCTTGAATTCCTATTCTTTCCAGGACTTTTTTCATGAAGGGGTGTTGAATTTTGTCAAATGCTTTCTCAGCATCTAATGAAATGATCATGTGGTTCTGTTCTTTCAGTTTGTTTATATAATGGATCACGTTGATGGTTTTCCGTATATTAAACCATCCCTGCATGCCTGGGATGAAGCCTACTTGATCATGGTGGATGATTGTTTTGATGTGCTCTTGAATTCGGTTTGCCAGAATTTTATTGAGTATTTTTGCGTCGATATTCATAAGGGAAATTGGTCTGAAGTTCTCTTTCTTTGTTGTGTCTTTGTGTGGTTTAGGTATAAGAGTAATTGTGGCTTCGTAGAAGGAATTCGGTAGGGCTCCATCTGTTTCAATTTTGTGGAATAGTTTGGATAATATTGGTATGAGGTCTTCTATGAAGGTTTGATAGAATTCTGCACTAAACCCGTCTGGACCTGGGCTCCTTTTGGTTGGGAGACCTTTAATGACTGCTTCTATTTCCTTAGGAGTTATGGGGTTGTTTAACTGGTTTATCTGTTCCTGATTTAACGTCGATACCTGGTATCTGTCTAGGAAATTGTCCATTTCCTGAAGATTTTCAAATTTTGTTGAATATAGGTTTTTATAGTAAGATCTGATGATTTTTTGAATTTCCTCTGAATCTGTAGTTATGTCTCCCTTTTCATTTCTGATTTTGTTAATTTGGACGCACTCTCTGTGTCCTCTCGTTAGTCTGGCTAAGGGTTTATCTATCTTGTTGATTTTCTCAAAGAACCAACTTTTGGTTCTGTTGATTCTTTCTATGGTCCTTTTTGTTTCTACTTGGTTGATTTCAGCTCTGAGTTTGATTATTTCCTGCCTTCTGCTCCTCCTGGGTGTATTTGCTTCTTTTTGTTCTAGAGCTTTTAGGTGTGCTGTCAAGCTGCTGACATATGCTCTTTCCTGTTTCTTTCTGCAGGCACTCAGCGCTATGAGTTTTCCTCTTAGCACCGCTTTCATTGTGTCCCATAAGTTTGAGTATGTTGTATCTTCATTTTCATTAAATTCTAAAAAGTTTTTAATTTCTTTCTTTATTTCTTCCTTGACCAGGTTATCATTGAGTAGAGCATTGTTCAATTTCCAAGTATATGTGGGCATTCTTCCCTTATTGTTATTGAAGACCAGTTTTAGGCCGTGGTGGTCCGATAGCACGCATGGGATTATTTCTATCTTTCTGTACCTGTTGAGGCCCGTTTTTTGACCAATTATATGGTCAATTTTGGAGAAAGTACCATGAGGAACTGAGAAGAAGGTATATCCTTTTGCTTTAGGATAGAATGTTCTATAAATATCCGTTAAGTCCATTTGGCTCATGACTTCTCTTAGTCTGTCGACATCACTGTTTAATTTCTGTTTCCATGATCTGTCCATTGATGAGAGTGGGGTGTTGAAATCTCCCACTATTATTGTGTGAGGTGCAATGTGTGTTTTGAGCTTTAGTAGGGTTTCTTTTACGTATGTAGGTGCCCTTGTATTTGGGGCATAGATATTTAGGATTGAGAGTTCATCTTGGTTGATTTTACCTTTGATGAATATGAAGTGTCCTTCCTTATCTTTTTTGATGACTTTTAGTTGGAAATTGATTTTATTTGATATTAGAATGGCTACTCCAGCTTGCTTCTTCTGACCATTTGCTTGGAAAGTTGTTTTCCAGCCTTTCACTCTGAGGTAGTGTCTGTCTTTGTCTCTGAGGTGTGTTTCCTGTAGGCAGCAGAATGCAGGGTCCTCGTTGCGTATCCAGTTTGTTAATCTATGTCTTTTTATTGGGGAGTTGAGGCCATTGATATTGAGAGATATTAAGGAATAGTGATTATTGTTTCCCTTTATATTCATATTTGGATGTGAGGTTATGTTTGTGTGCTTTCATTCTCTTTGTTTTGTTGCCAAGACGATTAGTTTCTTGCTCCTTCTAGGGTATAGCTTGCCTCCTTATGGTGGGCTTTACCATTTATTATCCTTTGTAGTGCTGGATTTGTAGAAAGATATTGTGTAAATTTGGTTTTGTCATGGAATATCTTGGTTTCTCCATCAATGTTAATTGCGAGTTTTTCTGGATACAGTAACCTGGGCTGGCATTTGTGTTCTCTTAGGGTCTGTATGACATCAGTCCAGGATCTTCTGGCCTTCATAGTTTCTGGCGAGAAGTCTGGTGTGATTCTGATAGGTCTCCCTTTATATGTTACTTGACCTTTTTCCCTTACTGCTTTTAATATTCTTTCTTTATTTTGTGCGTTTGGTGTTTTGACAATTATGTGACGGGAGGTGTTTCTTTTCTGGTCCAATCTATTTGGAGTTCTGTAGGCTTCTTGTATGTCTATGGGTATCTCTTTTTTTAGGTTAGGGAAGTTTTCTTCTATGATTTTGTTGAAGATATTTACTGGTCCTTTGAGCTGGGAGTCTTCACTCTCTTCTATACCTATTATCCTTAGGTTTGATCTTCTCATTGAGTCCTGGATTTCCTGTATGTTTTGGACCAGTAGCTTTTTCCGCTTTACATTATCTTTGACAGTTGAGTCAATGATTTCTATGGAATCTTCTGCTCCTGAGATTCTCTCTTCCATCTCTTGTATTCTGTTGGTGAAGCTTGTATCTACAGCTCCTTGTCTCTTCTTTTGGTTTTCTATATCCAGGGTTGTTTCCATGTGTTCTTTCTTGATTGCTTCTATTTCCATTTTTAATTCCTTCAACTGTTTGATTGTGTTTTCCTGGAATTCTTTCAGGGATTTTTGCGATTCCTCTCTGTAGGCTTCTACTTGTTTATTAATGTTTTCCTGTGTTTCCCTAAGTGTGTTCATGTCTTTCTTGAAGTCCTCCAGCATCATGATCAAATATGATTTTGAAACTAGATCTTGCTTTTCTGGTGTGTTTGGATATTCCATGTTTGTTTTGGTGGGAGAATTGGGCTCCGATGATGCATTGTAGTCTTGGTTTCTGTTGCTTGGGTTCCTGGGCTTGCCTCTCGCCATCAGATTATCTCTAGTGTTACTTTGTTCTGCTATTTCTGACAGTGGCTAGACTGTCCTATAAGCCTGTGTGTCAGGAGTGCTGTAGACCTGTTGTCCTCTCTTTCAGTCAGTTATGGGGACAGAGTGTTCTGCTTTCGGGTGTGTAGTTTTTCCTCTCTATAGGTCTTCAGTTGTTCCTGTGGGCCTGTGTCTTGAGTTCACCAGGCAGCTTTCTTGCAGCAGAAAATTTGGTCTTACCTGTGGTCCTGAGGCTCAAGTACGCTCGTGGGGTGCTGCCCAGGGGCTCTCTGCAGCGGCAGCAACCAGGAAGACCTGTGCCGCCCCTTCCGGGAGCTTCAGTGTACCAGGGTTCCAGATGGTCTTTGGCTTTTTCCTCTGGCGTCCGAGATGTGTGTGCAGGGAGCAGTCTCTTCTGGTTTCCCAGGCTTGTCTGCCTCTCTGAGGGTTTCGCTCTCCCTCCCACGGGATTTGGGTGCAGAGAACTGTTTATCCGGTCTGTTTCTTTCAGGTTCCGGCGGTGTCTCAGGCCGGTGTCCTGCCGCTCCTGGGCCCTCCCCCACGGGAGCCCAGAGGCCTTATACAGTTTCCTCTTGGGCCAGGGATGTGGGCAGGGGTGAGCAGTGTTGGTGGTCTCTTCCGCTCTGCAGCCTCAGGAGTGCCCACCTGACCAGGCAGTTGGGTCTCTCTCTCACCGGGTCTGGGAGCAGAGAGCTGCTGCGGGCCCGGATCCGCGGGTGTGGGACTTCCGGTAAACACAGAACGTGCCCAGTCTTAGAGAAATTCTGCTTCCGTGTGTCCCAAGCTCACCAGGCAGCTTTCTTGCAGCAGAAAATTTGGTCTTACCTGTGGTCCCGAGGCTCAGGTTCGCTCGTGGGGTGCTGCCCAGGGGCTCTCTGCAGCGGCAGCAACCAGGAAGACCTGTGCCGCCCCTTCCGGGAGCTTCAGTGCACCAGGGTTCCAGATGGTCTTTGGCTTTTTCCTCTGGCGTCCGAGATGTGTGTGCAGGGAGCAGTCTCTTCTGGTTTCCCAGGCTTGTCTGCCTCTCTGAAGGTTTAGCTCTCCCTCCCACGGGGTTTGGGTGCAGAGAACTGTTTATCCGGTCTGTTTCTTTCAGGTTCCGGCGGAATATCACATATATTTTTAAAGAGAGAATTACTGCACAAATTAGAATGAGGGTGTCAGTATTTAGTGCAAATAGAAACAGACCAAAGTATTATAAAGGACATGTAGTATTTTCAGAAAAGTCTAGGACTTTCCCTACAATTATAAGGAAGACACTCAAAGAAGATTTAGCTCTCAAAATTAAGGAAATAATAAGAAGTGAAAAAATAATCAATAGAACTTTCCTAGGATATACAAGTGCACCTTGGACAAAACATTATTGCTGTTATATAATATATACCTTAGAGAATATTGCATAAATAAAAGCATATTAGGAAGCCTTTAACAGCTTGTGATCCCTAGGAAGACTTTTTTTTAAAGGTATTTAAATTCGTTAATCCTCAGAAATCTTCTCTAAGTACATGTTTAACAGCAGTACAGGACATCACATGTGTATTCATAGGTCAAGATGATAACTATTGGTCTAAAAAGAGGTATTCATCAATTTTTATGCATCCATGACTTCTTGAATTTGCAGACCTTTTCTGTTGACACATAAATCATGTAAGAATTTACAACTCAGGAAGCATAAGCTGAATTGGACCTTGACAGATGGGTTCTGTCAAGATGGTTTGAAATTAGCAATGCCTAAGTGCGTATTTATTTTAGCATGGTATTTTTATTTTACCACACAGTAGGAACAGAACAAACAAGAGCTTATGCTTCTCTCTCTCTCTCTCTCTCTCTCTCTCTGTGTGTGTGTGTGTGTGTGTGTGTGTGTGTGTGTGTGTGTGTGTGTGTGTATTTGTTCTGATATATAAACTCTGTATTAGTCATGGCTGGCAGTGTGAACAACACTGAAATCAGAGGAAGCTGGGAGAAGAAATTTTGGAAGAAAATACAGAGAACTATAGCTTTCTAAAGAGTCTTCTACCTTTTATGAAGGTGAGAAACTTAACACATTCATTTATTCATGTATTATAATACAGAAACTGCAAGTAAAGGAGAAATGATAAAATTATGTGTTTTTGAAGGCACTTTGTTGGCTAATAGTCCAGATAATGATTTGAATGGTTAGTCAAAATGGCAGGATTGTTTGAAAAAAAAACAAGATTGAAAACAATCATTGTTAGTCCTGTACATCAGATGCAACACTTTATGCCAATTATCATGTGAAAAATCAATGACAGTCCTTGGAGAGAACAGAAGGAATTTATATACTTGATTAGTTCAATGCAAAGTACACCTAGGTATATGCTTGAATGTATAGCTAAGTCGATTTGCTAAGAATCCATAATTATAAGCAATTTTACTCATTTTTTGAAAGACAGTATATTATAGTACTCTTGGTTTTGCATTTATAGTTTTAATTTTTCATGGTCGTTTGTTGTCCAAAACTCAGTGAATAAAATAAAACAAGGTATTTTCAGAAGGAGAAGGAAGGATTAAAGAGGCAGACTCACAAGAAAATTACATTGTCAAATTACTCTTTTCTAGTAGTTATTATCCTAGCAACTTCTAAACAAATGTTATCATGGGTACACATTTGGAGAACAAAGTATAATGTTTATAGGATTTGACTCTATGTATTAGGTATCTACAGAGGGACTTGGAATGTGTTTCATGTTGATTAAGGATGCAAATACATTGTGTCAGTAAAAATCAACATATCAGAGATGGAAGAACACTATAAGATATTTTTTCCTGTTAATTTTTAAAATCATGATAAACAGAAGAAATAACCTTGAAAAAAGTTTCAATTAAAATATTATGTTAATAGCAAATGATATCAATAAAAATTCTATTACATAACATGAACATTGGGAAAATTAGTTAAAATGTTCACTTTTTTGTTGAGCTGTGAATTTTGGATGATGAATATAGTATTTTTTGCAATCATTAAATGAGGAAAAGTCAATAAAATAATCTTTTTTAATATTCAATTTTGAGCAGGCATTATATTGATACTTTATCTTTGTATTTTTTTTTCATGTAATCAAGTATTTTCTTTATGGTTAATTTAAAAATGTACATGTTTTAATTTAGTACTTTGATATTAAACTTTGAAAACATTTTATTGTATTTTTAAAAATATTCCTATAAATTCTTAGAGAACTTTATTCAGTGCATAATTTTTTTCTCCATCTTTATTAACTTGGGTATTTCTTATTTACATTTCAAATGTTATTCCCTTTCCTGGTTTCCAGGCCAACATCCCCCTAACCCCTCCTCCTCCCCTTCTATATGGGTGTTCCCCTCCCCATCCTTCACCCATTACCGCCCTCCCCCCAACAATCACATTCACTGGGGGTTTCAGTCTTAGCAGGACAAAGGGCTTCCCCTTCCACTGCTGCTCTTACTAGGCTATTCATTGCTACCTATGCAGTTGGAGCCCAGGGTCAGTCCATGTATAGTCTTTGGGTAGTGGCTTAGTCCCTCAATGCATATTTATAATATTCTCCATTCTTCCATCTATTATACCAACTTTCAGTTTTGTCCCTCAACCTCCAACAAGTCAAGTTTGAGTTGTCCAACTGGTACACAGCGGTTACTACCCTTGTGTTTAATCAACATATTAGAGCTTATATCCTTAAAGGAAATGTATCTCTCAGTAAATGTTAATGTTAATGCTCCTTCAGCTAGTGGGATTAAGCTCAAATTTTTGCATTATGTTTTATGGTTTGTCAGCCTTGAGTACATACATGGAATTGTGTTATTGTGTCTGGAAATTACCATTATCTTGATGTTGTATACCATTTATGGCTCTTGTGATCTTTCTGACCTCTCTTCAAGTGAAGAAATAAGAGTTTTGAGAGACGTTTGTGATGTTTATATTTCTCTAAGGTAAGAACACTCTATTATCTTTTATTTACTATATGTTGAAGGTTTGAGGGTTTCTGCAAAGAAAAGCATAAGAGCACTGAGTCTAGATTATTTTCTAGACTTTATGACATATCTAGCCACAGTACATGGGTCCCACTATCAGTGTCATTCCATGGAGATTGCCTTATATCTAAATATGAAGTATTTCGTTAACACCCATAGTTTAAATTCACTATTATACTGGTAAGAATTTTGTCTCAGGAAATTCACAGTTTAAAGGTTTCAGAGATAGTTGATAAGGAGGACTATGATGTCTTCTATTTGTATGATTATCAACTTACTCTACCAGTTGTGTGTGTGTGTGTGTGTGTGTGTGTGTGTGTGTGTTTTAAAGAAGGAAACTAATGATCGAGTTATACTTCATTCTTTCCACATGTTTCCTAAATTGTTAAATATATCTGAAATTCATCATGTGTTTACTCTGAATTAGGTCCCTTAAAATATTAGTATCCATACAGAGCACAAACAAGAACTCCTGGGATATCTGTGCTTATGGCTCAGAAGACAGAAGAAAGCTTCTTTCCTCAACTTCCTCTTATTCCTGGTTTACTAATTTCTGTCTTTGTCTCTCTGTCACTATCTGTGAGGTGGGGTGTGTGTGTGTGTGTGTGTGTGTGTGTGTGTTGTTGTTGTTTTTCTTTGTTTTGCGATTTTGATTTTGTTTCTTTGATAGTATATCTTGCTGTGCTGTCTAGTCTTAAAACTTGTGTGATGATCTTGGTTTTTTACATTAACCTTTATCTACCCTCTTTCTTTAACACATAATACTACTCATAACCACTTGACATTAATGGAGAAATTTTTAATGTGCCATTGTTAAGAAAGTCATTAATCTTTACCTATGATTACTTTGAAAAGGTAATTTTTAATTTTTTCAACACTTAACCTCTCAAAGCATAAACTTAGTTACTTTTCTTCAAATCTGGACATATTTACATACAAATTTTATTCGCTTTCTTGTGCAGAGGTCAATATGAAATTAATATTCATAAAGTAACTACAGAATGGGACTAAATGAAAGATCTTTATTAATTACTCATGCCAAGATGACATCATAACAATATACTTATGATAAAGTATTTATAATTATACCTTACCTTTGAAAAGAAAATCAGAGGCTGCTTTATTATCATTATCAAAGGATCAGCCATAATACAATAACTTCAGAACACCTTGAGAGCAAATTAGACTCTCAAGTGGTTCCAATTACATAATGCTGAATAACTGAGAAAGATGATGCTTGAGACTCAGACTTCTCACTCACTTCATGTTCTTGACAAAGTCCTCAGTTATACTTGATGGAGGCTTTAACTAGTGTAAAAAAAATACGGACTTAACACACATAAAGAAATTTTAGAGAAACAGACACATTTCTAAAACATGAAATGAAGGCATTATATTTTATAACACTTAACTTTACACATAATTTTTATTGTTTTAATAATGAAAGAACAATGTGTTTTCACTCTTTTTTGTAATTAAAGTTATAAAGATTAAATTTATTCATTTTTATGAAATATTTTTATAAAATATATAAAAGTCTTTAAAAACAGAATATGAACACAAAAGATAGCAGATGGCAGGTGAAATATAAAAGGAATTATGTAATTGGATTTCAGGTATTGAGTAGGTATTGAGCTACAGTCCATATGGATACTAAAATATGTTCAAAACACTTAAACATACATATAAAATATTAATAACAATGTCTTCCAACAGTATCTTAAAATTATTAGATCATTTAAAAAATATTATTCTATATTATTTAAAATGTATTTCCTCTTTAAAACATTTATCACTTCTATTTAGTTTATATTTTGTAAAAATATACTACATTAATATCTGTCATAAGATTGAAATTCAGATTTCTCCACTGGAGCATTCTAGGGTTATCATTGACAGTTCAGGGTAGGTTGCATAAGCAGAAGTAGTTTGCACAAAGTCAACTGAAATTTTTGTGTACTTTTGTATCAATTTATTTTCCCATTTTTATTGTCTTTTTATAGGTTTTCTTGATCTTTGTTTTTTGTTCTATTTTTTGTTGGTTTGTATTTTGTTTTGTTTCCTGTGTGACAGAAGAGAGAGAGCATGAAGTTTGATGAATAGGGAGGTAGGAAAAATTGAGAAGGATTAGGGAGGAGAAAGAATATGATAAAATATGTTGTATAGAAACTTTTAAATAAATTTGGGAAAATATTTTGTTATTTAGTAGGTTAGCTATAATTCTTCACTTAACTGACTTTATACCAAGTGCTGATATGCAATGATAATTTAAAAAATGGAGTTCAAATGTTATAACATGTTTCTGAATAGAACATTTAAGGCAATTATTTATTTCATGTTTTTTATACTTACATATGTTTGACTAATTTTTTTTACCATAATTGTTTCTTTATAGTGTATATTTTCCCACTTGTTTATTATTTGTACATGTAAATTGCTTCTTTTTTCATGACATGTGAAAATCAATAACAGTATAAAAACAGAAAACCACTGAGGAGAATTTCTACAAGGAAATTAAGAAGAGTTAACAGAATATGAGATTTTGAAAAAGTATTTTTTTGAATTTGTCAATTCGCATCCCTTATCTAGTCAAATGACATAATGATCATTGTTACTAAAGGAGAGCTAATTTCAATGAAGAATAGCTTAATTTTATGTTGAAAATATTAAAGCATAAAGTTATAATTGTTTCAGAAAATTATGTCTTTCAGAACTATGAAAAAGAGATATAAAGAATTATAGAAATCTTAGCAGAGAACAGAAAAAAGCTACAACTCAAGTTTGGAACAAGCAGACACTGTACCTGATATTATATCAGCAAGCAAGGCCCTCATAATCTAAAAATCTTACCTCTATAGAAGATTGTCTGAGTTATATGCTGGGTTTGGTTTCAGGACTAGTTTAAAAAGTTCAAGATAGAACAAGCTGGCCTGATTCCTCACCAGAATGCAGATGTGAAATTATGTTTTCTGATGGAAACAGAATCTTAAAGAACAAGAGGGCCATTGTGAATATAGGCCAAAAAAAAAAAAAAAAAAAAAAGCCTGCCTCTTCATCTCCCTTCCCTCTCACCAGATTCATCCTTCTGCCAACTTCTACTAATAGATATCAACTAAGGCCCCAGAGAAATGGTAAATGTGTTTACAACCACTCCCCAAGTCTTCTGAAACAGAAAGCCCAGGCTTCAAGTGAGGAGACATAATTTAGTTTGTCTTTACTTTATTCTATTTACTTTACTTTGTTTAAAAAAATTAATGCACCAGTTCACAGATGTTTCTCTGTAATTATAAAGTGTTTCAAATAGGGTTTGAATGTCCAGAGTGACAAAAAAAATACTGGTTCACCTAGGAAGTTTGACTTACTTTAGTGTATGTTTACTAAACAGATTTACTCAAACCCAGGCAAATGTGAAGAGTAATTTAAAAATATATGCAAAAATATAGAGATGAGTATTACATAATCTTTTTCTACTCTATAATATTTGTTCCTAAAGTTAATGCATTGCCACAGGAGTCAACTTCCTGAACAGAACAGTAGCACAGGCACTAATATCGACAATTAATAAATAGAACTTCATGCAACTGAGAAGCCCTTTAAGGCCAAAAAATTGTCTGTAGGGCAACATAGCAGCCTGCAAAATGGGAAAATATCTTCACCAACTCTACATGTGACAAAGAATTACTTTCCAAATATATGAAGGATGTAAGACGCTATTAACAAATAATCCAATATAATGGTGTGCATGTCTAAATAGAGAATCCTCAGCAGAGGAATCTATTTTTTATTATTTATTTAATTTTATTTTTTAATTATCCACTTTACAACCCTCTCACAGCCCTCTTTAAATAGCTGAAAGCACTTAAAAGAAATCTTTAGCATTCCAGGTGGTCAGCAAAATGACAATCAAAACAATTTCATCTTAGATCTGTCAGAATGGCTAAGATCAAAAACTCAAATGATAGCTCATGTTGGTGAGGATGTAGATAAAGGAGAAGACACCTTCTTTGGGAGTACAGAAAATACAGCAACTTTGGAGATGAAGATTGTGGTTTCTCACAAAGATTGGAATGAATTTACCTCAAGATCCTACTGTACCACTACTGGTCATGTACCTATAGGACACTATATCCTATCACAAGGATACCTACTCAAATATAGCATCTACACCTGTAATAGCCAGAAACTGGAAACCAGGGTTATCTCAACAGAAGAACTAATAATGGTGTACATTTACAAAATGGAATATTACTCAGCTGTTAAAAGTAACATCATGGAGTTTTCAAGTAAATGGATAGAACTAAGAAATATCATCCTAAATGAGGTAACCTAGACCCAGAAATACGAGCATGGTTTGTATTCATGTATAAGTGGGTATTAGCTGTAAAGGATAAGCTTTCTACCAGTCAAAGTCCAGAGAACCATAGCAATCAAGTAGACAGATGAATTCACATAAGTCTCCCGGTGAAGATGAAATAAAATAGATAACATATAAAGACTGGGAGTTGGTAGGGATTAGAATAAGAAGGATTCGATTGGGAGAAAATGAAACAAGAGAGCACTTGGAGAGACAACTGGAATTGGAGGGCAATAAAAGAAGGAACAAGAATCATATTACAGTGAAAACTTACAGGAATTTGCCTGCAATGGTGACTCTAAATAAGACTAATACTGAGCAATACGGACCCTGAACAGGCCATATTCTGTAACCAGGTAAGACTTGTACTGACAGGATTGGGACACCAACGCAGCCACAAAACTTCTGATCCCAAATTTCTCCGGCCAACAAGATATGCTGGGGTAAAGTTGGCTCAGAAATTGTGAGAGTGGCTGAACAATGACTGGTTCTGCTAGAAAACTATGGCACTAGAGGGAGACCACCCCTGATACAACCTATATGGCTGGGAGCGAAAGACTCAAAATTGAACCAAACAGGACCTTCAAGTTAAAAAAAATTCCCCAATGACATTCAGAGAAAGGAGACCAGCATAATCCTCATCAGAGATATTTCATCCAGTGTTTGATGGAAACAGGCAGAAACTCAGAGCCAAACCCTGGGCAGAGCTTGGGAAATCTTGCAAAAGTGGAATCACTGAAGGAAAGAAGGGGTCAAAGATATCAAAAAACCCATAGAACCAACTATCTAAGGCTTATAGGCTATCTCTGTTACTTATCCATTTTTCAGGGAACTTGCATGGTTCAGACCTAGGCCCTGTACATATGTTATGGGTGTGTACCTTGATGTACTTCACAGCATCATAAAAGTGGGGACAGGAGCCATTCCTGACTCTTTTGGCTGCTTTTGGGACCCCTTTCCTCCTACTGGTTTGCCTCACACAGCCTTATTATGAGGAGTGATTGCTAGTCTTATTCCAACTTGCTATGCCATGTTTGGTTAAACATGACACACCTGCATATTTTTGAAGAGACATGGAGGCAGAATGGGTAGGAGTGGGGACTAATAAAGGAGGAGGGAAAACTACACTCCAGATGTAATATATGAGAGTAGTATAAACAAATAAATTAATTTTTAAAAGTCCCACCATACATGATACTCTTATCTGAGGATTCTGTATCCCAAAATACTATGTCTTTACTTTTTAATGGCCTGGTCAGATGTCACTGATGTGTTCTGAGCTGCACTAGATTCCTCCTCATATTAGTCAATTATAAAGAAATCTCTTGATATCGTACCCAAATACTGTGTTCAGTTCATTGCTGCTTTCTGTCAATGTTCTATCATATTTTCAGTCTATAAGCTGTCACGATTAAATTTCTTATGTTTGTATAGTGTATATAAGTTGAATTTATGAGGGCACAAACTTTGTGCATGCATATGTGTGTGAGAGTGTGTTTGTGTGTGTGTGTGTGTGTGTGTGTGTGTGTGTGTGTGTGTTATTGTAGTATCAGTGGTGCATTGTGGTATGTAAAGGTATGTAAAAGCAGAAATGTGTGTGGATTTTTGTATGATGTGCCACATGAGTTTGGTGCAGGATCTGTAATGTTAGAGTGTAGGTAACATGTCATAGAATGTATTGTATGAAGTGTGTGTTTTCTAGGTGGTAAGTGGTATGGTGTGTGAAAGTTCTTTGGGTGTGACTGTGTGTGTGTGTGTGTGTGTGTGTGTGTGTGTGTGTGTCTTGTCAGAGTTGTGGGGCTATGTTCAGGGGTGTAGTTGAACACAAATTACTGCATCTATTTTAATAACACATTTCATTTGTACTTACAATGACCAAAACTCTACCACATAGAGCATTTGTTTTAAAAGAATACAACTTGTTAATTTTGCTAAAATTACAAGAAAATTAACATCTAGTTATGCTTAATATTTGAGTATTATTTGTAGGAACTGGATAACACATAATGTTTAGACCTCGACACAGTAACTCAATACAATTATTTATAATGCTATTTAGCTTGATAGTCATATATTTGGTGGCTATATATGTATTATATATACATATAATATATATATATATGTATGACAAATAACAATTCATGTGGAATGTGGACTACATATATAATTTTATACATTCATTCTAACTTCAATAAAATTGAAATGACAAAATAACCTAATTTAAGGAATTAAAATTGTCTATACCTTGCTTGGATGATAAGTAATATATTTTGGCAAATGTAATTATAACAATTTAAAAGAAAAGTAGTAATGAAAGGTAAAGCTTATAGCAATGGAAATATGGAAAAAAGAAGTGATTAAAAGAAAAACAAGCAAAGAAACTATTAAAAAAACAAAGAAATCAGGAAGGAATAGACTGTAGAAAGAGAGGAGAATATGGATAGAGAATAAGAGGAAGATTCTTTCTGCACGAAAGCAGCAATGATCATTGAATATCTTAGTTAACAACACAACAGTTGTGTCATGTTGATAGCCAAAACAAATTTAAAATGAAATTTCCCTGAATTAAGCTTACAAAATATTTAATTTTATATTAAACAAAAAGCATTATTTGAATTTTTTTTTTGGTTTTTTAACTTTTAGATCATTCAACATGTATCCATGCTCTTTGTATTGAATATTTGTGTCTATACATTTCAAATGTTGTCCCCTTTCCCGGAAGCAAAAACCTACCCCTCGTGCCTCCCCACCCTGATATTACAGTACACTGAGGAGATCAAGCCTGGGCAGGACAAAGGACTTCTATGTTTGGCATCCAACAAGGTCATCTTCTACTACATATGCAGCTGGAGCCATGGATCTGTTCATGTGTAGTCTTTGGATGGTAGTTTACTCACTGAGAGCTCTGGTTTATTGGCATTGTAGTTCTTATTGCGGTGGCAAACCCCTTCAACTCTTTCAATCCTTTCTCTAACTCCTCCAGTTAGGGACCCTCTTCTCAGTTCAATGGTTGTCTGCTAGCATTCGCCTCTGTATTTGTTATGCTCTGGCAGAGCCTCTCAGGAGACAGCTGTATCAGGCCCCTGTCAGCATGCACTTCTTGGCATCAGCAATACTGTGTGGGTTTGGTGGCTATATGTGGGCTGTATTCCCAGGTGGGACAGTCTCTGAATCGTCACTCCTTCAGTCTTTGCTAGGAACTTTTTCACCATATCCCCTCATATGAAATTTTTTGTTCTCCATTTTCAGAAGGAATGAAGCATGCCCACTTCGTTCGTCCTTCTTCTTGAGCTTCATGTCATCCTGGATTGTATCTTGGGTAATTCAAGCTTTTGGGCTAATAACCACTTATCAGTGACTGCATAACATGTGTTGTTGTTGTTGTTGTTGTTGTTGTTGTTGTTGTTGTTGTTGTGTGTATTTGAGAGAGAGAGATATTGGGTTACCTCATTTGGCATGATATCTTCTATTTCCATGTATATGCTTTTGAATTTCATGAAGCCGTTTTTTTTTTGTTTGTTTGTTTAAAGAAATAACTTTTTTTTATTAACTTGACTATTTCTTATATACATTTCAAGTGTTATTCCCTTTCCTGGTTTCCAGGCAAATATCCTCCTCCCCCCTCCCCTTCCTTATGGGTGTTCCCCTCCCAACCCTCCCCCCATTGCCGCCCGCCCCCCAACAGACTAGTTCACTGGTGGTTCAGTCTTAGCAGGACCCAGGGCTTCTCCTTCCACTGGTGCTCTTACTGGGATATTCATTGCTACCTATGAGGTCAGAGTCCAGGGTCAGTCCATGTATAGCCTTTAGGTAGTGGCTTAGTCCCTGGAAGCTCTGGTTGCTTGGCATTGTTGTACATATGGGATCTCGAGCCCCTTCAAGCTCTTCCAGTTCTTTCTCTGATTCCTTCAACGGGGGTCCTATTCTCAGTTCAGTGGTTTGCTGCTGGCATTCCCCTCTGTATTTGATGTATTCTGGCTGTGTCTCTCAGGAGCGATCTACATCCGGCTCCTGTCTGCCTGCACTTCTTTGCTTCATCCATCTTGTCTAATTGGGTGGCTGTATATGTATGGGCCACATGTGGGGCAGTCTCTGAATGGGTGTTCCTTCAGTCTCTGTTTTAATCTTTGCCTCTCTATTCCCTGCAAAGGGTATTCTTGTTCCCCTTTTAAAGAAGGAATGAAGCATTCACATTTTGATCATCCGTCTTGAGTTTCATTTGTTCTAGGCATCTAGGGTAATTCAAGCATTTGGGCTAATAGCCACTTATCAATGAGTGCATACCATGTATGTCTTTCTGTGATTAGGTTAGCTCACTCAGGATGATATTTTCCAGTTCCAACCATTTGCCCACAAATTTCATAAAGTCATTGTTTTTCATAGCTGAGTAATATTCCATTGTGTAGATGTACCACATTTTCTGTATCCATTCCTCTGTTGAAGGGCATCTGGGTTCTTTCCAGCTTCTGGCTATTATAAATAAGGCTGCGATGAACATAGTGGAACAAGTGTCTTTTTTATATGTTGGGGCATCTTTTGGGTATATGCCCAAGAGAGGTATAGCTGGATCCTCAGGCAGTTCAATGTCCAATTTTCTGAGGAACCTCCAGACTGATTTCCAGAATGGTTGTACCAGTCTACAACCCCACCAACAATGGAGGAGTGTTCCTCTTCCTCCGCATCCTCGCCAGCATTTGCTGTCACCTGAGTTTTTGATCTTAGCCATTCTCACTGCTGTGAGGTGAAATCTCAGGGTTGTTTTGATTTGCATTTCCCTTATGACTAAAGATGTTGAACATTTCTTTAGGTGATTCTCAGCCATTCGGCATTCCTCAGCTGTGAATTGTTTGTTTAGCTCTGAACCCCATTTTTAAATAGGGTTATTTGTCTCCCTGCGGTCTAACTTCTTGAGTTCTTTGTATATTTTGGATATAAGGCCTCTATCTGTTGTAGGATTGGTAAAGATCTTTTCACAATCTGTTGGTTGCCATTTTGTCCTAAGCACAGTGTCCTTTGCCTTACAGAAGCTTTGCAGTTTTATGAGATCCCATTTGTCGATTCTTGATCTTAGAGCATAAGCCACTGGTGTTTTGTTCAGGAAATTTTTCCAGTGCCCATGTGTTCCAGATGCTTCCCTAGTTTTTCTTCTATTAGTTTGAGTGTGTCTGGTTTGATGTGGAAGTCCTTGATTCACTTGGACTTAAGCTTTGTACAGGGTGATAAGCATGGATCCATCTGCATTCTTCTACATGTTGACCTCCAGTTGAACCAGCACCATTTGCTGAAAATGCTATCTTTTTTCCATTGGAAGGTTTTGGCTCTTTTGTCAAAAATCAAGTGACCATAGGTGTGTGGGTTCATTTCTGGGTCTTAAATTCTATTCCATTGGTCTATCTGTCTATCTCTGTACCAATACCATGCAGTTTTTATCACTATTGCTCTGTAATACTGCTTGAGTTCAGGGATAGTGATTCCCCCTGAAGTCCTTTTATTGTTGAGGATAGTTTTAGCTATCCTGGGTTTTTTGTTATTCCAGATGAATTTGCAAATTGTTCTGTCTAACTCTTTGAAGAATTGGATTGGTATTTGGATGGGGATTGCATTGAATCTGTAGATCGCTTTTGGTAAAATGGCCATTTTTACTATATTAATCCTGCCAATCCATGAGCATGGGAGATCTTTCCATCTTCTGAGGTCTTCTTCAATTTCTTTCTTCAGTGTCTTGTAGTTCTTATTGTACAAATATTTTACTTGCTTGGTTAAAGTCACAGCGAGGTACTTTATATTATTTGGGTCTATTATGAAGGGTGTCATTTCCCTAATTTCTTTCTCAGCTTGTTTCTCTTTTGTGTAGAGGAAGGCTACTGATTTATTTGAGTTAATTTTATACCCAGCCACTTTGCTGAAGTTGTTTATCAGCTTTAGTATTTCTCTGGTGGAACTTTTGGGATCACTTAAATATACTATCATATCATCTGCAAATAGTGATTTTTGACTTCTTCTTTTCCGATCTGTATCCCCTTGACCTCCTTTTGTTGTCTGATTGCTCTGGCTAGAACTTCAAGAACTATATTGAATAAGTAGTGAGAGAGTGGGAGCCTTGCTAGTCCCTGATTTTAGTGGGATTGCTTCAAGTTTCTCTCCATTTAGTTTAATGTTAGCAACTGGTTTGCTGTATATAGCTTTTACTGTTTAGGTATGGGCCTTGAATTCCTATTCTTTCCAGTACTTTTATCAAGAAGGGGTGTTGAATTTTGTCAAATGCTTTCTCAGCATCTAATGAAAAGATCATGTGGTTTTGTTCTTTCAGTTTGTTTATATAAGGGATCACGTTGATGGTTTTCTGTATATTAAATCATCCCTGCATGCCTGGGATGAAGCCTACTTGATCATGGTGGATGATTGTTTTGATGTGCTCTTGGATTCTGTTTGCCAGAATTTTATTGAGTATTTTTGCGTCGATATTCATAAGGGAAATTGGTCTGAAGTTCCCTTTCTTTGTTGGGTGTTTGTGTGGTTTATGTATAAGAGTAATTGTGGCTTCATAGAAGGAATTCGGTAGTGCTCCATCTGTTTCAATTTTGTGGAATACTTTGGATAATATTGGTATGAGGTCTTCTATGAAGGTCTGATAGAATTCTGCACTAAACCTATCTGGACCTGGGCTCTTTTTGGTTGGGAGACCTTAAAGACTGCTTCTATTTCCTTAGGTGTTATGGGGTTGTTTAACTGGTTTATCTGTTCCTGATTTAGCTTCAGTACCTGGTATCTGTCTAGGAAATTGTCCATTTCCTGTAGATTTTCAAGTTTTGTTGAATATAGGCTGTTATAGTAAGATCTGCTGATTTTTTGAATCTCCTCTGAATCTGTAGTTATGTCTCCCTTTTCATTTCTGGTTCTGTTAATTTGGACACACTCTCTGTGTCCTCTCTTTAGTCTGGCTAAGGGTTTATCTATCCTGTTGATTTTCTCAAAGAACCAACTTTTGTTTCTGTTGATTCTTTCTATGGTCCTTTTTGTTTCTACTTAGTTGATTTCACCTCTGAGTTTGATTATTTCCTGCCTTCTCCTCCTCCTGGGTGTATTTGCTTCTTTTTGTTCTAGAGCTTTTAGGTGTGCTGTCAAGCTGCTGAAATATGCTCTTTCCAGTTTCTTTCCACAGGCACTCAGCGCTATGAGTTTTCCTCTTAGCACAGCTTTCATTGTGTCCCATAAGTTTGGGTATGTTGTACCTTCATTTTCATTAAATTCTAAAAAGTTTTTAATTTCTTTCTTTATTTCTTCCTTGACCAGGTTATCATTGAGTAGAACATTGTTCAATTTCCACGTATATGTGGGCATTCTTCCCTTATTGTTATTGAAGACCAGTTTTAGGCCGTGGTGGTCTGATAGCACGCATGGGATTATTTCTATCTTTCTGTACCTGTTGAGGCCCGTTTTTTGACCAATTATATGGTCAATTTTGGAGAAAGTACCATGAGGAGCTGAGAAGAAGGTATATCCTTTTGCTTTAGGATAGAATGTTCTGTAAAATCTGTTAAGTCCATTTGGCTCATGACTTCTCTTAGTCTGCCTACATCTCTCTTTAATTTCTGTTTCCATGATCTGTCCATTGATGAGAGTGGGGTATTGAAATCTCCTACTATTATTGTGTGAGGTGCAATGTGTGTTTTGAGCTTTAGTAAGGTGTCTTTTACGTATATAGGTGCCCTTGTATTTGGGGCATATATAATTAGGATTGAGAGTTCATCTTGGTGGATTTTTCCTTTGATGAATATGAAGTGTCCTTCCTTATCTTTTTTGATGACTTTTAGTTGAAAATTGATTTTTTTTTTGATATTAGAATGGCTACTCCAGCTTGCTTCTTCTGACCATTTGCTTGGAAAGTTGATTTCCAGCCTTTCACTCTGAGGTAGTGTCTGTCTTTGCCTCTGAGGTGTGTTTCCTGTAGGCAGTAGAATGCAGGGTCCTCGTTGCATATCCAGTTTGGTAATCTATGTCTTTTTATTGGGGAGTTGAGGCCATTGATGTTGAGAGATATTAAGGAATAGTGATTATTGCTTCCTGTTATATTCATATTTGGATGTGAGGTTATGTTTGTGTGCTGTTCTTCTCTTTGTTTTGTTGCCAAGATGATTAGTTTCTTGCTTCTTCTAGGGTATAGCTTGCCTCCTTATGTTGGGCGTTACCATTTATTATTCTTTGTAGTGCTGGATTTGTAGAAAGATATTGTGTAAATTTGGTTTTGTCATGGAATATCTCGGTTCTCCATCTATGTTAATTGAGAGTTTTGCAGGATACATTAACCTGGGCTGGCATTTGTGTTCTCTTAGGGTCTGTATGACATCTGTCCAGGATCTTCTGGCCTTCACAGTTTCTGGCGAAAAGTCTGGTGTGATTCTGACAGCTCTACCTTTATATGTTACTTGACCTTTTTCCCTTACTGCTTTTAATATTCTTTCTTTATTTTGTGCGTTTGGTGTTTTGACTATTATGTGACGGGAGGTGTTTCTTTTCTGGTCCAATCTATTTGGAGTTCTGTAGGCTTCTTGTATGCCTATGGGTATCTCTTTTTTTTAGGTTAGGGAAGTTTTCTTCTATGAATTTGTTGAAGATATTTACTGGTCCTTTGAGCTGGGAGTCTTCACTCTCTTCTATACCTATTATCCTTAGGTTTGATCTTCTCATTGAGTCCTGGATTTCCTGTATGTTTTGGACCAGTAACTTTTTCTGCTTTACATTATCTTTGACAGTTGAATCAATGATTTCTATGGAATCTTCTGCTCCTGAGATTCTCTCTTGTATTCTGTTGGTGAAGCTCGTATCTACAGCTCCTTGTCTCTTCTTTTGGTTTTCTATATCCAGGGTTTTTTCCATTTGTTCTTTCTTGATTGCTTCTATTTCCATTTTTAATTCCTTCAACTGTTTGATTGTGTTTTCCTGGAATTCTTTCAGGGATTTTTGTGACTCCTCTCTATGGGCTTCTACTTGTTTATTTATGATTTCCTGGAATTCTTTCAGGGATTTTTGCGATTCCTCTCTGTAGGCTTCTACTTGTTCTCTAAGGGAGTTCTTCACGTCTTTCTTGAAGTCCTCCAGCATCATGATCAAATATGATTTTGAAACTAGATATTGCTTTTCTGGTGTGTTTGGATATTCCATGTTTGTTTTGATGGGATAATTGGCCTCCGATGTGCCATGTAGTCTTGGTTTCTGTTACTTGGGTTCCTGCGCTTGCTTCTCGCCATCAGATTATCTCTAGTGTTACTTTGTTCTGCTATTTCTGACAGTGGATAGACTGTCCTATAAGCCTGTGTGTCAGGAGTGCTGTAGACCTGTTTTCCTGCTTTCTTTCAGCCTGTTATGGGGACAGAGTGTTCTGCTTTTGGGCGTGTAGTTTTTCCTCTCTACAGGACTTCAGCTGTTCCTGTGGGCCTGTGTCTTGAGTTCACCAGGCAGGTCACTTGCAGCAGAAAAGTTGGTCTTACCTGTGGTCCCAAGGCTCAAGTTCTCTCGCGGGGTACTGCCCTCGAACTCTCTATGGCGGCAGCAACCAGGAAGATCTGCGCCGCCGTTTCCGGGAGCTTCAGTGCACCAGGGTTCCAGATGGCGTTTGGTGTTTATCTCTGGCGTCCGAGATGTGTGCAGAGTGCAGTCTCTTCTGGTTTCCCAGGCATGTCTGCCTCTCTGAAGGTTTAGCTCTCCCTCCCACGGGATTTGGGTGCAGAGAACTGTTTATCTGGTCTGTTCCTTCAGGTTCCGGTGGTGTCTCAGGAGCAGGGGTCCTGCTGCTCCTGGGCCCTCCCCCACGGGAACCCAGAGGCCTTATACAGTTTCCTCTTGGGCCAGGGATGTGGGAAGGGTGGGCAGTGTTGGTGGTCTCTTCTGCTCTGCAGCCTCAGGAGTGCCCACCTGACCAGGCGGTGAGGTCTCTCTCCCAAGGGGTCTGGGAGCAGAGTGCTGCTGCAGGCCAGGATCCGCGGGTGTGGGACTTCCGGTAAACCTCATGAAGCCGTTTTTAATAGCTGAGTAGTACTCCATTGTGTAGATGCACCATATTTTCTGTATCCATTCCTCTGTTGAAGGATAACTTGGTTCTTTCTAGCTTTGTCCTATTATAAATAAGTCTGCTATGAACACAATAGAGTATGTGTCCTTGTTATATGTTAGAGCATTTTTGGGTCTAAGTCCAGGAGTGGTATAGCTGGGTCCTCAGGTAGCACTAAGTCCAGTTTTCTGAGGAACCTCCAGAATGATTTCCACAGCATTTGTATCAGCTTTCACACACCAAAAGTGGGGGAGTGTTCCCCTTTCTCCACCTCCTTGCCAGCATCTGTTGTCACCTGAGTTTTTGATGTTAGCTATTCTCACAGGTATAAGATGGAATTGCAGGCTTGTTTTGATTAAGGATGTTAAACATTTCTGTAGGTACCTCTCAGACATTCAATATTCCTCAGCTGAGAATTCTTTGTTTAGCTCTGTACCATATTTTTATAGGATTATTTGAGTCTCTGGAGTCTACGTCTTCAGTTCCTTGTATATATTGGATATTACCCCACAATCTAATGTAGGATTGGTAAAGATCTATTCCCAATCTGCTGCTTCCCATTTTTCCTAATGACAGTATCTTTTGCCTTACTGAATCACATCTAAGGAGGATGATAGAGGACTTTAAGAAAAACATATATGACTCTCTTAAGGAAAAACAGAACAATACAGGTAAACAAGTAGAACCCCTTAAGAGGAAACACAAAAATCCCTTAAAGAATTAGGTCAAAACAAAATAAAACATTTAAAGGAACAGAAGAATATCATCCAGTATCTAAAAATGGAAATATATGCAAATAAGAAATCACAAAGGGAGACAACCTTGGTTGTAGAAAACTTAGGAAAAAGATCAAGAGTCATAGATGGTAGCATCACCAACAGAATACAAGAGATAGAAGAGAGAATCTCAGGGACAGAAGATAACATAGAAAACATTGGCTCAACCTCCAAAATATGTACAGCACAAAATTCGCCTAACCTAAAACATCCAGGAAATTCAAGACACAATGAGAAAATCAAACCTAAGGAAAATAGGTATAAAAGAGAGTGAAGACTGCCAACTTAATGGGCAAGTAAATAACTTCAACAAACTTGTAGAAGAAAACTTCCCTAACCTAAAGAAAGAGAGGCCCATAAACATACAAGAAGCCTAGAGAAATCCAAATAGATTAGACAAGAAAAGCAATTCCACCTGTCACATAATAGTCAAAATGCCAAATACAAAAAACAAAGAAAAATCGTGGAAGCAGTAAGAGGGGATAAGGTCAAAGTAACATACAAAGGCAGACCCATCAGACTTCTTACCAGAGACTATGAAAGCCAGAAGATCCTGGGAAGATGTCATACAGACACTAAAAGAACACAAATGCCAGCCCAGGCTACTATATGCCACAAGACTCTCAATTACAATAAATGAAGAAAGCAAGATATTCCATGATGAAACCAAATTCACACAATATCTTTCCACAAATCCAGCCAAAAAAAGGATAATAGATGGAAAACTCCAGCACAATGAGGGAAAGAACAGCATAGAAAAAGCAAGAAAGTAATCATTTTGCAACAAATCCAAAGAGGGCCATAGAAACATAATTCCACCTCTAACAAAAAAAAAATAGCAAGAAAGAAAGTCACTAGTATTTAATATCTCTTAACATTAATGGACTAAGTTCCTCAATAAAAAACAAAGATTAAAAGATAGGATATTAAAAGAGGACCTAGCATTTGGCTGTAGACCACAAACACTCTTCAGTAACAAAGACAGACACTAGCTCAGAGTAAAAGGCTGGAAAATATTTTCCAAGAAATGGTCCCAAGAAAATAGCTGGAGGAGTACCCATTCTAATACCAAATGTCATTGACTTTCAACCAAAAGTTATCAAAAGAAATAAGGAAAGACACTACATAATCATCAAATAAAAATCTACTACAATGAATTCTCAGTCCTGAATATCTATGCTCCAAATGCAAGGGCAGCTACTTTAAAAAATAAATAAATAAAAAATAAACGAACAAAAACAAAAACAAAAAAACCCCACAACAACAACAAAGAAAACCAAAAACAAAACATAAAACCCCCAAAAAACAAAAAAAAAACACTTTACTAAAGCACAAAACACACATTGCTCCTCACAAAATAATAATGGGAGACGTCAACATTTAATCCTAAAACAAAAGAATATACCTTCTTCACAGCTCTTCATGGGACATTTTCCAAAAGTAACCATAATTGGTCACAAAAAGGACATCAACAAACATAAGAAGATTGAAATAATACCATGCAACCTATCAGATTATGACAGACTAAGCGTGGTATCAGATAACATTAAAATAAAATAGGAAATGACAGAAAGCCCACGTACATATGGAAATTGAACAACACTCTACTTAGTGAACTTGTTCAAGGAACGAATAAAGAAATCAATTAAGGACTTTTTAGAATTCAATGGAAATGGTGTCAAAATGTACCCAGATTTATGGGATGCAATAAAAACAGTGCTAAGAGGAAATCTCATAGCTCTGAGTACCTCCAAAAAGAAATTAGATAGAGTATACTCTAGCAGCTTGATAGCACTCCTAATAAGCTCTAGAACAAAAAGAAGCAAATACACCCAAGAGGAGTAGTCGGCAGGAAATAATCAAACTTAAGGCTGAAATTAAACAAGTAGAAACAAAAAGAATTATATAAAGAAACAACAAAAATAAAAGCTAGTACTTTGAGAAAATCAACCAGATAACTAAACCCTTAGCCAGACCAATCAGAGCACACAATGAGCATATCCAAATTATCAGAATCATAAACAAAATGGGAAACATAACAACACAATCTGAGAAAAGTAAAACTCATTAGATACTACTACAAAAACCTGTAGATATTGAAATTGGAAAATCTGGATGAAATGTACAATTTTCTAGAGAGATACCACATACTAAAGACAAATCAGGATCAGATAAACTTTCTAGAGTCCCATAACTCCTAAAGAAATAAAAGCAGTTATTAAAAGTTTCCCAATCAAGAAAAGCCCAGGACCAGATGGATTTAGTTAAGAATTCTGTCAGACCTTCAAAGAAGACTTAATATGAATACTTTCTAAACTATTCAACAAAATAGAGACAGAAGGAACACTACCAAATTCATTCTGTGAAGCCAAAATTATGCTTATGTGTAAACCACACAAAATCCAACAAAGAAAGAGAACATGAGACAAATTTTCCTTATGAATATCTATGCAAAAATACTCAATAAGATTCTTGCAGACTGAATCCAGTAACACATCAAAACGATCATCCATCATGATCAAGTAGGCTTCATTCCAGGGATGCAGGGATGGTTCAATATATGGAAATCCCTGAAAATGTAATCCACCATGTAAACAAACTCAATAAAACACACACACACACACACACACACACACACACACACACACACACACACACACACGATCATCTCACTTGATGCTGAGAAAGCATTTGACAAAATTCATCACCCCTTCATGTTAAAATCTTGAAAAGATCAGGAATTCAAAGCCCATACCTAAACACAGTAAAAACAACATACAACAAATCAGCAGACAACATCAAAATAAATGGAGAGAAACTTGAATCAATCACCCTAAAATCGGCTGGCAACACTCTACCTACTTATTCAAAGCAGTACTAGAAATCCTAGCCAGAGAAGACAACAAAATGAGATCACATGCATCCAAATTGGATAGGAAGAAGTCAAAATATCACTATTTGCAAATGATATGATAGTATACTTAAGTAACCCCAGAGTACTCTTAAATATGATATATGAAGAAAAAAAAAACCAACAACATCAGCAAAGTGTCTGGATATAAAATCAATTCAAACAAATTAGTTACCTTACTCTACTCAAAGGATAAACAGGCTGAGAAAGAAATTAGGGAAAGAACACCATTAACAAAAGTCACAAATAATACAAAATACCTCTGTGTGATTCTAAGATTAAGAATTGACAAATTGGACTTCATAAATCCACAAGTCATCTATACTTAAAATGCAATTTGAGCTTGTTCATTTTCCAGTATAAGATACGAATGTATAGGTGTGTACTGAGCAAATTCACAATAAAAAATCAATATTATTTTCTTTGCTTCATGAACATACAATGATTATTCATAGGAAAATAAAGAAATGGAAGCTATATACTGTGCTGAAAGAATAGATACTGAGTCCATGGGAGGATATTTTATTTAATTGTATTTAGTCTTTCATTAATATTAGAGAAACCTTTTACATGATAAAATTATATCAGTGATATTGCTTTATTTAATATTCAGTTATATTTAGTAACTTTAAAATTAATTTTCATTGAGGCTTTAAAGTTGTTTTAAATTGATAATTACCTATAAAGTAAGTTATTTGACTTTGCTTCAATTTTGTTTAACTTATTTATACATTTGAAAGACTGAAATCTCTTTAAACATTTACAGCCACTTATATACTTAATTAATATAATTCAATTATATTTTAAGCTACAATTATAAATTAAAATTTTATGATTATCTAATAGCATAAAAGATTTAACAAGACAAATATATAAACTCTATGAGAAAATATTCTCATGTACTTAGACAATGTTTTATGTGCCTCTGTATTTCAAATATTAATAACTCAGATCCAGTTATCATTACAGAGCAATTTAAATGAACCACAAATGTTGCAATGAATAAAAAAATCTTTTCTGCTTAAAATACTAAAAATCCTCAAGATTTCTAACAATACAGATCTCTCTTTATCCTAGGGTTACAAATGCAGTCTTTCATTGAAGTAATCCAGTCACTATCTCCGGCCTGTGATAAAAGTTTTGGCACAGACAGCTGATGGTCACAAATTCTGTATATGAGACCTAGGTGATGAGACTAAAAAGAGTGATCCAAACTTGACATTTGGCTGTTTCTTCAGAGAAAGAAATTAATAGTGATTCTTTTCTTCTTGTATCATCTAGTGCCAAAACCTGGATCAAGCCATATGTATGTGCTATTTTGTTATTATGCTAGTACACACGCATACATATACACATGCATACATATATACATACATACTACAGAGAGAGAGAGAGACAGAGACAGAGACAGAGACAGAACAATTTACATGAGAAACAGTGAATTTTAATGTTTTTTAAGGCAGAAACATCATAGTATTATGTATTTTAGTAACTACAAATCCCAGTTCTCATTAGCCTATTGTTTGTTATTATGGTTCATCGCGTGTGGTGCCACTTGCCATATAATATTTTTGCATCATGCTTTCCCTCTTCTGGGTTTTTCTTCTGATGAATTGATTGGCCACAACATGCTGATTTATCTGCTGGAAATTTATTTTCTAAAAATGTTCACTAGTATAAAAAATATAAGCATGTTTTTAATAAAGAGCAGTTAAATTAGGCTGTGTTCTAGATAGATAGACCTGTATGTGTATTTAATAAGACATATTACAGTGCTTGAATTACAAACTATATTTGAAATTCTCTAATCTTATCATCTTTA
Source organism: Rattus norvegicus (assembly GCF_021556685.1). Taxonomy (NCBI): domain Eukaryota; kingdom Metazoa; phylum Chordata; class Mammalia; order Rodentia; family Muridae; genus Rattus; species Rattus norvegicus. Next base: position 57,955,439 of record NC_141538.1, on the reverse strand, counting down.
TGTAAATCAATCATTTGTTTTCTAATATGATACATAAACAAAGAAACTAAAGAACAACAAACTGCTGAACAGAATAGTTGCAGAGGTGCCTAAGTGGTTAAGAGGAATTTCTGCTCTTCCAGAGGACCCAGGTTTAATTCCCAGCATTACCAACAACCAGAATATATTACATGTGATCTAACACTGCTGACATATGCAGAAACAAAACACACACACTCTCACACTCACACTCACACACACACACACACACACACACACACAAACACACAGAAACACACTTCCCACTCAATTTAGAATAAAATCAATCACTTTATAAAAATAAAGTTGGAAATATAGTAGCAAATTTTAATTACAGCTTTATGAGAATCCTCAGTTTCCTAAGAATAGGAAAGAACATAAATGAGCAAAAAAAAAAAACTTGTGTAAATTGTTGATTTTT